>NW_028318295.1:2458055-2785277 GCF_062004578.1 Staurois parvus
GCTGGTGAAGGTTTGACGTTTGGGGGGGGAGGTGTTAGAAGATGGGGAGATGGAGAAGGTAAATGAGGTTGTGGTCAGAGAGAGGGAAAGGGGTGTTAGTGAGGTTGTGGGGGGTGCTGAGATGAGAGAAAACGAGGTCCAGGGTGTTCCCGTCGGTGTGGGTGGAGGACTGTGTCCACTGTGTGAGTGCAAATGAAGAGGTTAAGTGGAGGAGTTTGGATGTAGCCGGGTTGTTGACGTTGTGAGGGATATTGAAGTCACCAAGGATGATGGTGGGGAGCTCAGAGGAGAGGAAGAAGGGCAGCCAGGCGGAAAAGTCGTCAAAGAAGCGGGATACGGGTCCAGGGGACCGATAGATTACTGCAATCCTCAGAGGGGTGGGGGAGAAGAGTCGGATGCAGTGGGCCTTGAAGGAGGAGAAGGATAGAGAGGGGGGGTTTGGGAGGACCTGGAAGTTGCTCAGCGGTGACAAGAGCATGCCGACCCCACCACCTCTAAGACCACTTGGTCTGGGTGAATGGGACCAGACGAGACCTCCATAGGAGAGGGCAGCAGGGGAGGTGGAGTCAGTGGCCTGTACCCAGGTTTTGGTGACCGCTAGGAGCAGAGGTGGGAGAAAACAAGGTCCAGGGTGTTTCCATTGGTGTGGGTGGAGGACTGAGTGTGCTGTGTGAGCGCAAAGGAGGAAGTCAGATGGAGGAGTTGGGATGTAGTCAGGCTATTGGCGTTGATGGGAATATTGAAGTCACCTAGGATGATGATCGGTAGTTCGGAGGAGAGGAAGAAGGGAAGCCAGGCGGCAAAGTCATCTAGGAAGGGGGAAGCGGAACCAGGAGGCCGATAGATTACCGCAATCCTTAGGGGAGTGGGAGAGAAGAGCCGGATGCAATAGGCCTCGAATGAGGCGAAGGATAGAGAGGGGGGGTTGGGGAGGACCTGGAAGGTGCTCTGCGGCGGCAGGAGCATACCGACTCCACCGCCTCTGCGGCCGCTCGGTCTGGGTGAGTGGGTCCAGACGAGGCCTCCAGAGGAGAGTGCCGCAGGGGAGGTGGAGTCAGTGGCTTGGATCCAGGTTTTGGTGACCGCTAGGAGGTTGAGGGAGTGGGAGATAAAGAGGTCATGGATGGCGGTGAGCTTGTTGCACACCGATCGGGCGTTCAGGAGTGCAACCGCGAGTGGAGGGGTGGGTGCGGGGAGGAGGGGGACAGATATATGGTTGAGGGGGTTGCGGCGGTTTGTGTGAGTAGGAGGGTGCCTAGTGGGTGAGTGAGGTGGTGAGTGGCCAGGGTTCGGGGAGATGTCCCCGGCGTTGAGGAGGAGAAGGAGGGTGAGAAAGGTGGCATGGGAGCGGGATGTGCAAGAGCGTGTGGGTCTGTTAGTGGTGGCGTGTGCTTCGGTGGGAGAGTGGAGTATCAGGAGGAGGTGGTGAGAACCGTAATGGGGAGAGGGAAGTAGTGAGGGTCCGATGTAAAGTTGTTTTGGGGGGTAGGGGGTAGAGGGAGGAGATTTTGTGAATGGAGGAGAAGAGTACAAGGAGGAGGAGTACAGGTGGCATATTAGGAGGGTGGGTGGAGTGCTAGTCAAATGAGGGAGGTGAAAAGTTTCACATCAGGGCGTATAGATGTGCAGAGTCTATCGCGCAGTGGTGGAGGAATTCATCAGTGAGAGGGGAGGGAAAGTGGTGGGCAGCTGGGCCTGCTGCTGGCTAGTCAAGGCAGTCTGCGGGTGCTATAGGTCGGCGTCTGGAGGTGCTGTAGGGCACGGTGTCTGGAGGTGCTGTAGGGCACGGCGTCTGGAGATGCTGTTGGGCATGGCGTCTGGAGGTGCTGTGGGGTATGGCGTCTGGAGGTGCTGTAGGGCACGGCGTCTGGAGGTATTGTAGGATGCGGCGTCTGGAGGTGCTGTAGGGTGCGGCGTCTGGAGGTGCTGTGGGGCACGGCGTCTGGAGGTGCGGGGGGGCGGCGTCTGGAGGTGTTGTAGGGCCCGGCATCTAGAGGTGCTGTAGGGCCCAGTGTCTGGAGGTGCTGTAGTGCCCGGCGTCTGAAGGTGCTGTAGGGCCTGGCGTCTGTGGGAGCGGTAGGGTCCGGCACCTGTGGATGTTGTAGGGTCCAGCATCTGTGGGTGCTGTAAGCCGCATGGCAGGCTCGGAGCCAGTGGAGAGGGCCAGGGGCCTGATTCTGCTAACACTGTGGTTTTGTGTGCAATGTATCAAGTGACAGTGATCTACTGACACTGTACTTGCTGGGGGAGAAGGGGGGTGAAGCGTAGGGGCTAAACGCAGGTGCTGGCAGGTGCCAGGGCTGATCCTGCTAACATTGCATTTTTGAGGACACTATACTATTATGAACGCTGGTATAGTGCTGAACTGATCAAAGATATTGATCTGTTCAGACACTATACTAGCATGGGAGGTTTATTGTATATGTGAGCATGTTCTTGGCAATCAAAGGGTTAAATGTGATGACTGATGTAGTGGCGGGCAATCTGACGCTATCTTGGAGGGATGCTAATTGACGCTAACTGATGCTAACTCTATCTGAAGTGGCCTGTGGCACTAATACAATGATCAGTAAAAAAAATCTGTACACTGTACTAATGAAACTGGTGACAGGGCAGTGAAGGGGTTAACTGTGGGGTTAAATGTAACCTAACTGTGCTTTTACTGTAAAAATGTGCTGTTTTTACTCACAGATATCTGCTTTTTTCTCTCTCTGGCATCGAATGTGCCCAGGAAGAGAAGATTGCATCATTTCCTGTGTCTGTGTTCTGTAAACACAGGTACAGGAATATCTCTGATAGGGCAGTGATCAATCAGCAGATCCAGGCCAAACATTCATAGACTGAATCTGCTGGCTGATCAGTGCAGCACCAAGTCATGGTACCGCTGGTTTGGCGGGTGCATGCAAGCGGGCCCTCAATCATGGTGAGAGAGCAGATCATGTGTATATATGTGATTTTGCGTGGGGAGTCCGCCCTGTAGCAGTAATGCTGCTATAGGGCGGAGTTAAGGAATAACTTCACTGTGAAGGATGCTGTTTAGGAGAATAATCAAAATAGATACTGTATATGTTTGGTTTGAGGGTGGTTTTTCTAACTGTGATGAAGTTGTGAGCATTAATCTGTACCCAACTGAAGTCACAGGGATCCAAATCTGTAAACTTATTTCTGGTTATTTTCAAGTCTAATAGGCAAGAGATTCTCAAACAAATGGCATGGAGGACAGGACACTACTCTAAGAGACATACTATATACTAATGTAAAGCAATTTTCTTAATGCTTAAAGTGAAAAATTAAAAATGTCCTTTATTAACATGTTTGGGGGATGCCCAAAACTTACCTGTGAAGTGGCTCATCTGTATATTGTATACAATGCACTATAATAAAAGCAACATTTACAAAGAACAAAAAATAAATAAATGACATTTCCCTGCCAACTTGGTTTTCTTTGTGAAAAATAGTATGGGGATCCCCAAACATACATACTAGATTGCAGACAAGGTTACAATGTCCATGCTGGGGTGGTCAAAACTTGGAAGATTACAAAAAAGACTGTCCAGATTTACATGGAGGAAGCCATTAAACTAGAATGCCTTACAGCCAGGAGTGAAGCAATGGAGCAGCAAAGGGAAATGACTTTCCATTCAAGGAATACGGATGTGGTGGTTCGCTGCTGTGAGTGGAAGCTACAAAAGCCAAGAGTACTTGTTTAATGCTGACTTGCAAATCACTACCCAGAACTGTTGTCCCAGTGGTACCTTCCTAAAATGCAGATGACCCTGGACATGAATCTCAATGACAAATGTCAATGAGCTCCTTATAGAAAAAATATGCATTACCTGACTGAAAGTGCAGCTGTGAGGGGCAAGACATTGGCCGGAGGGGATGGTCATAAGTGATACTAGGTATGAATATTATCAAGGGACCAAGGGCTGAGATGTTAAAGGGGTCCACTGCACACTTGCAACCACCAAAGAAGACTGCTGCTTTCAGAGTGTGCACCAAAAGAAACTGCTGCACACTATCAGAGGACCTAGAAACATACTCTGTAAACATCTAGGAAAAAGCTGGCATAATCAAGGTTCCTAGTGGGACAGAGGTTGTGGTACAACTTAATAAAGAACTCATACTGCTCATGAATGTTGGCTCTTGCAATGGCTTACAAGGCTTCACTGTCCTCATGGAACCCATGCACTCAGAAGTGATTCCATTTTTCATCTTTTGTTGACTTTCTGGTACCCTCTGGGACATTATTGGGTGCTCTTTCCTCAGCATGTCCATTTCAAATTCACAGTATATTGTTATTAATATACAAAATGTATATAGTGCCAACAGTTTGCACAGCGCTTTACAAGATTTCTTTATTAAAATTGTGCATTATTTTGTGGCTTTTAGCAGCCGTAGTGCTACCTAGGCTCCCATTACTACTCCTAACTTTTTCCTATGCTACATAATGACAAAATATCCTGGAAGTTAGCTCCTTTTGCTTTCCTGAGGGACTTCTTATCACCTTTGTGGGGGTGACATTCTACCTCCCAATGTCCTGCCTTGAAGGAATGTCTAACAAATCCCAATCCAACCTATAGATAGCATCAGTATAGTCATCTATGGCCATGTCTTCCTTGGAAATTGATTCCTCTTCATTTTCTCACAGTGTATGTAGTCCCTCTATGTGAATCCACCCTTCTCTTCCACCTGCTGGGTGGATACCTAATCTTGCTAGGGTCTATACCCTCTGGGAAAGAGTATCTCTTTCCCTACCTAGGCCCATTTTCTCAGAGATGTTAGTATTTTTATGGGCATTTTAAGCATGAAACAGCTGTTTTTTTTCACAGGTTGCAAAGCCACCAGTTGATCCTCTGTTTACAATTTCAAAAGGTTTTTTGTCAAGTGGCTAGTTAGGTCTCTACTGGTGTGTGCTTCATCATCAAGGTGTTTCTGCAGTTTGGTCCATTGGTCCATTGACCCTCCTTGTCTTTTGCTGGCTTGTTGTGGCTATTTTGGCTTTTACACCCTTCAATTTATTGCTTGGAGATGTCTCATACTCTAAAAATAAAATGTCTGTGTCTTGTACTGTGCGATTAAGATAACATGAATTTTGACTTACCTGTGCATTCTGTATCTTGGAGTACAGTGCAGGATATTCCCCTCTTTCCTTCAATATTTTCTTATTCCTTGCTGACAAAACTGGACCCTCGCTGATGGGTGTGGTTATATGGATACTCCAGGGGTGTCCCCAGCAAAGCTTTGCTAATATCCAATCATCTGAAGGTAGTGGCATATAATCCATGGTCTAAGAATACAGTTCCTGTGTCCTGTACTGTAGTCCAAGATATGGAATTTACAAGTAAGTAAAATTTCCAATTTAAATTAATTTAGAGATCATTTCTTTACTTTTCCCAGTACAATACAAATGGCTAAACCATAGAAATTGTCATATATGCAGGAAGCACAATTAATAATTTAGGTTTTATTCTTTCAAAGGTTTAAGACAATGAAGCATATGCGCTAGTCTATATATGTCAGTAACTAATTGGAACAAGTAAATGCTATGCATAGAAGTTAGAAAACTAATCACTGTATTACTAAAAATAGAGCAAGGCATGATCTTAAAAAGGTATTGAGGTGGAAACAAGTGATAAGTATGTTCAGTAGCTATAAGGGAAAAAAGATTTCTATATTCAGAGCTTTACCTCTACATATGCTAAGTCTTTGCTGGCATAGTCCTACAGCATAAGACATTCATTCCCAGGCCACTGTGGTACACATAGAGTTAAAGGGTCAAACAGCCTTGACCACATGAAAAGAAAATTAAGATGGACTGCAGTCTTAAATGTGAATCATGTCCTGCTGTGGTATAACTTTGCTCTAAAAACAGTCAGCTTTTGACAAAATGACTTATTGGTAATGGTGTGTTTGCCTGTTAATGGCAGAGGTATGCACAAAATTATCAAAAGCAGAATACTTCAGAAGGTCATATTTCCAGGCAGAGGGATAAAAATAATGATAAACATACAGCAAAACAACTCCCATGTTTTTAGATGTAGCCATGATGAGAGGATGATGTATCATTAAATCAACATTTGGAATTGTAAGCAAAGGATGCTACAGCAGAAAATATATGTTCTCATTTTATTGATTTTTTCTAACTTTTAATTTTTGTTTATACAATCTATGTATCCTGTGCTTCTATAACAACTGTTTCCTTAGTGTCTGCTTACTTTAAACAGAACTGAATCCTGAAATAGGGATTGGGTTCAGGTTCATTGTTATTGCACATTTAAAATTAACAGTCCCTGGAAATTAATGCCAGACTGAATTTTTACTAATCCTAATGCACTGCTCACTCTTTGAACTTTGGTCATCTGGCTAAGGAGAGCCAATAGAGAGACTTTTTCCCCCTTACTATAAAAGTCTGAGATAACAGCAGCCATATTGACAATGTGCTTTATCTGATAGGAAAAGCATAGCGGGTGCTGCTGACAAACTGCAAAGGGAAAGATTATAGTAGGGCCTAAAGCCACAGTGGGAAGTCTGTTATAGCACATGAAAACACATAATAAATGTGACATAGGTAGCAAAATTCTATGTATCCTGGAGAATATGGTGGTAGAGGGCTACAAAGAATGAAAAAATGTAAACATCAATGTAGATGCACTCAATGCTGATTTCCTACAGCCTCTTTACAGCCTCTTCTTGTTCAAATGTATTACAGTGATAATAGACTGCATATTTTTTATCACTGGGAATGTTTTCTAATTGTTGCTGGCTTCAATTTTCATTATGTGACAAGGTGATTTACAGCTAGGGGATTATAGGAAACAGGAGCAGAGTGTTGTCATCCCATAACAAAAAGCGCCCAAACAAGGACCTTTACATTGGTGTCACCAGGTGTTATTTTAATGAAAGCTGGCAATTAATATTAAAATAGCTTTTCCAAATGATGACTTGTCCTCCTGAGGATTTACCCCCCTTCCTGACCAGGACATTTTTTGCATTACGGCGCTGGGTTACTTTAGCTGACAATTGCGCGGTTATGTAACGCTGCACCAAAATTAAATTTATGTTTATTGCTTACATACAGTTCTCCTTGTCGGAGATGCTCGTGAATCACTATTTATATATATATGATTTTGCACACCTGTGCCACCCTGTAGCAGTATATCTGCTATAGGGTGGTCGCGAAGCAGTTAAAGGTTATGAGACAATTTAGGTTGGGTTTACATCTAACTGTGATTGAGTTCTTTGAATTGAAGTGCTGGGGTACATTTTCTTATGTTCCCTCTCTGTATGCTCAGATCTGCACACCCAGAAACCATTTTAATGATCAATATTCAACACCCTAGCAACTTTTTTCCTATTAATTTAGGTCTCTTTTTATTTTTAACAATTGTTAACTTGGGGGAGTTAGGAAGTTATTGCTGACAGCCCATTCAATATCTCCATTTTTTGCTGCACCTCTTTTTATTATTAGGGGGAAAAAATGAAAACTGCTTGCTATCTACCTTCATGTGGAAAGACCTGTACCTCTATTTTTAGACTTTTTTTTGGAAGGTCTTTATTTCATGACATGTAGCCTTTGGACCATGAATTCTAGGATTTTATCATAAGATTCCCTCACCCACTTCGAATGAGTGGCTGTGGAAATTGGGTCAGCAATTTTCATTCAACCTGCTGGTTGAACAAAAAAGATAGATAGGTAGATAGATAGATAGATAGATAGATAGATAGATAGATAGATAGATAGATAGATAGATAGATAGATTCACCCATCACTAGTCTACAAGATTTCCACTCCAGGCAATGTGATATCCTCAAGCTCCTTCTCTGGTGCATCCATCTTTACCCATCTTCAACCCTTGGAATTGGTACCATTTGTATGAAAATAAAAAATAATGCAAAATAAGTGTGCACAAGGTGTCAATGAATTAAAGTGTTTGTGCACCAATGCCAGAAGTCTGCCAAGCAAAATAGTTGAGTTGGAAGCTTTGGCGCATGAACAGAACTATGATTTAATTGGTACTGCTGAATCTTGGCTTCATTCTTCACATGACTGGGCCATTAATATTCCTGGCTATATTCATCTTGCATATCGTGTCTCACTTATGGGTTATACATGAATTGTTTCGTAAGTTGCCCCCCATCAATTCTTGCAATAGGTCTACGTACAGTATATGTATGATACATACCACACATGATTTGTAGTGATTTAAACTTGTTTTATTTTGCTACATGCATATAATACATGTAATCTGTTAATATATTTTGTAATCAACATGAATCTGTTATTGTAGGTATTAAATAAATATCACCTGAAGAAGCCTGAAATAGGTGAAACATGTTGAGAAATATTACACAGGAAACATTTTTTTGAACAAGTATAACTAACAATGTTGGGACATTAAAATGTATCTTTTTTAACTAATATTTTCATATTGACTCAACAATAAACATTGCAAATTTTAACTTTTATTGTTGTATTATATGGCACCCTTAAAATCCCACTATTTTTTCTTCTATGTCAGGAGTTTTCTCTCCTCCTTTTTTCCTTTGTGTATCTTTTTCTCTCTTCTCTTGATAATTGCTAGTTGATGGAGAGTGTGATGAAGCTGAAGCATTATGGGTGGAACTGCACATGGGGGTGCGTACTACAAAGGTAATCATTGTAGTTTGTTATAGGCCTCCCAGTATTAATGAGGAGGTGGAGACTCAGCTCAGTGCACAGATCGAAAGGGCTGCAAGGGCTGGGACAATGGTAATAATGGGAGATTTTAGCTACCCAGAAATTGACTGGAGTAATGGCACTGCAGGAACAGTTAAAGGGCACAAATGTACAAACCTGCTAAAGGACAATTTTATGGTACAGTTCATAGAGGCACCAACTAGGAATGATGCTCTGCTGGACCTGGTAATCTCAAACCATGCAGAGCTTATTATGAATGTCCATATAAAAGAACATCTGGCTGGCAGTGACCACAACATGATTTCATTTATTGTTAGCTGTAAACATCAAGCACATACAGGAAAAATAAAAACACTCAACTTTAAGAGCGTTAATTTTCCAAGGCTGAGAGCTGCTCTCCAACACTTAGACTGGGAGGGAATATTGGCATTACAAAGAATATAACATAATATGCAAAAAGGAAAAAAAGGCCGCAATAATTGAAAACGAATAACAGATTGCAAAAGATAGAAGGACAAACTCCAAAAAATTCTTCAAATATATTAATAGTAAAAAGGTCAGGTCCGAGCATGTAGGCCCTTTACAAAATAATCTAGAGTGGGTGACTGGGGACAAAGAGAAGGCACAATTATTAAATATCTTTTTCAGCTCTGTGTATACAAAGGAGCATGGGGGAGCTCTTGTCCATAATGGGCATAATATTGACACAGCTCCAGACTCTTTAATGACTGGCATAGTACCACTGGATTGGTGTAAAGTCAATGTGGTGCCTATATTTAAAAAGGGGTCAAAATCTTTACCAAGTAATTATAGACCTGTTAGTTTAACTTCTATAGTTGGGTAGATACTGGAGAGTTGTCAAAGAAATCTGATTTCTTTTTATGAGGAAGTGAGCAAAACCTTGGACAGAGGGGTGGTGGTGGACGTGGTATACTTGGATTTGCAAAGCGTTTGACACAGTTCCCCACACACGGCTAATGTGTAAGGTAAAGTCTACAGGCTTGGAAAAATCTGTATGTAAATGGTTAGAAAACTGACTAAAAGATCGTATTCAGAGAGTAGTGGTTAATGATTCATACTCTGAATGGTCTAGGGTTGTTAGTGGTGTACCCGAAGGTTCTGTGTTAGGGCCCTTACTTTTTATTATATTTATAAATGATATAGGATATGGAATTAAAAATATAATTTCAGTCTTTGCAGATGACACCAAGCTGTGTAGTAGAATAACGTCCTTACAGGATGTCTCCAACTTACAAGCCAAACTCAATGCACTGTTCAATTGGGAAAGTATGTGGAAAGTATGTGGAAAATGAGATTTAATGTTGATAAATGGAAGGCAATGCACTTGGGGACAAAGAATATGCATGCATCATACATACTGGGGAGGGGGTACAACTGGGGGAATCAACGGTGGAGAAGGATCTGGGAGTTCTGGTATATCATAAGCTTAATAATGGCATGCAATGCCAAGCTGCAGTTTCTAAAGCGAGCAAAATATCCTCTCTTGTATTAAAAGAATATGGAATATGCAGTTCAATTCTGGGCACCAATTCACAAAAAGAACATTTGGGAACTGGCGAAAGTACAGAGAAGGGCAACCAAACTGGTAAGAGGCATGGAGGAGCTCAGCTATGAGGAAAGATTAGAGGAACTGAATTTATTCTCTCTTGAAAAGAGGAGATTAAGGGGAAATATGATCAACATGTATAAATACATCAGTGGATCATTTAGTGAACTCAATGTAGAGTTATTCACCTTGAGGTCATCACAGAGGACAAGGGGGCACTCTTTACATCTGGAGGAAAAGAAATGTAATCTCCAAATATGGAAAGGTTTCTTCACAGTAAGAGCTGTGAAAATGTGGAATAGACTCCCTCAAGAGTTGGTTCTGGCCAGCTCAGTGGATTGCTTTACAAAAGGCCTGGATTCTTTCTTGGATACACAAAATATAACTGGTTACTGACATTTACAGGTAAAGTTGATCCAGGGAATATCCAATTGCCTCTCGGGGAGATCAGGAAGGACTTTTTTCCCCTACAGGAGCAAATTGGATCATGCTTTGCTGGAGTTTTTTGCCTTCTTCTGGATCAATTGGGGGTGTAGGATTATAACTTTTTTTATATGGTTGAACTGGATAGACTTTTGACTACATGATCAGGTGGCTTAGGAATTGTTTTTTAATTCTGTAATTGTTGCTTAATTTGACTGTAGAGGAAAAAAAGGTATTTCTTTTTACAGTCTGTTGACTGCATTAAAACTGATATAAGCATAAGAGAAAATCATTGCACACTCTGAAGTTTGCACAGTGTGCATAAGAAGCTGCTGAAAGTCAGATAGAGTCCACCTGATTTCCTGGTTGGAAAATGTCCAGCATCATCTAGCCATTTCTTCCCTCATTTTACTTCCCCTGGCCTACTCCTTTCATTATTTCTATTTCAGCTCATTCATGTGGGCATTGCCTAGAGCAGTCTGAATGCAAATTCAGCCTGCCTAGAAGCACCAACTCTTCCATAATGACATCTGCCCCTGGAGGTATTTTGATATTTGCATAACTTCCAAGGACTGAGGCTTTTGGAAGGAGTACTGTGATGTACAACACCCTACCAGCCCTCTCACCAGTTATGATCTTCATGCATTGCATGGAAAAGCACTGGGACCTAGTGATGGCATTGCTGGGTCTAATATAAGGTATGTAATTAAAATAGAAAGTTTTTTATTTTAATAGCAAGTTGGTGTAGAGGAAGACAAGAACCAGGGAGAGTATAATATGAGAAGATTAAACTACCACTTTAATAAATATGGTATTTTGCTTTAAGAAATACCATATTTATTTTTCAAATCGTTATGAAAATTATTTCAAGCTGGCTGAATACACAAATGCTAACCATTACTACCTCTATGGCTGCTTCTACTACTAATGTTGTTGAATGAGGTATGCAGTTCTCTGCTAATTTAGTGTAGCTCAAAACCAAGTATTACATTACGAGCTGTAAAATAAAGTTGTATTTATCAGCAAGAGTGCTATGCTGTTTAAAGTACTTATGCTGTACTGATATATCTACGGTAACTGATGCAAAACTGTTAAGTGTACAACTGTCTTCCAGCTAGTTCAAGAGGAAACACATTTCTTTAGCCAACCCTAACATGTACAGTGGTTTCCTAATGTACAAAACCCTTTTCTACTCAAGTGTATTTCAGGCCAGCTAGATAGTGTTTATTTCCTTGGAAGTTTAAATTATATATATATAGGACCGAAAATTATGTGGTTCTTTTTCTAACATTGATAATTATTGCTGTCACAAAAGGAACATTGTGGTTCAGCATTTAAGACAACAAACCCGCAAAGAGCTTTTTTTATTCAACATCAGAAATGGCTATACACGTAAGGTGTGGCCATATAACTTATTTGGTTCCATGTAGCTAAGTTAACCTTTTTTTTGTCATGAAATCCCCCTTGTAACCATTTATTAAACAAAAAAAAAAGTAATTCTTAACTTTTTTTTTAAATTTTGGGTTGGGGTAATTACAGCAACTTGTGTGTAAAATTCTACTAATTTACTGATGTTCTGCTATGAATATCCATTTTCATGAACTTGTTACATTGTTCTCATTTACTTCTTATTCCCTCTCCGTTTCTGTCTCCCTCCATGGGCATGCTAATATCAAATCTGGTGGAGGTGTTGTACAATAGGACATCTACATGTTCAACTTGTTTTGCATTGCATGCAGACATGCTTTGTTTGGGCATCCATAGTGTTCATGTCCACTGACTTATATTACTTCATCATTTGAATGTCAAGTGGAATACCACCTAAAGTAATGCAGGCCATAGACGGGTCGTTTATCGGCCAAATTTTCTTCTTCACAAAACATCGGCCGATAATCATGCCGATAAACGGCCCGTCTATGGTCTGCCTAAGACACTTGACATGGTTCTATGTAAACATAGTGTTTTGAAAGATGCCCTATTCAGATCAATAGGATTTCAATATGATTGTCATAGATTCAGCATATCAGTTGTAAGGATGGACACATTTGCCCTGGTTCAATTCAGGGTAGCCATTGAATTTGTTTGAAATTCATGAATCCCAAAGTAAGCAGTAAGTTTAAAGTCTATGAGGACAAATCTTGATATTAAATTCTGGACATTTTCAAGGCTAATAAGCACGTTACTGTAAAAAAAGCACAGGGACTTGTACCAATGCAAAAAAAAATGAAATATACTGTACAGTGGGAAGAAAGTTAAATATTTATTGCAACTTTGAGGTAAAAAAACACCAATCATTTAAACTACATGCTCTGGAAATGCTTTTAAGCTGTACACAGTGTTTAAGTGTTACTAAACCCACAACAGTAAAATCAGTTTGTATATGCAGGAAAGCATGCTTGTTAAACTCACTGTGGAATCAAAGGGGTTAATTATCCACATTGTGTATTAAGGCTGTTTGATCCTTCTCTTATCCTCCCCTTCTCCCACAGTTCCCAAACCATCTGCTAATAGTACAGAGCCCCAGGAGGCACTTTGCACATGCTCAGTTTGGTGTGTATTGCCACAGAGTTTATTTTGGAGAGAGAGTGCATGTGATCGGCACAGGGGCAATCAGAGCTGTCCAGACAGAAGATTGAGGTCATGCAATCTCATAGGACAGTCAGAGGAGAATGAAACCTCCTCCTACATGTTTTAACCAGTGCTCGGCAGGATATTGAAAGAAGACTCAAAACTGCTATGTACTGCTGATGAGGAAAGTTATAGTGTCCCATAGTGTCCTTCCAGATGTGCTTTCAAATCCTAATTGGCAGCCCAAAAAATTCTGCAGCACCCATTCACTGCCCAACCTGGAATTTGGATGGAAACTGCAAATTTAATTACTACTTTTTTGGAGCTGTTATTCACAGAAGATCTGTATGGATTGATTGTGGACCAAAGCAATTTAGATGCACAACAATCTATAGTCTATGTTTTGGTCTACAGATTCATCATATGCCTGTGTTCTCTCCTGCCATGGCCAGGCATAATTATGAGAATATAATGCGATTTATGCATTTCAATGACAATACATTCTGTCATCCTTGGGATAGCCCTGAATATGATAGGCTCCACAAAATTCAGCCCCTCGTAAATCACCTTCCTTCATTAATTATTGTTGCTGCCTTACATTTAAACAGTTTCTTCCCAGAAAGAGTTCCAGATATGGAGTCAAAATGTATAAGACCTGTGAGAGAGCAACAGGCTATACATGTAATTTTTGGATTTTAGGAGGGAAAAGTCACGTGGAGCTCCCTGGGTGCCCAGACTACATGGGGAGCAGTGCAAAGATAGTTTGGGACTTGGTGTCCTCCTTTTTCAATATGGGGTACCACTTATATGTGAACAATTTTTATACAAGCGTGCCACAAGACATTTGTGCAATCTTGGAATTGGTGCCTGTGGCACAGTGCAACCTAATCCCTATGGCTTCCTCCAATGTCTTATAAATACCTGACTTAGAAAGGGGGAGAAATCCTGCTTGAAAAATGATGAATTGCTCACAGTGAAGTGGAAGGACGGGATGTTTTTGTCCTGTCTTCCATTCACTTCTGCGACCAGATGATGAAGCCTTACTTACTTACTTTCCAGTAAAGTCAGACGCTGGTACAAAAAAAGTTCTTGTATATTTATTTAAATTGGCTCACTTTTGTGCTTTACAAAGCAACTGGGTGAAGAGGTGAAGAGGATCCTTTTTAAAATTTCCGGGAAGAGATAATCATGGCCCATTTGTATCCAGAAGGTGCTGTGGCCCAAACCCCCAACCCTGATGCAGTGAGCCGGTTGCATGAGAGACATTTTCCTGATGCCATTCCTGGTACTCCAACCCAAAAGTCACCCCAAAAAAGATAGCGTGTCTGTAGCCGACATGGAATTAGGCATTACACTAGCGTATTTTAATCCTTCCTGTCCTGGCCAACCTGGTCTCTACCTCAAGGACTGCTTCTGTCACTACCACACACTAGTGGAATATTAGTATAGAGTACAGCACAGCACAGTCTAGGGCACATATTTACACAGGGTCTTGAAAGATGTTAGGTAGTCAGGAAATTGGCTAACGCATTTTGAGAAACCCTAAAATATGGAATGTTTAAGTTTTTTTTTTAAAGTTAGAAAAGTTCAAACGAAAATAAAAAGTAAAAAAAAAAGAAAAGTAAAAAATATTTGTCACTTTATTGAGTTACTGTTCTATTTTTACTGTTTTATTGTTAACCATTGTTTTTTTCGCAGGAATGCCATTCAACTGCAGCACCGACCTGTTTATTCTGACAGCAGCAAGGTGTGCTCTCAGAATAGACATCAGTGCAACACTGCTGAATGAGATTTTTCATCCACAGTTAAAAAAAGAACAGATATGGTCAAGCATGGGGGCCTGGGGTTGTCAGTGGATGGATCGCTCCTATGCTCGGCATATTTTTTTTTTTTTTTAATTTTGCCAGTGATTTCATCATCCACATTGATCGATGTGAATAGAGGAATCTGTTCTTTTTTTTCGTTTAGCCCGAAAGAACATTTCATGTATGCCCAAATTTAGAAGAGGGAGGATACAGGGTGGTATGTTCTAATGGTAGGCATACCACACACTTTTTCTGGCAGAGATTTTTCCTCTTTTTCTCATTCAGCCCACAGGCTGCATAAAAGTAAAGAACATATCATATATTCCCAACAACAACCAGCAAAGTACTGGTACATCACTGGACTTTGAGTGGTTATACTAGGATGATGTATCATTCTGGTATCATTTTTAAAAACTGGGGATTTGTTTTGATTGGTTTGTTCTTTCACTTTATAAGGTCCTGTGGAGGACCAGTTTTCACATTATTGGGCACTACGCAGTTTTTGGCACTAATTAGATCCGTATTGGATCATCTCACTATAGATTTGTTTTTTGCATGTATATTTAACTTATTTTCATATTATTTATTATTATCACTGAATAAGGTATATATATTTCTGTCACTTTTTATGGTATAGCGCCACACTATCATTATTGTTTTACACAGTTACTTATTAGGTATAAGATAGAGTGTTGGCTGCTTATTTATACACTGACCACCATATAAGAAGCGCAGGAGGAACCCTATAGTTACTAGTGGCTATTTAGTCACGGGACTGCTATTACAAGCAGTGAGAGGAGATGCCCCCCCCCCTCTCTGCCTTCCAAGGATTTCTCAGGCTGTCCTGTCCCATCAGGGAACCTGATAATGCAGCCAGCATCTCCGCCAGCTTACAATAGAGCTCATTGGAGACCGCAATGAGTACATGTCAATGCCTATTGCTATCACAGGGGATATTTACATTGCCTGTGATAACAATAAAAGTGATCAAAAGAAAAAAAAAGGGACAATGTAAAAATAAATACACGTGCAACGGCATTTAAAAGTTTCGGCCCCGTGTTGGTATGTAAACAGCGGTTGCACCATGCAAGTGAGGTATTGCCGCAAACATCGGATTGAGGGCAGTAATTCTGGAACTAGTCCTCCTTTGTAAATCTAAAGTGGTGGACCTGCCAATTCTGGTGTTCAATTGCAAATGCCAATCGAGGTCTATGGTGCTTGGCAGTGAGCACAGGACAGGGCCCACTAGAGGACATCGGGCCCTCACGCCACCCTCATGAAGTCTGTTTCTGATTTGTCTGGTCAGAGACATTCACACCAGTAGCCTTCTGGAGGTCATTTTGTAGGGCTCTGGCAGTGCTCATCCTGTTCCTCCTTGTACAAAGGAGCAGATACTGGTCCTGCTGATGGGTTCAGGACCTTCTATGGCCCTGTCCAGCTCTCCTGGAGTAACTGCCTGTCTCCTGGAATCTCCTCCATGCTCTTGAGACTGTGCTGGGAAACACAGCAAACCTTCTAACAATGGCACATATTGTTGTGCCATCCTGGTGGAGTTGGACTGCCTGTGCAGCCTCTGTAGGGTCCAGGTATTGTCTCATGCTCCAGTAGCGACACTGACCCTAGCCAAATGCAAAACTAGTAAAAAACAGTCAGAAAAGATGAGTAGGAAAAAAAAAAGGCAGTGGCCTCCACCAGTAAAACAATTCCTGTTTTGGGGGTCATCTCATTGTTGCCCATCCAGTGCACCTGTTAATTTCATTAACACCAAAACAGCTGAAAATGATTAACAAGCCCCTCTGTTACTTAACGGACCAGATCAATATCCTAGGAGTTTAAATGACTTGATGCTATACTCTGATTAAAAAGTGTTCCTTTATTTTTTTTGGGCTGTGTATATCTTTCTGTAAAAAAATATTAGGTTTTAACCTTTAAATGTCTGTGTCTTTGTCAGTACCAAGAAAATCCTACTGCCCCTGTTCTTTAGATTTTTTTGAATAGACAATAAGGATGTAGGTACCTTAACCTTGGGTTAATACCCATCAATACTGAGCACTTGCTAATTGAATACTTTTTGGAAACTAGACACCCCAAGAAATTTGATAAGTGACATGTTGGGTATTTTGCAGATCTCGTTTGCTGCCACAAGTTTATGGAAAATGAAAAAAGAAAGCAAAATTTTTTTTTTCTTTTTCTAATTTTCAAAACCCTGAGAAAAAAATGAGATCTGAAAAATACTCACCATGCCATTTATTAAAAACCTTAGTGTGTCTACTTTACAAAATGGGGTCATTCGGGGGGGGTCTGTGCTATCCGGGCTTCCTAATCTGTGATAGGTAGTGAGGAAGTGAAATGAGGAAATTTAAAGCTTTCAAAGGGTTCATTGGATTTCGGGCTTCTGTATGTGGCTAGGCTCCCAAACAGTCTCACACGTGATATCCCTATACTCAGGAAAAGTAGCAGAATATATTTTGGGGTGTAATTCCAAATATACCCATGGCACGTGTGAGCAATATACCATTTAAATGTACACAACGCCTTGTTAATCATACAAGCGTACTCAATGTTCAAGATGATGATGGAATGTAGCCTTTGTATAGTCCATAGATGTACGGGTCAGCAATAGGGATACTTCTGAGATGCACACAAAATGTCCGGCAGCTCCTCACTCAAGGTTAGGGAGACACTTGTAAACATGTAAGTAGAAAGACAGCAGGGTGCCAGATTAGTGTGTATATAAATCCAACAATACTTTAATGTAGCTCACTCACATGTATAGAAAGCTATAAACTGCTCCAGTGGTCAGGACGGCAAGCACGATGAACAGCCCTCAGATGGTGGAGCCAAATGCAGCTGCAAGGCTAGAGGGAGACCCACTAATGGTGGTAACAGGCCATCTTTCCTCACTCGTACCCAACAACTGACAGGGAGTAGTGACAAGTCTGTGTGTGATGGATGGGCTGGCCGCAACGCGATTCCAAGGACCCAGCTTTCAATTTATATGACAACTTTGCATTAAAAAAATTTTTTTTTGTAATTTCCCAAAAACTTGTGGAAAAAAATAACTTTTACACAAACCAATAAATACACACTTATTGGGTTTTTTTAACTAAAGACATGTAGAAAAATACATTTTGGCCAAAATGTATGATGAAATTTGTTTTTTATAACAAATGAAGAAAAATATTTTTTTTTCATAATTTTCAGTCTTTTTTTGTTTATAGCACAAAAAATAAAAAACCCAGAAGTGATGAAATACCACCAAAAGAAAGCTCTATTTGTGGAAAAAAAATTACATACATTTCATTTATGTAAAGCATTGCATGACCGCGCAATTGTCAGCTAAACTAGCTCAGCACCATAGAGCAAAAAATGGTGTAAATTCCAGTATCTATACCATAGTTTGTAGATGCTATAACTTTCACATAAATCAATTAATATACACGTATTGAGAGTTTTTTTCACCAAAGACATGTAGCAAAATACATTTTGGACTACATTTTGATGAAATTTGAGTATATAGGATATTTTTTATAACAGAAATTAGAAAATATTAGTATTTTTTCATAATTTTGGTCTTTTTTGATTATAGTGCAAAAAATTAAAAAAACAGGAGTGATCAAATACCACCAAGACAAAGCTCTATTTGTGTGAAAAAAGACATAAAAATACAGCGTTGCATGAACGTGCAATTACCAGTTGAAATACGGCAGCGCCAAATAGCAAAACAATGGCTTGGTCAGGAAGGGGTGCAAATCTTCCAGGGGGCAAGTGGCTAAAGTGGTTAAAACATTGCAATTGTGGGGGGGCGCTCATGAGCAGCATCCAGGATAGCCGCATTGTAGGCCTGCTCCTTGGCCACGGGACACATCGGCCGATTTCTAGCCCTTGGGGGGGGTCATCTGCCTTCTTTCCAGCCCCTCCTAGCCCCCTGTCCCCCAGTGCCCCGATAGGCAAGAAATCAGCGGCCGCCTGTGCCCCCAGCGCCTGGCTAGCCGCTCCGGAATTTGCGGCCTACCCACCGGAGGCCACATCTGAAGCCGTGGCCTTGATTTCAGGTGTGCTGCCGGAGGTATCCAGGGCCCCAGCCTCAATTTCGGGTCCCCCGCCCCTGCTACCCGCAGTGGGCCGGATCCCAGAGGTGATGACGACCGGGCATTAGAGGCGTCCCTGCAGTCCCCCATTCCAGCTCTGAGGGATGCTGAGCTCCTGCGTCGCTTCAAATCCATGATGCAGTTGGAATTGTCCTCCGTTACCTCCAAGCTGGCTGACCATCTTTCACGAGAAATTTGGGAGTTGGGCAATCGGCCGAACGATCTCGAAGATAAAATGGACGCTGCGGCTACAGTCATTGAAAGTCACGAACAGGATTTGTGTGACCTCAAGAAACAATTGGCGGATTCGCTGCTCCGGCTTGAGGATTTCGAAAACCGCTCCCGCCGCGGCAGTTTGCGATTAAGGGGTATGCCAGAAATGGTCACAGTTCTCACCTCCACCGCTACTGCTCTGTTTCAGGAGCTGACACCCGCCATTCCCATTGACCGGCTCGAATTTGACTGCATACACCTGCATTCGGCTCCAGATGACCGGATAGGCCCCCCGAGGGACAATATCATCAAGTTCATCAAGGAAACTATCCTCTTGGTGGCCAGAAACAACCCAGACCTCAGATTACAGAGGCATCACTACCAGCTCTTCGCAGACCTTTCCCAGACCACTCTTTATAAGCGCCTCCAGTTGAAGCCCTTCACTTCGGTCCTGGTGTCCTGGTGAACCATAGAATTAATTACGTCTGGGGCTTTCAGTTCCACCTCACCTTCAACTACCAGGGCCGCAGTCACTCTGTTGTTGCACTGGAGGAGGCCCACTCTCTCTTGGAATGTTTACAACTTCTTTTGCCGGAAGCCGATACTCAGAGCCCAGCTCATTCATTTGGATCTACGGTGAGGCTGCTTCCTCTGGCAGCGGTCATCCAACAGAAAGAGGACCCTCCCTCAGACCCCTCTACAATCAAATCCGTCCTGCTCTTCTCCTGGCTGAAGATGTATCTTGGACCTCCCACGTTGTGTTTCACCATTGGACTTTCCTGACGGAACCATGAGTTTGGCCCTTAGGGCTTTCCCAGTTTGTTAGCGTTCCAGGTTGGGCCTGATCCGGCCTGTTCCCTTGGGTTCCATCCCTGAGTGGGGGGGTCTCCTCCTGGACTTTAGGATTATGCCTTTTTGCTGTTGCAGCCTATCATGTGTCCGGGTGATGTTGTTCGGGTTCCCGTTGGTGGAATGCGGTAATGGTTCCCTCGGGCTCTGGGGTGGGAGGTTGGCCTGGTAGGCCTGGGTTGGGTGTCGGTCCTTCTGGGAGGTTGGTGGGGAACCACTTGGGCTGTGTTGTGGGGTACCACGGCGGCCTGTAGTGGTCCTCCTGGAGGGGGTTGGCCCCAAGTTTAGCTGAGTTTCTATGGGGAGGTCACTGCGGATGTTCTCACTTCTGGGACTCATATTTTTATTACTTTGGTACCCCATTATATTGTGTATATTGCCTTTTTGCCCCCTGAGGGCTTATGTTTTTGATGTTTCCATTTGCAGCCATGTGTCCGGTGGTAGAGCCACCCCCAACTGGTATCCTTCAAGTGTAGGAGGATGCATGTCACCATTGGCTTGACACAATTGTAGTGTTGTACATACTTCTTGTGTCATTTTATTTTTTTCTTTTCTTGTTTTCTTTTTTTTCTGTTTTTGTTTTATGCAGGGTTTCGGAACGCCATGGTCAGATCACCATTGAGAGTGGAAATTGTTGGCTGACTTATGCTTTTTCTGCTGAGCGTGCTGTGCTGATGTCACCATGGCCTCACCCCTTCTGAAAGTACACTCACAAAATGTTCATGGCTTCAATTCGCCTCAGAAGCAGGCTAAAGTTTTTCATCATCTCAAATCACAACAAATTGATGTGGTATGTTTACAGGAGACCAGGTTTTCTCAGTCCTCCGCTCCACGGTATCTTTCGCCTCATTATCCCACCTTTTACACGGCCTCGGCTCCTGAGAAATGCCGGTGTGTACTGATAGCTTTCAAACGCAATCTCCCTTTTGTGTGTGCTCGGAATATAGCGGACCCCACGGGAAGGGATTTTGTTTCTGCAGGGCACCTTCTTGGACCAGGAGGTTACTTTTGTCTCTTACTATGCGCCCAATCGCTTTCAGCATAAATTCTTTTCTCACCTTTGCACCATTGTTTCCTGATACTCCAAGGGTCTTCTTCTTTTGGGAGATTCAAATGTTACCTTGGATTTGACATTGGATAGCCGCTATGCCCAAGGGGCAGCCCTTTCTCACGACTTAGTGCTAGAGGAACGTATGCGCTCTCTCTTGCAGACGGCGGGGCTGGTGGACGTCTGAAGGGAACTTCACCCAACTGAGCGCGACTTTACATTCTATTCCAATCCTCATGATAGTTTTTGTAGAATTGACCATATATTCATGCATGTCCAGCAGCTTCCCTTGGTCAGGTGGATAGCTATTCCCTCCTCGCTCTGGTACTCTTCCTTGCCCTCTCTGGGTCGGTACGGCGCCCCTTTCCCAGGCGCATTAATGATTCTCTATTGACCACTCAGGTTATATGCCAACAAATAGAATCTTTCTTACGCACATACTTCACAGAAAACTCAGGATCTGTCTCTTCGGCAGAGCCCCTGTGGGAGGCGCATAAAGCCACGGTGTGGGGTCATGTTATACAGTTGGCGGCAGTTCGGAAGCGGGAGCGCCGACTTTTGGAGCTTCATTCTCTACTGGCCTCTGCGGATGCTTGTTGGAAGTCATTTCCATCAGTGGCCCATAAACACGCACGGGACGCTCTGGCGGTAGAGTTGGACGTTCTTGCCTCTACGGAGGCGGAATGGGCCCTGCGTTGGACCAAACACAGATTTTATTCCTGTGCTAATAAGCCAGGTCCGATGCTGGCCAAGAAACTCAATTCTGTGGGGAAACCCCATAAATCAATCTGATTGCGACTTCCCGCGGGTGGCTGTACTTCTAATCCCCAGCAGATTGTCTCCCGTTTTGCAGACTTCCTTTCGTGCCTTTACGCTAAACCAGATCCCTTCACTGTGGCTCAGGCAGAGGCATTCTTCCAAGATCTCCGACTTCCTGGATTATCCAAGGCAGCGCAGATGGCCCTCATTGCCGGTGTCACCGTATCGGAAGTGCCCCAAGCTATCAAATATCTATGGTCCACCGTGGCCCCAGGTCCCGACGGCTTCTCCGGTCTCTATTATAAGAAATTTGCAACCCTGTTAGCGCCCTTCTTGGCTGACTATTTTAATGAGTTACGACAGGGCTCTTTGCCCTCTCCAGATGGGTTTAGAGCTCATATCTCCATGATTCCAAAACGACCGATGATGTGCAGGAACCGCATTTTTCTTCTTAATGAAGACCTGAAGATATTGGGCAAGATTCTTAGTCTTCGCATCAATAAATCCTTTTTGCGGACGATGCCCTCTTGACTCTCACTAATCCCCTGACGACGCTTCCAAATTTGCAACAGGTTCTTGAGCGCTTCTCCTCGATTTCGGGTCTCTGTATTAATTTGGATAAGACTGTCGCTCTCAATATTACTTTGGCCCCAGATTTGGTTCCGCGCCTACAGTCCCACTTCCCTTACAAATGGGCTTCCTCTTCTCTTTAATACCTAGGCATTCGCTTGACCCCCACCTATGACTTGTTGTTTGCTGCAAATTATTATCCATTGCTTCGCTCTGTGTCCTCTCTTATGCATTCTTGGCAATTTCCGCACCTGCCTTGGATAGGACGGGTTAATTCAGTGAAAATGACCATCTTGCCAAAATTGTTAGACTTTTATCGCACCCTCCCAGTGCGGGTTCCTCCTCATTTTCTTCAGTTGATTCAGGCAAAGATTATGCATTTTATCTGGGCCGATAAGTGCCCCAGAGTCTCCAGAAATACGCTTTTTGTTCATAGACTCCAGGGTGGTCTTGGGGTGCCTAATGTAACTATGTATTATCAGGTGAACCAGATTGCCCCGCTGTTTATGTTGAACGCTTCCTCAGACATTCCTCTCTGGGTCCTGCTGGAACTACCTAATTGTGCCCCTATTGTGACATCAACGCTTCTATGCCTTCCCCCTGCCCTGCACCTTATGGCACTGAGTCCAATTTTGCTCCATGGCTTACAAGTGTGGGACTCTGTACTTTATTCCAGTGGCCTGATGTCACCATTCCTGCCTTTGCTCCCAATTACTAACAACCCTCTCTTCCCACCGGGTTTAGATCAACCAAGGGTGTTTTCTTGGTGGGTGGCCAATGGTTTTTTGCAGATGTAACACCTTTTGACTTCTCGGTCCTTCCCCACCTGGATTTCTCTTTGGGAGTCAGGGGATGTCCCTCCAGCGGAATATTTTTGTTACCTTCAATTGTGACATTGGCTGATCTCACTGTGGGGCACTTCCACTTTCCCATACCAGAAATCTGCCTTTGAACTGCTTTCCCAACAGCATCTGTGCGCCCAGGGCCATATTTCCCTTCTTTATGCAGCTTTGAATAGACGTTTCTCTTTCATATGTTGTTCAGTGGGAGTGCGACCTGGGGGCAGTCGTGGATCTGTAGGACTGGAATAGGGCCTGGTCGCTTATAGCTAAATGTTCATTCAATATGACCACGCTGAAGGCGGCATGTTGGTATTGGGTTCCGGCTCATTTGGCCCAGGCGAATCCTGCCTGCAGTGATCAATACTTTCGGGGTTGTGGCCATCCTGGTGATGTATTGCATATCTGGTGGTCATGTCTGAGACTGTTTTGTTTTTGGTCTCGTGTGTTTGGTCTCCTTTTCACCTTGTTCCATCTCTTCATACGCCGGGATACTCGGTATGCTTTGCATCATTCTCCCATGCCGGGCCTCTTGGCTCATCAGCAGAAGTTGGCTTCCTATTTGTTTTTGTCGGCCACTAGAACACTTGCTCAGCCTGTTTGTCTCTCTTCAGGGGGTGCAGGACCGTATGACCACTATAATGCTCAATGAACAGATGCCGAGTATCTGCAACGACTCCCAATGTAAATTCTTGAAAATATGGAAGCTGTGGTTGCAATATGCCTTTCCCATGCTCCCCCCAGCTAGTCTGGGGATGTGATGTTTTTCGGTATTGGTGTTCTCGGACCCCTGCTCTTGGTTTTGTTATCTTTTTTCTTTTGTACTCCTCCTTCTTTTTCTTTTTTTGTTTGTTTTTGGTGTGGCAGTGGATAGCTGCCTTTAGTTTGAGCTACTGTCGGTGTTATACAAATGTTTTTGTCATTTATGTGCCATTGATAGCCCCTGCGTGGGTGCACCTTTTGCTCTGTTGGTGTTAGAGCACTGTTTTTTCTATTTTTTTATGTGCAATTGATAGCACCTGTGTGGGCATGTTTTGTTGCTCCTGACTTAAACTGTTTATAAATTAATAAAAAACATTGAAATACAAAACAGTGCAATTTTTACAGACAGCAGCAGACACTGTATTCTGGCATCACATATTGTGGTTTTATTTTTTTACTTTTACAGTTAGTTTGGCTTAAATACAGCAGCAGCTTCCCAACTCAAATAATTTAAACTTTTTTATGTAGTTTTGGCTGCAACACCTGAACAAGCAGTAATAGTCCTGAATTACCGCATGGAAGCAGAAGCCACATGTAAAAAAACTATAGGAAATTTGCTCATATAAAAAACAAAGCTAAAATTGTCTTCTTTGCACAAATTAGCCAGTGGTAAAACAGTAGTATTTGTGAGCTGTTTTTATCATAGTACCAAACTTCATTGTCTTAAAAGTTTAACCACTTCAATACCGGACACTTTTACCCCATTCCTGTCCAGTTCAATTTTCAGCTTTTAGTGCTATCACACTTTGAATTAAAATTACTCAGTCATGCAACACTGTACCCAAATAACATTTTTTTATATTTTGTTTGTGACAGATATAGCTTTCTTTTGGTGGTATTTAATCACCATTTTTTTTATTGTTTGTGATATAAGCAAAAAAAAAACTATATGTGAGATAAGCAAAACAATTTTGAAAAAAACCCACGTTTTTCTTAGTTTCTGTCAGGGAATCCCTGCGAGACGCCTGGTATGAGGCAGTTATGCACATGCATTTGTGCAAGAATGTGTGCTTGTTCACGCACATGCACATGCTCGCACACATGTGTAAAATTCCTGTACACCAGATGGGCTATTTAAAGAATGTTCATGCACATGTTCTGTACTGATTGATCTTCAGATGTTCCCTGTGTCCTGCGTTAATGCTGTATGATTCCTTCGTCACTGACCCGGCTTGCTCCTGACCTGATCTTGAATTCTGCTTCTGATTTGTTGCTAGTTCCTGACCCGGATCTGTTTCTGACTTTGGCTGTGCTCATGATTTGGCAACTCACTGACGATCTGTTGATGACCCTGGCTATTCCAATGCCTATGCTTCTGTCTCTGATTCTGGCTTCCTGTCCTTTTTGAGTGCCTGCTTGGCTGTCTGCTGTTCAAGCTCTGTGCACTGCTGAGTGTTCCTGCCTCAAGTGCACTGAAAGCTCTGACAAGCCGCATGTCCTGAACCTACAGCACAAGCAGAGTGCCTCTTTAACCTGGGCTAGACTACTGAGGACAGCTACCGTTCCTGGCCCGATGATCCACCAGTCTCCTAGAATCACATCTCCTGCTGCAAGTTCTCTTATCAACATCTGCTGGCACTTGTTTTCGTACCTCGGTACACCCTATTCCACTTCCAGTGGGGCCTGGGCTAGAAATACAAGAGAAGCAGACCTCGTCATTTCAGTCTCCTATCAGGTACATGACAGTTTTGTTCTTCACTACAGTTTCTATTATAACATTTTGCAAATAAGTAATTTTTCTTCATAAATATAGGCCAAAATCTATTCTGCTACATTTATTTGGTAAAAATAGCCCAAATTAGTGTATGTTATTTAGTCTGTGTGAACTTTATAGATTCTACAAGTTATGGTACATATCATTGAAAATTGATCATATATGATGTACTGACTGCCTATCTCATTTATTACATGCCAGGACATACAAATACCTCCTAAATGACCCCTTTTTGGAAGGTATACAGTATTTAGTAAAAGCCATGGTAAGTTTTTTGAAGTTGTGATTTTTTTCTCACAATTCTTTGGTAAATGAAGAAATGACATTTCTTTTTCACAAAATTTTCATATTAACAAATTATTCTTTGACTCCTCGTGAGTAAGGGGATACCATATATGTGAGACTTTTTCACAGCCAAGCCACATAGGGAGGCCCAACATACAAGGATCGCCTTTAGACATTCTAGGACCATTTACATTACATTTCAGAATTTCCTGACTACCTATCACACTTTAGAAGACCCTTGAGCACCAGGACAGGGGAAAATGACCACATTTTGGAAAGCAAACACTCCAATGCATTCATTAAGAGGTATGATGAGTCTTTTGAACATATCATTTCTTTTTACAAGTTTTGGGAAAGGTGAAAAGAAAACACAAAGTTGTTAGTCTTTAAGATATTTCTAACAAACAGCATGGACATACTTAGAATTACACCCCAAAACACATTCTGCTACTCCTCCTGAGTATAGAGATACCATATGTGTAAGACCTTTTCAATGTCTGAATGGATTATGTACCAAACAATTCAACCTGTGTAACACAAAAAATCAACCAACACTATATAGAAAACAATACACTGTAATGGTCGCCTCTGTAAGAGTGGTTAGTGAATATAGCACAGTGTGGTTAGATCCCATGGCACAATGTTATGTTCACTGGCCAGGAAGTGCAGGATGCTGAGCAAAGGGTAAAAAAAAAGTTTCCCTGTGGTTTTGGTAGTGCAGTTGTCCACAGTGGCAAGCATTGGTCCAGAAAGCAGGCCACAGGCGTCGTCAGCAACAATCAAGGGAATCGTCTAGGCAGCAGGCAGGAATGTGGTCCATAAATAGGCCAGTGTCAATACAGGCAGAAGACTTAAATCTGGGCAGCAAGCAGAAACATGGTCCATAAACAGTCCAGGGTTAGTACAAGCAGCAGGTAGAGATATGGGCAGCGCAGCCAACGTATTGGTCCAGGCAGCAGACAGGAACATGGGCCATAAAAAGACCTGGGTCATTACAGGCAACAGACAGAGATATGATCAGCACAGCACAGCAAAAGTATTGGTCCAAGCAGCAGGCAGGAACATCGGGCTTAGGGCCTCAGTCAGGTAAGACCTGGGCACAAGGATAGAGGCTTCTTCACACCCAAATCTCTTCAAAGCCTTGGAACTCCAGGCTATGGGAATTACAAAACCCGGAGAAAAACAAAAACTGTTTTTCTCTACTCAGAACACTAATCAGTCCAATCGAGAGACAAAAAACATGGTCGATTATCAGACCGAGGTCAGTTCAGGTGGAAGGTAGAAACGTGATTGCTAAACAATCCAGATGGCAGGCAGAGGCATCATTAATAAACAGGCCACAGTCTGTTAAGGTTGAAAGCAGAGTCATAGTTAATCGAGGCAGCAGACAAATAATCAGCGTAGGTATTAGAAAAGGGGAAATGGCAGGCTGATAGAAATATGGACACTATAGCTTCAGTAATATCTTAGTGATATGTTATAATGGTGGAAGGAGTCTATGATGCATAGGACCCAGTTGAGAGGGACATTAAGGACAATGAAAACTGTTGTCTCTCCTAACTGCCCCTCTGCTGCAGACCTGGCATATTCGTCCTATTTCTGTGGGTGGAATTTTTTCTGGAAAATGTCGCTCATGAAGTCTGCTCACAGAGTTAGAGCAAATGTTTTCTGGTGGAGATCCTTGCTGGTAGATCAGGGCAGAGACAATATCTTCTAAAATATGAGAAAGGAGGTGAGTCTTTCCATGGACTTCTGACAGGTGACATACAGTACAAATTAAAAATTGTCAAATGAAAAAAGGTAAATTGTAACTTTTTTTATTCCAGTAGAGGGACTTTGTTGTTGATAAATAGGGCTGCAGCATCTGATCATTGAAATCCCCCTCACCCATGAACCGATTATAAAAATGGATGCACTCTGGCTTTTTGATGGGACCGTGTCATCCGTGAACTTTTCACCAAGGTGTCATTGTGGATGGAGACAGGACATATACATCTCTTTTATCCCTCCATTTCATGGCCAACCCTTAGTCATTCCTCAAACTCACTGATTTCCCCCTTTGTAGCCTTGTGGTCCTCAGCCTTTGTGGGAAGTCCTTCCTATTTGTTCAGTGGTACCACAGATCAATGTTTTCTGGAGATACAGGTGGTGGAAAAAGGCAGGCATGTGCAGAAGTTATCCAGGTAGATGTGATACCCCTTTTAGAATAGTGGAAAAGCCAGGTCCAAGACAATTTTTCCACTTGTGCTGAAGTAGTTTGGGCACTCAGGGAGCTGGAGCTGGGAAACGTTGCCTTTGTACACATGGATCGCATGCAAATACCCCATGGCTTGTTCACGCAGCTTGTAGAGCTTCACTCCATTTCTGACCCCTTTACTGGAAATGTACTGCTTGATTCCCAGTTGGCCAGTAAAGTGGAAAAGGGACTCTTTAACACAGATGTGTTTGTCAGGGATATGCAATTCAGTGAATCTCTGGGCAATAAATCAATTAGTGGGTGAGTTTTGTAAAGCTTATCATAGCCAGGCTGATCTCAGGGAGGGCACTGTGTATTATTGCTGAAATGGAGTAAGCGTGTGATCATTTGTAAGATCTTGACATAACAGCTGAATAAATGGGCATGTGATGAATGGGGTGGGTAGACCAGTAAGCATGCCCTTCATTTTTTTTGTAAGCCTTGTGTTAATTGTGGGGAACAAAAATTATTTTAATTCCTCCACTGCGAGAGGTCTGCATTCAAATGAACAGGCATATGATGAAATAGGAATATTTGCAATATATTGCTGAGCAAAAAGATTGGTCTGGTCCACAATCAACTGAAATTAATTGTCAGCGAAAAACAAATGTAGAAAATCAATTGGTAAAAAATTTTCAGTGTTGACCTGAACAGCTGACTCTGGTAAAATGGGGCATTGTAGCTTATCCTGAGTTGGAGGGCAGCCATAATGGGTTCATAAGTCCATCTGGGAGACTTGTATGGGACTGCTCTCATCAATCATACTGAGGATTTGAAATGCCTCCTCACTAATAAAAATTATTTGAACATAGCTGGCTCGGGTGAAACTGAGACAGGTACACTGCTGAAGGCACCAGTGTGATGAGTACATTGCTAATGGTAGGTGCATGATGGGTATATTGCTGATTGCATCTGAATGACAGGTACACTGCTGATGGGCAGCTGAGTGACAGGTCTATCGCTGATGGTGGTTGCATGACAGGTACACTGTTGATGGCGGTTGTGTGAGGGGTACACTGTTATTGGCGCCTGTGTGAAGGGTACACTGCTGGTGACAGCTGTGTGACGGGTACACTGATGATGGTGGCTGTGTGACAGGTACACTGCTGATGGCAGCTGTGTGATAGGTACACTGCTGATGGGCAGCGCTGATGGTGGCTGTGTGACATGTATACTGCGGATGGAAAGCACTAATGGTGCTTATGTGAATGGTACGTTGCTGATGGGCGGCACTGATGGCTTCTGTGTGACAGGTAACCTGCTGAGGGACACTGATGGCTGTTGTATGACAGGTACACTGATTAGACAACACTGATGACTGCTGTATGACAGGTACACTGTTTTCAAGGGCAATCAGGTGTTTTGCACAGTACTGGCATAGATAACTGATAACTCACAGTTCTGAGTTCTCTTTCACCTCAAACTGGATCTCTGTGAAGAAGAAGCCAGTAACAGCAAGTTAGTAGTCTTTGTTTACATTTGTGATTGACTGTGATTGGACACAGCGATCACATGGTAAAGATTCACTATCAATGGCTCTTTACCCTGATCCAAGGGACACAACTCACCACCGATCACCAGTGGCAAGTCTTGGAAAACATCATATGACATCCGCCCAGAACGGGAGCGCTCGCACCCAGCCATCATTCTACAATAGGTCAGGCGGGCACTTGTTAATAAAATGTCAAAAAAGAGTATACAAACACACAAGCCTACGTTCAAATTATAGACTTCAGGTGTGTGTTTTGTAGAAATTGGCTATTCAGGAAATGCAGCAAATACAAAAAAAAGACGAGGCAGGTGTTATCTTGAAATGGAAATTAAAATTATTATCTGAGAGACAATTGCAACAAATATTGTTCAGTTGCTGGACAGTAGGTAAGCAGCTTGGTTAGGCTGTAATATAATAGAAAGAGACAAGTTAGGTTTTATCTTCAAATTGAAATAAGATTGTATTATTTGAGAAACATAAGCCACAAATATTGTACAGTGGCTGTACAGTGCAGTTCCAGTTGGCAGCAGCCATCAGCTGCCATCTGGAACTGCAACAAAAAAATCTACACTGTAACTACCCTGGTGGTCTAAGCCCCACTTTGAAACCAGAAAATGTATATTGTATAGGGCGCGCTTGTTGGAGCCCAATCTCTGTAGCTGTAAAATAAAGGTGCCAGATGGATATCAGGGATGGATGGATGGATGGGAGCAGTAACACTTAGGCAGCTCTTCTTAGAGTGGAAGCAAGGCTCTAATGCAGTAACAAGAAAAAGAGAGGAAGGCGCCTCTAAGTGCAGTTTTGACAATTTATTCAGTAAACAATGGAGAATTTGCACTTACAAGATAAACGGTTAAAAAGGCTCATCGTGTGGTAATTAGATCCAGGTGGGGCATCCAGCCATCCAGCAGCAAACTATGCCTATAGGATCAGGAAGTAGAGACCAGAATGTGCCTGTGCATCAAAAATGAAGCTTGGAGAGCAGAGTCAGATGTAGCAGGTGAAGGGGGGCGGTAATGCATTTTGGAGCATGCTCAATAGGCTCCTTCTTCAGTAGAGTATATGATAAACAGGAAGTCAAAACTCCCAAGTTTCGACCCATTCCTAGGGTCCGGGAAGACAGAACCAGTCACCCATTGCATATGGCCTTCAGGTCAGGTGTTGTTTTGGGCTTATGCATGGTGAGCCTGGAATGCTTCTTGGGTGTTATTTTATGCTGCACCACTGGAGGCATAGGTGCTGGGGAGAGAATATCCCATTCAAGTAAATCAGGTAATGGAATGTCTAAGATTTCACAAAAGACAGTAGATCTTCAGGTACCCCTATGGTTATAGACTTCCTGTTGCTCTAGGCTGTGAGGCTGAATGGAAAGCCCCATTGATAGGTAATTTTACCGGTACGCAGTAGGGACAGAAGAGGATGGAGAATTCTCCTTTTCTGTAGAGTGATCGAGGTCAAATCCGGGAACAGCTTTACAAGGGTCCCCTCAAAAAAGATATTGCAGGTCACTCTTGCTTTGCGCATGATGCCCCCCTTAAGTGTAAAAGAGTGAATCCAGCAGATAACATCTCGGAAGCGTGAGGGGGACCTCTGTGTTTTAAGGCTCTGTGAGCTCTGTCCAGCTCAATTTTATGAAAAGGGGGCTCACCTAGTAAGCCATTGAAGAGTGTTTGCAAATTGTCCTTAAGGTCTTCAGATTCCTCAGGCTCAGGAAGGCCTCAGATGAGTATGCTGTTTTCCGCTGCCCCCTATTATCTTAATCAACTAGATGGTGTTGCATATCTCTCAGCATCAGATGGTGGTCAGAGACTTGAAACTGCACCTTGTGAACCTCCATTTTTGTTGTTTGCATATCCTCCTCCACCATTTCCACCCTGTCTGCTTGGTGGTGTAAATCTGTTTGTGAGGCTTTGATTACCATACGACAGGTGTCCTTTACATTATGAAATAACTGGCGGAAATCTTCTCTGGTGGGCATGGATTGTAAAAAAGTTTGTAGTTTTAAAGAAGCAAGTGTACCTACAAGAGTTATGGATGTGGTAGTAGCAAGTAGAGCTTGAATATTAGAGGTTGGAGGAGTAGCAGGGGTGGAAGGTGGAAGTATTTCCCAAGGCTCATATCAAGCTTGAGGATGAGAGGGGGAAAGAGATGCTACGGCTGGTTCAGAGCTAACATGCATAGAGCCAGGGGTTAAGGAAGTGCTGGTGACATCCAAATTTGCCTTGGTTAGTCTGGAGTCCCAGAATCTCATTAGGCGATATGGTTTTGGAGAATTAAGAACCTGAGGGCCAGGTCGCCAGAGGTAGCAAAAGTAGTGATAAGTCCCCTTTCTCCCTGCGCCGTTGTAACTTGAACCATTGTGAAAGGGGAGAGTGATGCGAAGCCCAGAAGAAGTGATGGCTGACCACTATGAGGAGACGTAGAGGGTCCCCCAGACTTAGTGAACCGGGCTGACCTGGTTTTGTCCGTGGATAGAAGAAAGGCTCCATCGTTTGAGGAGATTTACCACGGGTTCATTCAGAGCTACAGGCTCACGCTTAAATCCAACTCAGCTTCTGGGCACATTTACATTTTTTTTCAATGTTTTTCTTCATTTTTTGGTAGTGCAATGGTTGGACTACAGACAACAAGGCCAGGCACATCTGTAATTCCTTTAATTCACCAGTATATTTTTTCTCTTCCCAGGCACTTGGAAGATAGATTCATTGTTTAAATATGTATTTCATTATGTCAGGGCACTGGAGGAATCATAGAAGGAAATCCTTTGGCATTCTCCTAATCAGGAGTCAGGACTGTCCAAAAAAAAAATGGCAGAGAGCAGGGAGAAGTAGGTAGGTGCTGTTACATGTAGGAATTTAGTGCTGAGCATTGCTAACATGGGCTCTTCTTCCTCCCACCCCTTCTCCACCTTTATTTCTTCCCTCCAGCCCTTCTTCCTTTCCTTCTTCTTCCCCTCCTTTACCTCCAACTAGTTCTCTTTCTACTCCATACCACCTTCCTTATTCACTTCTTCCTCCTCCACTTCCTTCTATGTATTCATAACACAAGGAGAGGCCTGGGCAGCCAGCTCATTATCTAGGATACCTGCACCATTTTTGACCTTTTTGACGGAGCTACTAAAATGGTGAGCTGTGATGAGGTGGAAATTAGTCACACAATCCATGTTGTCTTCCTCCTAGAGCACAAACTGTGTGGCCAAATTGTGGGCATCACTCAGACATGACAATACACTGCAAGTCTTCTCATATTTGGTGCAAAGTTTCAAGACATTAACATATTCCCACATGCCATTGCTTTTTTGTTGTTTACTGTACATATTTACAATAATTGTATTTTTATTTTTTTTTATCTTTTTTTCTTGTAAGACCATCCTGCCCAGGTCAAGCAAACATGGACAAAGATGGCAAATTTAATATTTAAAAAAAAAAGTTTTGTCCTGATTGTGGAAGCTTGTAGATGAATACGACCCCTATAGTATTTTCCATGGCATAACATACTAGGGTAAGCAAAGATATTAGTACACCTAAATAATACATGGTGAAGAACTGGAGAAACAAGCTCCCTTCCTCCAGTTCCAGCTACCATAACTTTTTATGTGATTTTTATTATTATGTTTACAAAGTTTTAAATGTTTTTTTTTTCAGTTTTCTCTTTTTTTAAGGGCGTACAGCAAACACAGATTATTATTATTATACAGGATTTATATAGCGCCAACAGTTTGCTCAGTGCTTTACAATATAATGGGTGACAATACAGCAACAATACATTTCAATACAAGAGGGATAGGAGGGCCTTGCACCTTGGAGCTTACAATCTAGGAGGGAGGGGCTAGTGGTACCAAAGGTAGTAACTGTGGGGGATGGACTGGTTGGAAGAGTAGAAGATTCCATTATTAGCTGAGCGCAGGATAGGCTTCCCTGTAGAGATAGGTTTTCAGAGATCGCCTAAAAGTGAACAGAGTAGGTGATAGTCTGATAAATTGGGGTAGAGAGTTCCAGAGGATGGGGGAAGCTCTGGAGAAGTCCTGGAGATGAGCATAGGAGGAGGAGACAAGGGAGCTAGAGAGTAGGAGGTCTTGTGAGGAGCGGAGAGTACGGTTTGGGTGATATTTAGAGACAAGATCAGTGATGTAATTTGGGGCAGAGTTATAAATGGCTTTATACGTTATTGTTAATGTTTTGAATTTTATCTGTTGGGCAATGGGAAGCCAGTGGAGGGATTGGCAGAGAGGGGTAGCAGATACAGAATGGTTAGTAAGGTGGATGAGTCTGGCAGCAGCATTCATGACAGAGTGAAGAGGGGATAGCCTGCGATGAGGTAGGCCAATGAGGAGGAAGTTACAATAGTCAAGCCGAGAGATAACCAGGGAGTGGATTGGGGGCTGAAAGAACAGATGGGAGTCTAGGATTACACCTAGTACCCTGGCATGAGGGGAGGGAATGATGATTGTGTTATTGATCTTGATGGAGAAGTCAGGGGAGGGGGCACAGGCTGGGGGGAATACTAAGAGCTCAGCTTTGGAAAGATTGAGTTTGAGGAAGTGGAGTGACATTCATGCCGATATGTCACTTAGTAGATTAGTAATGCGAGAGGAGACTGAAGGGGTGAGGTGAGGGGTAGAAAGATAGATTTGTGTGTCATCAGCATAGAGATGGTACTTAAAGTCATGGGAGTTTATCAAGTGACCAAGGGAGGAGGTGTAGATGGAGAAGAGAAAGGGTCCAAGCACACAACCTTGAGGGACTCCTACAGAAAGAGGGAGTGAAGAGGAGAAGGCAGCGTTATAGGTAACACTGAAGGAGCGCTGCGATAGGTAGGAGGAAAACCAGGAGAGAGCAGAGTCTCTGAGGCCAAAAGAGTGGAGTTTTTTGAGGAGGAGGGGATGGTCAACCGTATCAAAAGCCGCAGAGAGGTCAAGTAGTAAGAGTACAGAGTAGTGGCCATTGGTTTTAGCAGTTAGTAGATCATTAGTGAGTTTTAGTAGGGCAGTTTCAGTGGAGTGGAGTGAGCGAAAGCCAGACTGTAAAGGGTCAAGAAGGTTGTTGTCGGTGAGGTGGGAGCTCAGGTGATTGTAGACTAAGCGTTCTAGGAGTTTAGAGGTAAATGGTAGCAGGGAGATGGGTCTTACGTTTTTCAGGTTGGTGGGGTCCAGGGATGGCTTTTTAAGTATGGGAGTGATGTGCACAGGCTTTAGAGGGGAGGGGAAGGCACCAGCAGAGAGGGAAAAATTGAAGATGTGAGTGAGTGAGCATAGGATGGAAGAAGAGGGTGACCGTAGTAGTTGTGAGGGGACAGGATCCATGGGGCAGGTAGTGAGACGGGCTTCTGAGGAAAACCTTAGTGACCTCTTTGGTAGTAGCAAGGTCAAAAGAGGAAAGTGTTGAGGGAGGTTTAGTATAAGGTATGCTAAGTGTGATGGATGTCTGTGCAGTGGCAATGCTCCTACGAATTGCGTCAATCTTGTTTTTGAAATGATTTGCAATCTCGTGAGCAGTGAGTGAGGTACTGGGTGGAGGTAAAGGTGGAGAAAGTGGAGAGTTAAAAGTAGAGAAGAGACGACGAGGACTGGATGACAAGATATTAAAAAGAGTGACAAAGTAGGCTTGTTTGGCAGCATAAAGGGAGGAATTGTATGTTAAGAAAGCATATTTATATGAATGCTTGTTGAGATTTGGTTTTACGCCACAATCGCTCCAGTGCACGACTATGTCGTTTAAGATTTCTGGTGTCGTCAGTCTGCCAAGGTTGTAATGGCCAGGGCCTGATCCTTCATGTTGTTAGAGATGAATATACATACTGGTTAAAAATATTGGCAGCTGGGATGGATGCTGCCAGAAAGACCCAAATGAATTCTGTTGGGATAGCACATTTGGTGAGAGACAATCCTATGACCATAGGCTACCCATCCTTCCCTAGATGGAAGCCTTGAAACTCAAAGCAGCACTCTCCAACACCTAACCCCCCCATCTTCAGTAATAACTTTCCAATACCGGTTTCAGCTGAAGTAAAAGAAAAAACCAGTCCTCATGGCCCCCACAACCCAATTCCTGTATGCCAATTGGCAATTCAACTACTTCCATATCAGCTGATGAAAACATCCCTCTTTCTCTTGTTCATGGCCAAGCATTCCCACATTAACATTGTTCCACCCACCAGTATTTTTCTACTTTTTTATTTATTTAATTTTTCTTCATAAAGCTGTCTTTTTTCTGGTAAAGTAAATAGGAGCATGGTTGGAAAGGAAAAGACCAGACACTTCAACATTTCCATTTCCTAGCATCTCACCTTCTTCTCATTCCCCTCATTGGCAAAAAAACAAATAATCTCCTCAAATCCTTTTCAAATCCAAAAAGAGCTAAGGCTCTAACTATTGTTTTTTTTTTTTTGTAAAGAACTGTCTGTGCTTTTTGTCTCAACATTTAGCCTTGTTCCCACTGCTTTGTGTCTCTACATTTAGGCCTGTGCTTGTAAATTAGAAATGTGATGCTAGTAGCTAATTTGATCAAGACCACAGTCTAAGCCACCTGGTATTTACCGGCCCACCCCTAGTGAGTGTTAGACTTTGTTGCCCTTGGGTACACTCAGACTAGCATCTTTTCTTGGCAATTAGCATCTTTTCTTGGCAATTAAAAAAAAAATTATTGACAAAATAATTTGTATTTTGTATAACATCTTGGCCTTTTCATACAGTTTATGCACTGCAATTCCTCTGATTATTTTTTAATTGTATTTAATACACTACACTGCAATTTTTGTAGAAAACATATTTAACTTGTTTATGTCTGCACATGTTTCATAGAAAACATACTTGCCTTGTTTGTGTCTGCACAGTTTGGACTATTCTGCCTGGATGCATTAAACTACCACTGTGCATTTGGTCAAATTTCTCCAAAGTGTCCCTGGGACAGTACATTTTTATAGCTAGTGTAACAAAACACTTGCCCTGTGTCTAAAGCCTTTTCACTTTTCAGTCTGCTCATAAAAGCAACCTACTTCTGGTCAGTTTTTTCTTGAGTGTCTCAACTACCTGATGCACTATAATCATCCCAAGCTAAAAGTTATAATCTAAAACAAATGAAAAAATGCCAAAATTAATAGAAAAAAAAATCTAAGGTGACGAAGAGTTAGTTACAAGTCAGTTGTTGTGGAAAGACATTGGTATGTAAAAGGATTTTTGGTGTACAGACCTGTGCATAAAGGTGAGGCACATAAGAAGATGTACCCCAGCCTTGCAATTCAAAGAACTCAAGCACAGTTTGGTAAAGTAGATGTGTAGCACCCTCATAGAATAGATGCTAGGTATATTTAGTTTTTGGCTTGCTCTGTAATCAGAGAAGCAATCATTTGTTCATGGTTTCACAGGTTGGGAGTTTGATTGTTTCCCCCTGCCTCTAGGAGAAGCTTTCAGAGCTTACTGCAAAAAATTAAAATGACTGGCCTGAATATTTACTATGCCCTGGCCAATCCCTGGGGGAAGTGTGCCCAGAAGGTGGTCTGGGAGGTAATAAATAGCCTGGGGTCTTGATGAGATGGTCTTTTTTCCCCACCAGGGATGGATTGGTGAATGTCTGGGGACTGCTTGCCCCTGAAACACCTCTGGACTGAATGTTGGACTTCTCTATCAAGAGATCAAGCCTGAGGATGTAGCTGCTTCAAGACTTGTGAGTAGAGACCCTGACTGACATACAATAGTGTAATTTGAGGGACCTGCCTTATGAGACTTTAACTATTTTGGATATATCTCATGGTCTCCAGCTATGAGACTTAAACTATTCTAGAGCTATCTCATGGTTCCCAGCTATGAGACTTTAACTGTTCTTTAAACTGCTTCATGGTTCCCAGCTGTGAGAACTAGACCGTGCTACCTTTAGTAAGAGAAAAGTGTCCTCTGCCAACTGTTGTACACATTTTGGAGTAACCCATACCCCTTATTCCTCATCTGTTAAAGTTCTGCAAGTAATAAATCTTAAAACAACATCCCCTAGACTGTTTAATGGAGCCAGAATGGATGGGCTATTTTTTGTATGACTCAAAGCCACTGTACTATATGGGGAGAACCTGTCTAATCTTAGTAGCTCTTTTGAGGGTAGCGCTACAGATATAAATCCCACCACAAAAATTTCTTATAAGCTTTAACATTATAATATTACTTGGAAAGCCTATTATAATTTGATTGTTAGCTATCATGAAAAGCTGGTAATACTGATATAAAGGTCCTTCCCTGGCATTTTGTGTTATGGGGTGACAACACTTTGTCGCTGTCTCCCATTATCTCCAGCCTATAGATAACCCTGTCACATGATTGCACAAAAGAAACTATGAGCTTCTGTCCTGATTAACATTGCCCAGGCATATTATACTGTTGCCCTATGTTTTCTCTATCACAGATAAAGCACATTGTCAATACAGTCATCTTTTTATAGTGAAAAGGCTGGCTCATACAAAATTACCCTTATTGGCCCTTGGAATTCAGTTGACCTACTGTAAGTTCAAAGGTGAGACAGTACACTATGATTACAAATAAGCTGGTCCATTAATTTTCCTACACAAACGTTTTCTGCTGCAACCCAATGGTAGCAGTTAACCCGAACCTTTTCCTTATTTAGATGTGATTGCACTACAGGCACCAATCACTGACACATATTATGTTGATATTTTGCAGAGAAATTTTGATATGGTTTATCTGATTGGTGGTTCAGGTAATGTACCAACTTTATTTAATGACTAGGGTTTGTTGCATTTCACTGCACTTAAGAGAGTTTTGACCAGATTTGCCAATGTTTACTCCCATAATTTAAAAATCATTCTAGTGGGTTAATAGGTTTTACCCAAAATTAACCAGCTAGATGGAGAATGTCTGCTGGGAACAAGTGTTCTGCAGAACAAGAGTCAGCACTATATACAGTAAATGAGGTACACAAATAAAATTATTATGAGAAGTTAATTTGGGCAAACTTTATGTAACACTATTGTAGATCTGAAACTATAGAAAGCATTTCAAATACTACAAGCCTCTTAAAATACCTAAAAAGAACAACCACAAGCTCCAAGAACTGAGTGACATTCTGATGGAGTTAGGCTTGTCAAGGCAGAACCTCGTGTATCAAGTCTAAGCTACTTGGATATCACCCATGGTGCAAATCCAGTTGTGACAAAGCCTGCAAGAGAACTGTGCAGCACAAGGCTCACAATAGAAGGAAATATAATAGACCTTCCCTTCTTTCCCAAAAATGTGCAAGTTTATTAGTGATCAAGCCAGGACTAGAAATTATACTATCTAAGGTGTAAGTGAAACCAATCTGACAGCTTACTCTTTATCAAGGTATGAAAATATAGCTGAGAAACAGGTGGCTGAGAAACATAGAGTCCCAAGTGGACAGTATCTATTAAAAAGACATGACTATGATAATAAAGATGAACTGTCTCCTGGGCTGCCTGACCATCACTCCATTACCAATCAATTAACATAAAATAGCACTCACATGCCATAAATTGAAGATAATGGCCATAGCAGCCTTTTATTAACAAGCATATACTGTAAATAACAATCAAATACAATGTCAAAGGAGTGCATAGTCCTTTGGAGGCACTTTACATCATTATTCTGCCTGCTATATCCTCTGTAGATCTTGCTTCTGGTAAAAGATTCAAAGATTCCAACCATTGGTGCCCAATAAGCAAAAAAAACGCACCCTCCAAAAATGCTGTGGGTTTGTTGTAAAGACTTTAGACCCAGATATACTTCTCAAAAGAACTTTGTTCGCAATTAACTGAATATTGGTGACTGAGCCTGTTATAGGCAACTTATCCCTGTTGTTTTTTTAAATTATTTCAATACATCTGCTCTAACAATAACATTTTGTAAGTTTAGCATTTACTTGGTATAAGTGTACATGTAAAACCTGGGGAGGGGTTTGTTTCCCCATCATTCCTCTTACATCAGGGAAGCCTACCCCACCCTCACCTAACAACTGATCTCCTCCACTCCTCCTACCACTCCATCCCCCACAGCCACTTCCTCCTGTACCACTATCCCCTCCCTCCTAGATTGTAAGCTTGAAAGAGCAGGGCCCTCGAACCCCTCATGTATTGTATTGTACTGTTTTGTCTCATGTTCTGTCCCCCACGCTAATGTACAGCGCTGAGCAAACCCTTTGGCGCTATATAAACACTGTATAATAATAATAATAATACATTTTGTCTCACTGCAGTGAACACTAAATAATAACCCCAAGATGACTGTTTTGCCTTTACAAAAAAAAAATTGCAATGGCCCTACTGAGCCAGCTTCACCCCTGCAAGAACCAAAGCAAATCAGGGTAGTAGTCAATTCAAGCCCCAGTATATTCTCAACACTGTTCAAGACCTAATTAACTTTGTACTTCTGAGGGCCAGCTACAACCAGCTTTAAATAGATGTTCTAAGACACTGGAAGATAGGATTGTACTGATTAGGGATGAGCTTTGGATCAACCATTAGTTCGGCCTGAACCCAGGCTGTTTGAAGTTTACTGAACAGGTAAACTCATGGCCAGTTTGCCCACCTGCCAAAACCTACAGCTGCTGAAGCCAGAAATCATTTATTTAGTGACGGTATCACTTTCCCCACTAAACAACAGCTTTCTACCTCTTGGCTCCTTTGAAATTATAAACAAGCCAGAGGGTATCTCTGGTGACGTAATTGACCAAACATGGTCATAATAAAAATTTGGTCAATGACATCAACCAACATGCCCAGCCACTTTGTTTCAGGAGTTATAAAGTACTATAACAACAACTGAGTCAGAATAGGGGATTGCATGAGTGTACAGTTTTGTCCTATATTTGGAGATTTTTAAAGTAAAAAAAATAGGTATCCTTGGTGCAATTGTGTGAAGGCACTATTAAGGTACCATGGATTATAGGAGGGTGCCTGCTATACAGATGAACTATTATTATGTCTTGTAATTTATTAATAGTAATAGTAAATTATTGTACATTAAAATACTTTAGTATCCTCCTAAAAGTAATCCTCCATAAATACAATAAGAACATAAGCTGTGTAGTGGTTTGATTTTTCCTTTATATGTACATTAATACTTTTTGTAAGTGGGACTATTTTTAAATCAAAGGCGTATTTAAAATAGTCATTCTAGAGTGGATACACCAACTATTTATTTATGCTGAAGCAGTTTTTTGGTGTTGAAGGCCAGTTTAGCACTTTAGGAAATAGTTATGAAGCACATTTTATTGATTCACCCCTCACTGGCTGTATTTTTGGCATTAGGAAATCCTGGTGGTAGTCACATTCATACACTCTATTCATAAAATATTGATAGATAAAATAACCATTGCCACTCCATTTTTCAGAATATGAATCAATGATGTCTTAATAGACATAAACCTTTGTTTCTCTATGGATATCTGCTAGGCTCAATCCTATTCATTGTTAAACTACAATCTTCATTTGCATACTTTGGCTGTCATCTTCTCCACCTGCTTTAAATTCATTTTTTTTTACTAATATGAATCTAGAGAAATGCAAGGCAAGCCTAGAGAAACAGTTCAATCCAAGCACACAAGTATATAATTGATTAATTTAGGTCTGGTTCTACAGTCTCCTTTTTAGTATTTAACCTTTTACATTCAATTGTTTGGTTTGATTTGATTTAAAACTTTCAATGTCGTTGCCGTACCATATACCTCTTTTTAATCATAATTTATCCATTTGCACGAAGACTTCTATGTATCTACAAATGTTACCTTAAAGAGATTGTATTCCTTCCTTTTTTTGTATTAAAATAACAAACATGTCATACTTACCTGCAATGGTTTGTTTATGGCCCCGATCCTCCTCGTTTGGGGTCCCCTGTTGGCACTCCTTACTCCCCCTGCCAAGTGCCCACCATAGGAAGCTGTTCCTATAGTGAGCACTTTTGCGGGCTGTGTGTGTCTATTCAGACACACAGACTGGTTTGGCCCCGCCCTCACAGATTTGACTGACAGTAGCAGGAGTCAATAGCTCCCACTGCATATACACAGCATGTGACATGCCACAAGAATATATTTAAAAAGTAGAGATAGGGAGAATTTAGACAATACACCTTTGGAAATGTATGTAACTACCTCTTTACAAATGGAGAGAAGACTAATGAGTAATTCCTAGTTTTCATGGCTGCCTATGACTGATTGTTTTGTTAACCTCTGAAGTCCTATTAACAACCACGTTCTTTATTATGTATTATTGGCTTGTTTAACCTTTTAAACGCTTCTTTTTTTTGCTTGAATGCACTACAGTTCTTGGTTCATAACCTGTCCTGCAAGTATCATGCTGCACTGGTGTTAAAGAGATCTCAGGGGACTTTAGAAAGGGTCTTTCAGATCCAGTCTTTCTACAAAAGATTTCTGCTTACCTCCACTTCCCGTGACAACCATAACATTTTGGACTTCGTTATCACGATGATCACCCGGACAAATGTAGAGGAGGAATTCTGTTTCCGTAACAACATAGAGGAAAGGGGGGGACTTTAAATATACCTCTAGTACCAAATTAATGCAAAACCAAACAATCAATTAAAAAATACAACTTTTATTACAAACATTTTTTCTCAAAAAATACTGCCTCATAGGACTGCTAAAAACATGTTTTACAAAAGGGGGGGGGGGGGATTTAGGGAAGAAGTTTCAGTTTGTAGCTGCAAATGAAGAATTATTTGCCAGTGAGAATGTTGATTTAAACTCACCATATAGTGCCACTAACATTCTATGGAGCGCCATTTTGCCCTACCAGGATCACTCACCTACAGAAATGGACAACTTCTTTGGAAAGGGCTGAGAGCTGCAGCAGCTCACTCTTGCTGAGGACACCCACAAATGGTAACAAGTCTCCAGGTAAGCTCAAGATAGTTACCATACAAACCTTAGAGTGATAGGCCTCTCTGAGACCTCTCACCTCTCCACTTTGGCAAGCATCTGCTCCAAAAATATCCCAGATTTGCTTAACCTTTCTTTGCCAAGCAAAGTGCAGCAAGCACATCGTGTGAAGCCTCTTGATTCTAAGTGGAAGACTGTAAGACTCTGATTCTAGTCATTGTTACATATTTAGACTACACTGACAGATATCAAGATATCATTAGGCCTTCATAACCGAATGGAGTGGTATCATTAGCTTCTTCACCACAAAACTAACTGTTTAGCAATTTTAAAACTGTTTTCCATTGTAAATGTCATTGTTAAAAAAAATTATTGCTCCCAGTTGCATATAATTTAATTTTATATTGCATTGGTACATGTTCCCCAATGTAGTGCCCATCCCCCAGGCTATTTTTACACCCCCTTGCCTATTAGTTCAGAAAATGGACATTTTTATTGACAGATTCTGCTCCCATTGATCTCAGTGGGCTTGGGGCTTGGTGTCTGAGCTTTTTTGGATATCACAGAACACTTGCTGAGCTGAACCAGGGACAGTTCAGCTCATCACTATCAATGAAACGCTAGCACTGATTGCAATCAGTGATACAGGAAACACTGGTGCTGGCTGCAATTAATGTCAGTTGAAAAAACTGGTGCTGTGTATAATCAGTGATACAGAAAACACTAGCTCTGGACATGATTAGTGATGCCAGGAACACTGGCATTGGCTGCAATCAGCAACACCGAAAAAACTGGTGCCTGCTATTATGGGTGACACTTGGAAAACTTGCACTGGTTGTAATCACAATGCTGGAAAGACTGGCACCAGCTGTGATCAGCAATTCTGGTGGTACTGATAAGAATGACACTAACTGTGACCAATGACGCTGGAATGAGTGGTGCTGACTGCAATCAGCAAAAGTGGAAAAACTGGTGCTGGCTGTGATCAGCAATGCTGGAAATGCTGGCACTGGCTGTGATCAGCTATGCTGAAAAACCGACAGTGCTTGCAATCAGCAATGCTGGAAAAACAGACATTGGGTGCAATCAGAAGTGCTGGAAACATTGGTGCAGGTTGTGGATTACAGCCAATGCCGGATTACTTCTAGTACAAGTATTTTCAGCTTTAATGAGCTCAGCCAACACCAGTGTTTCCCGCGTTGCTGATCACAGACAGCACCAGTTCTTCAAGCATTGTTGGCTGCAACCAGCATCACTGGAAGTACTGGCACTGGCTGCAGTCAGTTAGTGTTAGGTAGAAGTGCTGTCATTAAGTAGGGGTTATGTGATCAGGTAGGTGTGGTGTGATTAGTTAGGGCACTCTGCTATGTACGCTAACAGTGGCTGCAGTGATCAGCCACATCTTCCTTTTCTTCCACAATGGCTTCTGTGTGTGTTTATACTTTTCATGGCTGTGATTGCTCACAGTGATCATATGGTACAGATCCATCTAATTGGATCTGTACCGTTTGCATTTGATCTGCAATGTCCAACTACAGTGATATCACATGACTGTGCCTGGGGGATTTAATTAATAAATTCCCATTTATTCATATTTGTGATCACTGTGATTTGCTATCACAGTGATCACAGGGCACAGAAATGTTCCTAATGGCTTTGCCCCTTTAGCCATTGCTCTCTGCTGTCTAATGTTTTGGCATTGTGCAAGCTGGGCACATGCACAGCAATAACCAAGAGGACTTACAGGTACATCCTCCCAGAACAATAGGGCTGCAGGCTGGCCAGTTTAATACTATGGTTGGTTCACAAGTGGTTAATAAGCCACACATTACCTCACCAAATCTACACTGAGAAAAAAAGCTTTATCTTCAGGCTAGTGTTACCCTTAGGACTACCCAACACAGGATGACATATACCTGATTCCAGAAGCAATCAGAAAGTAAGTAAATAGCATCAATAAACATAAATCAATGAAGATCCGTCCAGAGCTCCTCTTAAGGATGGTACCGGAGATGTCAGCCCAGGGTGGGTGGATTACATCACTGTGTCCGGAAGACCCCTTTAACGATATGGACGCAACCTCTTCTGAGTAAAGAAATGGTCACCGTGGGGGGAGGGGGGGATCTGAGGGATTAAAAGCTCACCAAAGAGCAACAAAAGGAAAAGCCCATAGTGTAGTAGGTTAACGATCCAAAAAAATGTATTAAGCGTATAAGTAGATAAAAGTGCGAACATACATGTGGCAAATCCTTAATGCAGAGACAACAAACAAGCAGCGTAAAGACTTCTGTGATAGACGGAGCCGCTTTGTCCTCCCTGCCCACTCTCAATGGCCTCCACAGCTCTCTCTATCTCCCCTCTATGGTGCCTGGCCAGGTCTTCCGGACACAGAGCTAACCTTGATGTAATCCACCCACCCTGGGCTGACATCTCCGGTACTATCCTTAAGAGGAGCTCCGGATGGATCTTCATTGATTTATATACTGCGCATATTCTATGCGTATTCGGTGAGTGCGCATTCTTACTATATGCCTGCCGCTCACATGGACTGTGGAATCACACATTATCTGGATTAACAAAAGTCACCTTGGTCACATCATATTATATTCTTGCCTCACTATTTTATATCCATATATTGCTTTTATTTTGGATTTTATATATTTTATATATTTCATCTTATTTCATGCATTGTGATCCACGTGGATCGTATCTCAGCGCTGCACAATTTCTATACATAACTGTACTATAACAGCAAGTTAGTGTGGTACAGGAGCAAACACAAGTGCTGATTCAGCAGAATCAACATTAAATCAAGGCTGTTCAGGAACAGATGCAGAAAACTTACAGAGAGACATGAGGGAGATAGTGTAAGCTGTGTACCGGTGTGGGCTCCCCAGAATGCAGTGAAGTCACGAACGAGGAAAGCAACCCCAACACCAGCTTTTGCCACAACAGAATTTTACTTAGATGTGGCAAATAAACACAACCACAAATGCTGAGAACATACAATACATTTACATACACCCAGCCCAAAGGCTGAGACCCTTGTGCTGCACAGCATGGCGCCTCCTGATGGATGAAGGTAGAAGGTATAGTAATTTACCGACTGGCGGACACAACTAAGCTGCCACACCTTACCCGTTATTACCCTAAAAGAGCAGGAATCAGTGTATGGGTGTATGGTATGGGCTAGCCTGCGGTGCAGCACAACAGCTTACAATCTTACACAAATCTACAGTATTCCCCCACTCATAACTGGTTCTGTAGCACGTGCCTGAGTATTCCTTCTGAGCAAAATGCCAGTCTGGCTTGAGTTTGTGGAAATTTATCAGCTCTCCAATGTGAAATATCACTTTAAACTATGGAGTCCTTCCAATGATCAGTAATAACTAGAGATGAGCGAAGTATTCAAAAATTCGATTCGACTGATTCGGCGAATTCGTGGAAAAATTTTGATTCGAGTCGAATATATTCGCTGCGAATTTAACTTATAAAAGGGTGTTTCTAGGCTTCAGAGAGCCTTTATATTAGTGCAGAACACTGTACCTTTAATTTAAATGCCCTTGGAGTCTGCTGGGGAAGAGAAATAATACTGACAGTCAGTATGACATGCAGATGAGTGCCGTCGATCTTAGAATCACCGCACACTTCACTCATTTGGGCAGTCACGGGGCCAAAACCAGAGTGTGGAGCCACAGTGTGGCAGTGGAGGCAGCAGCAATGGGAGGCCATACAGCACCCTATGACAAAAATGGAAACCACCAGCAGTGTGAGGAGACCTGAAAGTGGCACATGGCAGAGTGTGGCGATGGAGACAGCAGCAATGGGAGGCCGTACAGGGACCCATGAGACACTCTGGACCTGGCAGCAGCATGAGGAGGCGGTACAGGGGCCCATGACAGATTACGGGCTGGGCAGCAGCATGAGGAGTCGGTACGGGGGCCCATGGCAGATTAGGGGCCTGGCAGCAGCTATGGGAGGCCCGTAATCTGCCAGCACCCTATGACAAAAAATGGAACACACCAGCAGTGTGAGGAGACCTGAAAGTGGCACATGGAAGAGTGTGGCGATGGAGACAGCAGCAATGGGAGGCCGTACAGGGACCCATGAGAGACTCTGGACCTGGCAGCAGCATGAGGAGGCGGTATAGGGGCCCATGGCAGATTAGGGGCCTGGCAGCAGCTATGGGAGGCCCGTAATCTGCCAGCACCCTATGACAAAAAATGGAACACACCAGCAGTGTGAGGAGACCTGAAAGTGGCACATGTTTGGGGCATGATTCATGGCGGATTTAGTCAGTTGTGTCAGGAACTGGTGGTTTGAAATCCAGACTAATCCACGCCTGATTCATTTTCACAAACGCGAGTCTCTCCACACTTTGGGTGGATAGTCGTGTCCTCCGCGGAGTTACAATACCTCCTGCCGCACTAAACACGCGCTCCGATGCCATGCTACTGGCCGGGCATGACAGCCTTTCAAGGGCAAATTCAGCTAGTTGGGGCCAAAGGTCAAGTTTCGTTGCCCAGTAGTCAAGGGGATTGTCTACCTCGGTTGGCAGGGTGCTGTCCAAGTAGGCCTAAGCCTGTTGTTTGAGGTCCTGCTCCAGGTCCACCTGATGCTGCTGCTGCTGCTGCGGCTGGTTAGTAGTTTCCTCACTGCGCTGGTGAAGAAAGCTACTCATCATCGACTGCAGACTGAGGCAGCTGCTGCTGGTGGAGCTGCCACTGCTCCTACCACCCCACCCCTCCCCTGCTGCCATGGCAGCGGAACGCGAGCGCACAGGGCCCACAGTGTCTGAGGATGGACGTTGGCGCAGAAAGGCAGAGACCAGCTGACTACATAGGTGGTTTTTATAGTACGTTATTTTGGCCTCCCTCTCAGCAGGTGTGAAAAAGGCCACCATTTTTGAACGGTAGCGAGGGTCCAACAAGGTGGACAGGCCAAAAGTCATCCCTCTGTCTGATGGTTATTATTCGGCTGTCGGTACGCAAGCAAGCGAGCATGCTATGGGCCATTTGTGCCAAGGAATGCGAGGGACTCCCTGCCTCCATCTCCACAGCATACTGCCACGGTGCGTCTGGGTCCTCTGTCTCCTCTTCCTCCTCCTCTACCAGATGCTCCTGCTCCTCCACTCCTGTCCGCTGAGTGGAAAAACCACCCATTTCACTCAATAATTCCTGAGCACCAATGTCCTCCTCTACCTCCTCCTCTTCTTCCTGTCCTGCCCCCACAGGGGTCATGTGGCGTTGAGATCTGTGCGCCACGTCTACAGCACCCTGACCAGCCATTGTTAACAGCATTTGTTCCAGGACGTGCAACTGAGGAATGACGTCGTTCATCCCATAGTCCTGCCGACTCACGAATAGCGTGGCCTCCTCAAAGGGCCTGAGCAAGCGCAGGTGTCACGCATAAGCTGCCAATGGCTGACATCTAAGTTACACAGGGAGTACCTTTATCCGCTTTTAACATCAGGAAATCTGTGATGGCCTTTCGCTGTTTGTAAAGGCGGTCTAACATATGTAGGGTTGAATTCCACCTTGTTGCAACGTCACAGCATGAGGAGTCGGTAGGGGGGCCCATGGCAGATTACGGGCCTGGCAGCAGCAATGGGAGGCCCGTAATCTGCCAGCACCCTATGACAAAAAATGTAACACACCAGCAGTGTGAGGAGATCTGAAAGTGGCACATGGCAGAGTGTGGCGATGGAGACAGCAGCAATGGGAGGCCGTACAGGGACCCATGAGAGACTCTGGACCTGGCAGCAGCATGAGGAGGCGATATAGGGGCCCATTGCAGATTAGGGGCCTGGCAGCAGCTATGGGAGGCCCGTAATCTGCCAGCACCCTATGACAAAAAATGGAACACACCAGCAGTGTGAGGAGACCTGAAAGTGGCACATGGCATGAGACACTGTGGACCTGGCAGCAGCATGAGGAGGCGGTACAGGGGCCCATGGCAGATTAGGGGCCTGGCAGCAGCTATGGGAGGCTCGTAATCTGCCAGCACCCTATGTCAAAAAATTGAACACACCAGCAGTGTGTGAGGAGACCTGAAAGTGGCACATGGCAGAGTGTGGCGATGGAGACAGCAGCAATGGGACGCCGTACAGGGACCCATGAGAGACTCTGGACTCGGCAGCAGCATGAGGAGGCGGTATAGGGGCCCATGGCAGATTAGGGGCCTGGCAGCAGCTATGGGAGGCCCGTAATCTGCCAGCACCCTATGTCAAAAAATTGAACACACCAGCAGTGTGAGGAGACCTGAAAGTGGCACATGGCATGAGACACTGTGGACCTGGCAGCAGCATGAGGAGGCGGTACAGGGGCCCATGGCAGATTAGGGGCCTGGCAGCAGCTATGGGAGGCCCGTAATCTGCCAGCTCCCTATGACAAAAAATGGAACACACCAGCAGTGTGAGGAGACCTGAAAGTGGCACATGGCAGAGTGTGGCGATGGAGACAGCAGCAATGGGAGGCCGTACAGGGACCCATGAGAGACTCTGGACTTGGCAGCAGCATGAGGAGGCGGTATAGGGGCCCATGGCAGATTAGGGGCCTGGCAGCAGCTATGGAAGGCCCGTAATCTGCCAGCACCCTATGACAAAAAATGGAACACACCAGCAGTGTGAGGAGACCTGAAAGTGGCACATGTTTGGGGCATGATTCATGGCAGATTTAGTCAGTTGTGTCAGGAACTGGTGGTTTGAAATCCAGACTAATCCACGCCTGATTCATTTTCACAAACGTGAGTCTCTCCACACTTTGGGTGGATAGTCGTGTCCTCCGCGGAGTTACAATACCTCCTGCCGCACTAAACACGCGCTCCGATGCCACGCTACTGGCCGGGCATGACAGCCTTTCAAGGGCAAATTCAGCTAGTTGGGGCCAAAGGTCAAGTTTCGTTGCCCAGTAGTCAAGGGGATTGTCTACCTCGGTTGGCAGGGTGCTGTCCAAGTAGGCCTAAGCCTGTTGTTTGAGGTCCTGCTCCAGGTCCACCTGATGCTGCTGCTGCTGCTGCTGCTGCGGCTGGTTAGTAGTTTCCTCACTGCGCTGGTGAAGAAAGCTACTCATCATCGACTGCAGACTGAGGCAGCTGCTGCTGGTGGAGCTGCCACTGCTCCTACCACCCCACCCCTCCCCTGCTGCCATGGCAGCGGAACGCAAGCGCATAGGGCCCACAGTGTCTGAGGATGGACGTTGGCGCAGAAAGGCAGAGACCAGCTGACTACATAGGTGGTTTTTATAGTACGTTATTTTGGCCTCCCTCTCAGCAGGTGTGAAAAAGGCCACCATTTTTTGAACGGTAGCGAGGGTCCAACAAGGTGGACAGCCAAAAGTCATCCCTCTGTCTGATGGTTATTATTCGGCTGTCGGTACGCAAGCAAGCGAACATGCTATGGGCCATTTGTGCCAAGGAATGCGAGGGACTCCCTGCCTCCATCTCCACAGCATACTGCCACGGTGCGTCTGGGTCCTCTGTCTCCTCTTCCTCCTCCTCTACCAGATGCTCCTGCTCCTCCACTCCTGTCCGCTGAGTGGAAAAACCACCCATTTCACTCAATAATTCCTGAGCACCAATGTCCTCCTCTACCTCCTCCTCTTCTTCCTGTTCTGCCCCCACAGGGGTCATGTGGCGTTGAGATCTGTGCGCCACGTCTACCGCACCCTGACCAGCCATTGTTAACAGCATTTGTTCCAGGACGTGCAACTGAGGAATGACGTCGTTCATCCCATAGTCCTGCCGACTCACGAATAGCGTGGCCTCCTCAAAGGGCCTAGGCAAGCGCAGGTGTCACGCATGAGCTGCCAATGGCTGACATCTAAGTTACACAGGGAGTACCTTTATCAGCTTTTAACATCAGGAAATCTGTGATGGCCTTTCGCTGTTCGTAAAGGCGGTCTAACATATGTAGGGTTGAATTCCACCTTGTTGCAACGTCACAGCATGAGGAGTCGGTACGGGGGCCCATGGCAGATTACGGGCCTGGCAGCAGCAATGGGAGGCCCGTAATCTGCCAGAACCCTATGACAAAAAATGTAACACACCAGCAGTGTGAGGAGATCTGAAAGTGGCACATGGCAGAGTGTGGCGATGGAGACAGCAGAAATGGGAGGCCGTACAGGGACCCATGAGAGACTCTGGACCTGGCAGCAGCATGAGGAGGCGGTATAGGGGCCCATGGCAGATTAGAGGCCTGGCAGCAGCTATGGTAGGCCCGTAATCTGCCAGCACCCTATGACAAAAAATGGAACACACCAGCAGTGTGAGGAGACCTGAAAGTGGCACATGGCATGAGACACTGTGGACCTGGCAGCAGCATGAGGAGGCGGTACAGGGGCCCATGGCAGATTAGGGGCCTGGCAGCAGCTATGGGAGGCCCGTAATCTGCCAGCACCCTATGTCAAAAAATTGAACACACCAGCAGTGTGTGAGGAGACCTGAAAGTGGCACATGGCAGAGTGTGGCGATGGAGACAGCAGCAATGGGACGCCGTACAGGGACCCATGAGAGACTCTGGACTTGGCAGCAGCATGAGGAGGCGGTATAGGGGCCCATGGCAGATTAGGGGCCTGGCAGCAGCTATGGGAGGCTCGTAATCTGCCAGCACCCTATGTCAAAAAATTGAACACACCAGCAGTGTGAGGAGACCTGAAAGTGGCACATGGCATGAGACACTGTGGACCTGGCAGCAGCATGAGGAGGCGGTATAGGGGCCCATGGCAGATTAGGGGCCTGGCAGCAGCTATGGGAGGCCCGTAATCTGCCAGCACCCTATGTCAAAAAATTGAACACACCAGCAGTGTGTGAGGAGACCTGAAAGTGGCACATGGCAGAGTGTGGCGATGGAGACAGCAGCAATGGGACGCCGTACAGAGACCCATGAGAGACTCTGGACTTGGCAGCAGCATGAGGAGGCGGTATAGGGGCCCATGGCAGATTAGGGGCCTGGCAGCAGCTATGGGAGGCCCATAATCTGCCAGCACCCTATGTCAAAAAATTGAACACACCAGCAGTGTGAGGAGACCTGAAAGTGGCACATGGCATGAGACACTGTGGACCTGGCAGCAGCATGAGGAGGCGGTACAGGGGCCCATGGCAGATTAGGGGCCTGGCAGCAGCTATGGGAGGCCCGTAATCTGCCAGCACCCTATGACAAAAAATGGAACACACCAGCAGTGTGAGGAGACCTGAAAGTGGCACATGGAAGAGTGTGGCGATGGAGACAGCAGCAATGGGAGGCCGTACAGGGACCCATGAGAGACTCTGGACCTGGCAGCAGCATGAGGAGGCGGTATAGGGGCCCATGGCAGATTAGGGGCCTGGCAGCAGCTATAGGAGGCCCGTAATCTGCCAGCACCCTATGACAAAAAATGGAATACACCAGCAGTGTGAGGAGACCTGAAAGTGGCACATGGCATGAGACACTGTGGACCTGGCAGCAGCATGAGGAGGCGGTACAGGGGCCCATGGCAGATTAGGGGCCTGGCAGCAGCTATGGGAGGCCCGTAATCTGCCAGCACCCTATGTCAAAAAATTGAACACACCAGCAGTGTGTGAGGAGACCTGAAAGTGGCACATGGCAGAGTGTGGCGATGGAGACAGCAGCAATGGGACGCCGTACAGGGACCCATGAGAGACTCTGGACTTGGCAGCAGCATGAGGAGGCGGTATAGGGGCCCATGGCAGATTAGGGGCCTGGCAGCAGCTATGGGAGGCCCGTAATCTGCCAGCACCCTATGTCAAAAAATTGAACACACCAGCAGTGTGAGGAGACCTGAAAGTGGCACATGGCATGAGACACTGTGGACCTGGCAGCAACATGAGGAGGCGGTATAGGGGCCCACGGCAGATTAGGGGCCTGGCAGCAGCTATTGGAGGCCTGTAATCTGCCAGCACCCTATGACAAAAAATGGAACACACCAGCAGTGTGAGGAGACCTGAAAGTGGCACATGGAAGAGTGTGGCGATGGAGACAGCAGCAATGGGAGGCCGTACAGGGACCCATGAGAGACTCTGGACCTGGCAGCAGCATGAGGAGGTGGTATAGGGGCACATGGCAGATTAGGGGCCTGGCAGCAGCTATGGGAGGCCCGTAATCTGCCAGCACCCTATGTCAAAAAATTGAACACACCAGCAGTGTGTGAGGAGACCTGAAAGTGGCACATGGCAGAGTGTGGCGATGGAGACAGCATCAATGGGACGCCGTACAGGGACCCATGAGAGACTCTGGACTTGGCAGCAGCATGAGGAGGCGGTATAGGGGCCCATGGCAGATTAGGGGCCTGGCAGCAGCTATGGGAGGCCCGTAATCTGCCAGCACCCTATGTCAAAAAATTTAACACACCAGCAGTGTGAGGAGACCTGAAAGTGGCACATGGCATGAGACACTGTGGACCTGGCAGCAGCATGAGGAGGCGGTACAGGGGCCCATGGCAGATTAGGGGCTTGGCAGCAGCTATGGGAGGCCCGTAATCTGCCAGCACCCTATGTCAAAAATTTAACACACCAGCAGTGTGAGGAGACCTGAAAGTGGCACATGGCAGAGTGTGGCGATGGAGACAGCAGCAATGGGACGCCGTACAGGGACCCATGAGAGACTCTGGACTTGGCAGCAGCATGAGGAGGCGGTATAGGGGCCCATGGCAGATTAGGGGCCTGGCAGCAGCTATGGGAGGCCCGTAATCTGCCAGCACCCTATGTCAAAAAATTGAACACACCAGCAGTGTGTGAGGAGACCTGAAAGTGGGCACATGGCAGAGTGTGGCGATGGAGACAGCAGCAATGGGAGGCCGTACAGGGACCCATGAGAGACTCTGGACCCTGGCAGCAGCATGAGGAGGCGGTATAGGGCCCATGGCAGATTAGGGGCCTGGCAGCAGCTATGGGGAGGCCGTAATCTGCAGCACCCTATGTCAAAAAATTGAACACACCAGCAGTGTGAGGAGACCTGAAAGTGGCACATGGCATGAGACACTGTGGACCTGGCAGCAGCATGAGGAGGCGGTACAGGGGCCATGGCAGATTTAGGGGCCTGGCAGCAGCTATGGAGGCCCGTAATCTGCCAGCACCCTATGACAAAAAATTGAACACACCAGCAGTGTGAGGAGACCTGAAAGTGGCACATGGAAGAAGTGTGGCGATGGAGACAGCAGCAATGGGAGGCCGTACAGGGACCCATGAGAGACTCTGGACCTGGCAGCAGCATGAGGAGGCGGTATAGGGGCCCATGGCAGATTAGGGGCCTGGCAGCAGCTATAGGAGGCCCGTAATCTGCCAGCACCCCTATGACAAAAAAATTGAACACCCAGCAGTGTGAGGAGACCTGAAAGTGGCACTTGGCATGAGACACTGTGGACCTGGCAGCAGCATGAGGAGGCGGTACAGGGGCCCATGGCAGATTAGGGGCCTGGCAGCAGCTATGGGAGGCCCGTAATCTGCCAGCACCCTATGACAAAAAATGGAACACACCAGCAGTGTGAGGAGTCCTGAAAGTGACACATGGAAGAGTGTGGCGATGGAGACAGCAGCAATGGGAGGCCGTACAGGGACCCATGAGAGACTCTGGACCTGGCAGCAGCATGAGGAGGCGGTATAGGGGCCCATGGCAGATTAGGGGCCTGGCAGCAGCTATAGGAGGCCCGTAATCTGGCAGCACCCTATGAAAAAAAATGGAACACACCAGCAGTGTGAGGAGACCTGAAAGTGGCACATGGCATGAGACACTGTGGACCTGGCAGCAGCATGAGGAGGCGGTACAGGGGCCCATGGCAGATTAGGGGCCTGGCAGCAGCTATGGGAGGCCCGTAATCTGCCAGCACCCTATGTCAAAAAATTGAACACACCAGCAGTGTGTGAGGAGACCTGAAAGTGGCAAATGGCAGAGTTTGGCGATGGAGACAGCAGCAATGGGACGCCGTACAGGGACCCATGAGAGACTCTGGACTTGGCAGCAGCATGAGGAGGCGGTATAGGGGCCCATGGCAGATTAGGGGCCTGGCAGCAGCTATGGGAGGCCCGTAATCTGCCAGCACCCTATGTCAAAAAATTGAACACACCAGCAGTGTGTGAGGAGACCTGAAAGTGGCACATGGCATGAGACACTGTGGACCTGGCAGCAGCATGAGGAGGCGGTACAGGGGCCCATGGCAGATTAGGGGCCTGGCAGCAGCTATGGGAGGCCCGTAATCTGCCAGCACCCTATGACAAAAAATGGAACACACCAGCAGTGTGAGGAGTCCTGAAAGTGGCACATGGAAGAGTGTGGCGATGAAGACAGCAGCAATGGGAGGCCGTACAGGGACCCATGAGAGACTCTGGACCTGGCAGCAGCATGAGGAGGCGGTATAGGGGCCCATGGCAGATTAGAGGCCTGGCAGCAGCTATAGGTGGCCCGTAATCTGCCAGCACCCTATGACAAAAAATGGAACACACCAGCAGTGTGAGGAGACCTGAAAGTGGCACATGGCATGAGACACTGTGGACCTGGAAGCAGCATGAGGAGGCGGTACAGGGGCCCATGGCAGATTACGGGCCTGGCAGCAGCTATGGGAGGCCCGTAATCTGCCAGCACCCTATGTCAAAAAATTGAACACACCAGCAGTGTGTGAGGAGACCTGAAAGTGGCACATGGCAGAGTGTGGCGATGGAGACAGCAGCAATGGGACGCCGTACAGGGACCCATGAGAGACTCTGGACTTGGCAGCAGCATGAGGAGGCGGTATAGGGGCCCATGGCAGATTAGGGGCCTGGCAGCAGCTATGGGAGGCCCGTAATCTGCCAGCACCCTATGTCAAAAAATTGAACACACCAGCAGTGTGAGGAGACCTGAAAGTGGCACATGGCATGAGACACTGTGGACCTGGCAGCAGCATGAGGAGGCGGTATAGGGGCCCATGGCAGATTAGGGGCCTGGCAGCAGCTATGGGAGGCCCGTAATCTGCCAGCACCCTATGTCAAAAAATTGAACACACCAGCAGTGTGTGAGGAGACCTGAAAGTGGCACATGGCAGAGTGTGGCGATGGAGACAGCAGCAATGGGACGCCGTACAGGGACCCATGAGAGACTCTGGACTTGGCAGCAGCATGAGGAGGCGGTATAGGGGCCCATGGCAGATTAGGGGCCTGGCAGCAGCTATGGGAGGCCCGTAATCTGCCAGCACCCTATGTCAAAAAATTGAACACACCAGCAGTGTGAGGAGACCTGAAAGTGGCACATGGCATGAGACACTGTGGACCTGGCAGCAGCATGAGGAGGCGGTACAGGGGCCCATGGCAGATTAGGGGCCTGGCAGCAGCTGTGGGAGGCCCGTAATCTGCCAGCACCCTATGACAAAAAATGGAACACACCAGCAGTGTGAGGAGACCTGAAAGTGGCACATGGAAGAGTGTGGCGATGGAGACAGCAGCAATGGGACGCCGTACAGGGACCCATGAGAGACTCTGGACTTGGCAGCAGCATGAGGAGGCGGTATAGGGGCCCATGGCAGATTAGGGGCCTGGCAGCAGCTATGGGAGGACCGTAATCTGCCAGCACCCTATGTCAAAAAATTGAACACACCAGCAGTGTGTGAGGAGACCTGAAAGTGGCACATGGTAGAGTGTGGCGATGGAGACAGCAGCAATGGGACGCCGTACAGGGACCCATGAGAGACTCTGGACTTGGCAGCAGCATGAGGAGGCGGTATAGGGGCCCATGGCAGATTAGGGGCCTGGCAGCAGCTATGGGAGGCCCGTAATCTGCCAGCACCCTATGTCAAAAAATTGAACACACCAGCAGTGTGAGGAGACCTAAAAGTGGCACATGGCAGAGTGTGGCGATGGAGACAGCAGCAATGGGACGCCGTACAGGGACCCATGAGAGACTCTGGACTTGGCAGCAGCATGAGGAGGCGGTATAGGGGCCCATGGCAGATTAGGGGCCTGGCAGCAGCTATGGGAGGCCCGTAATCTGCCAGCACCCTATGTCAAAAAATTGAACACACCAGCAGTGTGTGAGGAGACCTGAAAGTGGCACATGGCATGAGACACTGTGGACCTGGCAGCAGCATGAGGAGGCGGTACAGGGGCCCATGGCAGATTAGGGGCCTGGCAGCAGCTATGGGAGGCCCATAATCTGCCAGCACCCTATGACAAAAAATGGAACACACCAGCAGTGTGAGGAGTCCTGAAAGTGGCACATGGAAGAGTGTGGCGATGAAGACAGCAGCAATGGGAGGCCGTACAGGGACCCATGAGAGACTCTGGACCTGGCAGCAGCATGAGGAGGCGGTATAGGGGCCCATGGCAGATTAGAGGCCTGGCAGCAGCTATAGGAGGCCCGTAATCTGCCAGCACCCTATGACAAAAAATGGAACACACCAGCAGTGTGAGGAGACCTGAAAGTGGCACATGGCATGAGACACTGTGGACCTGGAAGCAGCATGAGGAGGCGGTACAGGGGCCCATGGCAGATTTGGGGCCTGGCAGCAGCTATGGGAGGCCCGTAATCTGCCAGCACCCTATGTCAAAAAATTGAACACACCAGCAGTGTGTGAGGAGACCTGAAAGTGGCACATGGCAGAGTGTGGCGATGGAGACAGCAGCAATGGGACGCCGTACAGGGACCCATGAGAGACTCTGGACTTGGCAGCAGCATGAGGAGGCGGTATAGGGGCCCATGGCAGATTAGGGGCCTGGCAGCAGCTATGGGAGGCCCGTAATCTGCCAGCACCCTATGTCAAAAATTGAACACACCAGCAGTGTGAGGAGACCTGAAAGTGGCACATGGCATGAGACACTGTGGACCTGGCAGCAGCATGAGGAGGCGGTATAGGGGCCCATGGCAGATTAGGGGCCTGGCAGCAGCTATGGGAGGCCCGTAATCTGCCAGCACCCTATGTCAAAAAATTGAACACACCAGCAGTGTGTGAGGAGACCTGAAAGTGGCACATGGCAGAGTGTGGCGATGGAGACAGCAGCAATGGGACGCCGTACAGGGACCCATGAGAGACTCTGGACTTGGCAGCAGCATGAGGAGGCGGTATAGGGGCCCATGGCAGATTAGGGGCCTGGCAGCAGCTATGGGAGGCCCGTAATCTGCCAGCACCCTATGTCAAAAAATTGAACACACCAGCAGTGTGAGGAGACCTGAAAGTGGCACATGGCATGAGACACTGTGGACCTGGCAGCAACATGAGGAGGCGGTACAGGGGACCATGGCAGATTAGGGGCCTGGCAGCAGCTATGGGAGGCCCGTAATCTGCCAGCACCCTATGACAAAAAATGGAACACACCAGCAGTGTGAGGAGACCTGAAAGTGGAACATGGAAGAGTGTGGCGATGGAGACAGCAGCAATGGGAGGCCGTACAGGGACCCATGAGAGACTCTGGACCTGGCAGCAGCATGAGGAGGCGATATAGGGGCACATGGCAGATTAGGGGCCAGGCAGCAGCTATGGGAGGCCCGTAATCTGCCAGCACCCTATGTCAAAAAATTGAACACACCAGCAGTGTGTGAGGAGACCTGAAAGTGGCACATGGCAGAGTGTGGCGATGGAGACAGCATCAATGGGACGCCGTACAGGGACCCATGAGAGACTCTGGACTTGGCAGCAGCATGAGGAGGCGGTATAGGGGTTCATGGCAGATTAGGGGCCTGGCAGCAGCTATGGGAGGCCCGTAATCTGCCAGCACCCTATGTCAAAAAATTGAACACACCAGCAGTGTGAGGAGACCTGAAAGTGGCACATGGCAGAGTGTGGCGATGGAGACAGCAGCAATGGGACGCCGTACAGGGACCCATGAGAGACTCTGGACCTGGCAGCAGCATGAGGAGGCGGTACAGGGGCCCATGGCAGATTAGGGGCTTGGCAGCAGCTATGGGAGGCCCGTAATCTGCCAGCACCCTATGTCAAAAAATTGAACACACCAGCAGTGTGAGGAGACCTGAAAGTGGCACATGGCAGAGTTTGGCGATGGAGACAGCAGCAATGGGACGCCGTACAGGGACCCATGAGAGACTCTGGACTTGGCAGCAGCATGAGGAGGCGGTATAGGGGCCCATGTCAGATTAGGGGCCTGGCAGCAGCTATGGGAGGCCCGTAATCTGCCAGCACCCTATGTCAAAAAATTGAACACACCAGCAGTGTGAGGAGACCTGAAAGTGGCACATGGCATGAGACACTGTGGACCTGGCAGCAGCATGAGTAGGCGGTGCAGGGGCCCATGGCAGATTAGGGGCCTGGCAGCAGCTATGGGAGGCCCGTAATCTGCCAGCACCCTATGACAAAAAATGGAACACACCAGCAGTGTGAGGAGTCCTGAAAGTGGCACATGGAAGAGTGTGGCGATGGAGACAGCAGCAATGGGAGGCCGTACAGGGACCCATGAGAGACTCTGGACCTGGCAGCAGCATGAGGAGGCGGTATAGGGGCCCATGTCAGATTAGAGGCCTGGCAGCAGCTATAGGAGGCCCGTAATCTGCCAGCACCCTATGATAAAAAAATGGAACACACCAGCAGTGTGAGGAGACCTGAAAGTGGCACATGGCATGAGACACTGTGGACCTGGCAGCAGCATGAGGAGGCGGTACAGGGGCCCATGGCAGATTTGGGGCCTGGCAGCAGCTATGGGAGGCCCGTAATCTGCCAGCACCCTATGACAAAAAATGGAACACTCCAGCAGTGTGAGGAGTCCTGAAAGTGGCACATGGCAGAGTGTGGCGATGGAGACAGCAGCAATGGGAGGCCTTACAGGGACCCATGAGAGACTCTGGACCTGGCAGCAGCATGAGGAGGCGGTATAGGGGCCCATGGCAGATTAGAGGCCTGGCAGCAGCTATAGGAGGCCCGTAATCTGCCAGCACCCTATGACAAAAAATTGAACACACCAGCAGTGTGAGGAGACCTGAAAGTGGCACATGGCATGAGACACTGTGGACCTGGCAGCAGCATGAGGAGGCGGTACAGGGGCCCATGGCAGATTTGGGGCCTGGCAGCAGCTATGGGAGGCCCGTAATCTGCCAGCACCCTATGTCAAAAAATTGAACACACCAGCAGTGTGTGAGGAGACCTGAAAGTGGCACATGGCAGAGTGTGGCGATGGAGACAGCAGCAATAGGACGCCGTACAGGGACCCATGAGAGACTCTGGACTTGGCAGCAGCATGAGGAGGCGGTATAGGGGCCCATGGCAGATTAGGGGCCTGGCAGAAGCTATGGGAGGCCGGTAATCTGCCAGCACCCTATGTCAAAAAATGGAACACACCAGCAGTGTGAGGAGACCTGAAAGTGGCACATGGCATGAGACAATGTGGACCTGGCAGCAGCATGAGGAGGCGGTATAGGGGCCCATGGCAGATTAGGGGCCTGGCAGCAGGTATGGGAGGCCCGTAATCTGCCAGCACCCTATGTCAAAAAATTGAACACACCAGCAGTGTGTGAGGAGACCTGAAAGTGGCACATGGCAGAGTGTGGCGATGGAGACAGCAGCAATGGGACGCCGTACAGGGACCCATGAGAGACTCTGGACCTGGCAGCAGCATGAGGAGGCGGTATAGGGGCCCATGGCAGATTAGAGGCCTGGCAGCAGCTATAGGAGGCCCGTAATCTGCCAGCACCCTATGACAAAAAATGGAACACACCAGCAGTGTGAGGAGACCTGAAAGTGGCACATGGCATGAGACACTGTGGACCTGGCAGCAGCATGAGGAGGCGGTACAGGGGCCCATGGCAGATTAGGGGCCTTGCAGCAGCTATGGGAGGCCCGTAATCTGCCAGCACCCTATGTCAAAAAATTGAACACACCAGTGTGTGAGGAGACCTGAAAGTGGCACATGGCAGAGTGTGGCGATGGAGACAGCAGCAATGGGACGCCGTACAGGGACCCATGAGAGACTCTGGACTTGGCAGCAGCATGAGGAGGCGGTATAGGGGCCCATGGCAGATTAGGGGCCTGGCAGCAGCTATGGGAGGCCCGTAATCTGCCAGCACCCTATGTCAAAAAATTGAACACACCAGCAGTGTGAGGAGACCTGAAAGTGGCACATGGCATGAGACACTGTGGACCTGGCAGCAGCATGAGGAGGCGGTACAGGGGCCCATGGCAGATTAGGGGCCTGGCAGCAGCTATGGGAGGCCCGTAATCTGCCAGCACCCTATGACAAAAAATGGAACACACCAGCAGTGTGAGGAGTCCTGAAAGTGGCACATGGAAGAGTGTGGCGATGGAGACAGCAGCAATGGGAGGCCTTACAGGGACCCATGAGAGACTCTGGACCTGGCAGCAGCATGAGGAGGCGGTATAGGGGCCCATGGCAGATTAGAGGCCTGGCAGCAGCTATGGGAGGCCCGTAATATGCCAGCACCCTATGTCAAAAAATTGAACACACCAGCAGTGTGAGGAGACCTGAAAGTGGCACATGGCATGAGACACTGTGGACCTGGCAGCAGCATGAGGAGGCGGTACAGGGGCCCATGGCAGATTAGGGGCCTGGCAGCAGCTATGGGAGGCCCGTAATCTGCCAGCACCCTATGACAAAAAATGGAACACACCAGCAGTGTGAGGAGTCCTGAAAGTGGCACATGGAAGAGTGTGGCGATGGAGACAGCAGCAATGGGAGGCCTTACAGGGACCCATGAGAGACTCTGGACCTGGCAGCAGCATGAGGAGGCGGTATAGGGGCCCATGGCAGATTAGAGGCCTGGCAGCAGCTATAGGAGGCCCGTAATCTGCCAGCACCCTATGACAAAAAATGGAACACACCAGCAGTGTGAGGAGACCTGAAAGTGGCACATGGCATGAGACACTGTGGACCTGGCAGCAGCATGAGGAGGCGGTACAGGGGCCCATGGCAGATTTGGGGCCTGGCAGCAGCTATGGGAGGCCCGTAATCTGCCAGCACCCTATGTCAAAAAATTGAACACACCAGCAGTGTGTGAGGAGACCTGAAAGTGGCACATGGCAGAGTGTGGCGATGGAGACAGCAGCAATAGGACGCCGTACAGGGACCCATGAGAGACTCTGGACTTGGCAGCAGCATGAGGAGGCGGTATAGGGGCCCATGGCAGATTAGGGGCCTGGCAGCAGCTATGGGAGGCCGGTAATCTGCCAGCACCCTATGTCAAAAAATTGAACACACCAGCAGTGTGAGGAGACCTGAAAGTGGCACATGGCATGAGACAATGTGGACCTGGCAGCAGCATGAGGAGGCGGTATAGGGGCCCATGGCAGATTAGGGGCCTGGCAGCAGGTATGGGAGGCCCGTAATCTGCCAGCACCCTATGTCAAAAAATTGAACACACCAGCAGTGTGTGAGGAGACCTGAAAGTGGCACATGGCAGAGTGTGGCGATGGAGACAGGAGCAATGGGACGCCGTACAGGGACCCATGAGAGACTCTGGACTTGGCAGCAGCATGAGGAGGCGGTATAGGGGCCCATGGCAGATTAGGGGCCTGGCAGCAGCTATGGGAGGCCCGTAATCTGCCAGCACCCTATGTCAAAGAATTGAACACACCAGCAGTGTGAGGAGACCTGAAAGTGGCACATGGCATGAGACACTGTGGACCTGGCAGCAGCATGAGGAGGCGGTACAGGGGCCCATGGCAGATTAGGGGCCTGGCAGCAGCTATGGGAGGCCCGTAATCTGCCAGCACCCTATGACAAAAAATGGAACACACCAGCAGTGTGAGGAGACCTGAAAGTGGCACATGGAAGAGTGTGGCGATGGAGACAGCAGCAATGGGACGCCGTACAGGGACCCATGAGAGACTCTGGACCTGGCAGCAGCATGAGGAGGCGGTATAGGGGCCCATGGCAGATTAGGGGCCTGGCAGCAGCTATAGGAGGCCCATAATCTGCCAGCACCCTATGACAAAAAATGGAACACACCAGCAGTGTGAGGAGACCTGAAAGTGGCATATGGCATGAGACACTGTGGACCTGGCAGCAGCATGAGGAGGCGGTACAGGGGCCCATGGCAGATTAAGGGCCTGGCAGCAGCTATGGGAGGCCCGTAATCTGCCAGCACCCTATGTCAAAAAATTGAACACACCAGCAGTGTGTGAGGAGACCTGAAAGTGGCACATGGCAGAGTGTGGCGATGGAGACAGCAGCAATGGGACGCCGTACAGGGACCCATGAGAGACTCTGGACTTGGCAGCAGCATGAGGAGGCGGTATAGGGGCCCATGGCAGATTAGGGGCCTGGCAGCAGCTATGGGAGGCCCGTAATCTGCCAGCACCCTATGTCAAAAAATTGAACACACCAGCAGTGTGAGGAGACCTGAAAGTGGCACATGGCATGAGACACTGTGGACCTGGCAGCAACATGAGGAGGCGGTATAGGGGCCCACGGCAGATTAGGGGCCTGGCAGCAGCTATTGGAGGCCTGTAATCTGCCAGCACCCTATGACAAAAAATGGAACACACCAGCAGTGTGAGGAGACCTGAAAGTGGCACATGGAAGAGTGTGGCGATGGAGACAGCAGCAATGGGAGGCCGTACAGGGACCCATGAGAGACTCTGGACCTGGCAGCAGCATGAGGAGGCGGTATAGGGGCACATGGCAGATTAGGGGCCTGGCAGCAGCTATGGGAGGCCCGTAATCTGCCAGCACCCTATGTCAAAAAATTGAACACACCAGCAGTGTGTGAGGAGACCTGAAAGTGGCACATGGCAGAGTGTGGCGATGGAGACAGCATCAATGGGACGCCGTACAGGGACCCATGAGAGACTCTGGACTTGGCAGCAGCATGAGGAGGCGGTATAGGGGCCCATGGCAGATTAGGGGCCTGGCAGCAGCTATGGGAGGCCCGTAATCTGCCAGCACCCTATGTCAAAAAATTGAACACACCAGCAGTGTGAGGAGACCTGAAAGTGGCACATGGCATGAGACACTGTGGACCTGGCAGCAGCATGAGGAGGCGGTACAGGGGCCCATGGCAGATTAGGGGCCTGGCAGCAGCTATGGGAGGCCCGTAATCTGCCAGCACCCTATGTCAAAAAATTGAACACACCAGCAGTGTGAGGAGACCTGAAAGTGGCACATGGCAGAGTGTGGCGATGGAGACAGCAGCAATGGGACGCCGTACAGGGACCCATGAGAGACTCTGGACTTGGCAGCAGCATGAGGAGGCGGTATAGGGGCCCATGGCAGATTAGGGGCCTGGCAGCAGCTATGGGAGGCCCGTAATCTGCCAGCACCCTATGTCAAAAAATTGAACACACCAGCAGTGTGAGGAGACCTGAAAGTGGCACATGGCATGAGACACTGTGGACCTGGCAGCAGCATGAGGAGGCGGTACAGGGGCCCATGGCAGATTAGGGGCCTGGCAGCAGCTATGGGAGGCCCGTAATCTGCCAGCACCCTATGACAAAAAATGGAACACACCAGCAGTGTGAGGAGTCCTGAAAGTGGCACATGGAAGAGTGTGGCGATGGAGACAGCAGCAATGGGAGGCCGTACAGGGACCCATGAGAGACTCTGGACCTGGCAGCAGCATGAGGAGGCGGTATAGGGGCCCATGGCAGATTAGAGGCCTGGCAGCAGCTATAGGAGGCCCGTAATCTGCCAGCACCCTATGACAAAAAATGGAACACACCAGCAGTGTGAGGAGACCTGAAAGTGGCACATGGCATGAGACACTGTGGACCTGGCAGCAGCATGAGGAGGCGGTACAGGGGCCCATGGCAGATTAGGGGCCTGGCAGCAGCTATGGGAGGCCCGTAATCTGCCAGCACCCTATGTCAAAAAATTGAACACACCAGCAGTGTGAGGAGACCTGAAAGTGGCACATGGCAGAGTGTGGCGATGGAGACAGCAGCAATGGGACGCCGTACAGGGACCCATGAGAGACTCTGGACTTGGCAGCAGCATGAGGAGGCGGTATAGGGGCCCATGGCAGATTAGGGGCCTGGCAGCAGCTATGGGAGGCCCGTAATATGCCAGCACCCTATGTCAAAAAATTGAACACACCAGCAGTGTGAGGAGACCTGAAAGTGGCACATGGCATGAGACACTGTGGACCTGGCAGCAGCATGAGGAGGCGGTACAGGGGCCCATGGCAGATTAGGGGCCTGGCAGCAGCTATGGGAGGCCCGTAATCTGCCAGCACCCTATGAGAAAAAATGGAACACACCAGCAGTGTGAGGAGTCCTGAAAGTGGCACATGGAAGAGTGTGGCGATGGAGACAGCAGCAATGGGACGCCGTACAGGGACACATGAGAGACTCTGGACTTGGCAGCAGCATGAGGAGGCGGTATAGGGGCCCATGGCAGATTAGGGGCCTGGCAGCAGCTATGGGAGGCCCGTAATCTGCCAGCACCCTATGTCAAAAAATTCAACACACCAGCAGTGTGAGGAGACCTGAAAGTGGCACATGGCATGAGACACTGTGGACCTGGCAGCAGCATGAGGAGGCGGTACAGGGGCCCATGGCAGATTAGGGGCCTGGCAGCAGCTATGGGAGGCCCGTAATCTGCCAGCACCCTATGACAAAAAATGGAACACACCAGCAGTGTGAGGAGACGTGAAAGTGGCACATGGCAGGTGCATGATTCATGGCGGATTTAGTCAGTTGTGTCAGGAACTGGTGGTTTGAAATCCAGACTAATCCACGCCTGATTCATTTTCACAAACGTCAGTCTCTCCACACTTTGGGTGGACAGTCGTGTCCTCCGCGGAGTTACAATACCTCCTGCCGCACTAAACACGCGCTCCGATGCCACGCTACTGGCCGGGCATGACAGCCTTTCAAGGGCAAATTCAGCTAGTTGGGGCCAAAGGTCAAGTTTCGTTGCCCAGTAGTCAAGGGGATTGTCTACCTCGGTTGGCAGGGTGCTGTCCAAGTAGGCCCAAGCCTGTTGTTTGAGGTCCTGCTCCAGGTCCACCTGATGCTGCTGCTGCTGCGGCTGGTTAGTAGTTTCCTCACTGCGCTGGTGAAGAAAGCTACTCATCATCGACTGTAGACTGAGGCAGCCGCTGCTGGTGGAGCTACCACTGCTCCTACCACCCCACCCCTCCCTTGCTGCCATGGCAGCGGAACGCGAGCGCACAGGGCCCACAGTGTCTGAGGATGGACGATGGCGCAGAAAGGCAGAGACCAACTGACTACATAGGTGGTTTTTATAGTACGTTATTTTGGCCTCCCTCTTAGCAGGTGTGAAAAAGGCCACCATTTTTGAACGGTAGCGAGGGTCTAACAAGGTGGACAGCCAAAAGTCATCCCTCTGTCTGATGGTTATTATTCGGCTGTCGCTACGCAAGCAACCGAGCATGCTATGGGCCATTTGTGCCAAGGAATGCGAGGGACTCCCTGCCTCCATCTCCACAGCATACTGCCACGGTGCGTCTGGGTCCTCTGTCTCCTCCTCCTCCTCCTCTACCAGATGCTCCTGCTCCTCCACTCCTATCCGCTGAGTGGAAAAACCACCCATTTCACTCAATAATTCCTGAGCACAAATGTCCTCCTCTACCTCCTCCTCTTCTTCCTGTCCTGCCCCCACAGGGGTCATGTGGCGTTGAGATCTGTGCGCCACGTCTACCGCACCCTGACCAGCCATTGCTAACAGCATTTGTTCCAGGACGTGCAACAGAGGAATGACGTCGTTCATCCCATAGTCCTGCCGACTCACGAATAGCGTGGCCTCCTCAAAGGGCCTGAGCAAGCGGCAGGTGTCACGCATGAGCTGCCAATGGCTGACATCTAAGTTACACAGGGGAGTACCTTTATCCGCTTGTAACATCAGGAAATCGGTGATGGCCTTTCGCTGTTCGTAAAGGCGGTCTAACATGTGTAGGGTTGAATTCCACCTTGTTGCAACGTCGCAGATCAGGCGATGCTGTGGAATTCCGTTCTGCCGCTGCAGCTCAAGGAGGGTGTGCTTTGCGGTGTAGGAATGGCTGAAATGCATGCAAAGTTTACGTGACATTTTAAGGATGTCTTGCAGTGGGATGGTGGATTTTAGGAACCGCTAGACAACCAGATTGAACACGTGAGCCATGCATGGCGCATGGCACAACCTTCCTTGACGCAGAGCAGACACCATGTTCTTTCCGTTGTCGGTCAACATGGTTCCGATTTTCAGTTTGCGGGGAGACAGCCATCTGTCGATTTCTCTGTTCATTACACTGAGAAGTTCCTCCCCTGTGTGACTACGTTCGCCAAGGCATACCAGGTGCAGCACAGCGTGACACCGTTGCGCCCTGCACATGTGATATGCCGGTCGGGTAATGGGACTTGGCACGGGGGTGGCGGCTGAGGACACGGCGGAAGAAGAGGTGGTAGAGGCGGACATCTTTTGTGGACCAAGGACGTGCAAACGTGGAGGCAAAAGCGGCGTGACCTGTCCAAGTTGCTGGTGCGGCTGTGACGGCACCACGTTCACCCAGTGGGCCGTAAATGACATGTACTGTCCCTGACCGTAGTTACAGCTCCACACGTCGGCGCTGCCGTGCACTTTGGCAGCGACCGACATGCTCAAAGACTGGCCCACCATCTCTTCTACATGTGAATGCAGGGCTGGCACTGCCTTTTTGGCGAAGAAATGACGGCTTGGCACTCTCCACCGCGGCGCGGCACAAGCCATCATTTCTCGGAAAGGTGATGAGTCCACCACTTGGAAAGGGAGGGACTGCAGCACCAGCAACTTGGACAGGAGGACGTTCAACTTTTGCAACGTCGGGTGCGTGCTCGCAAACTGTTGTCTCTTGGAAACGGATTCCAAGAAAGACTGCTGACGGAATCCGTGAAGAGGAGTAGCAGGAGAAGGAGCATCTGAACGAGCGGAAGATGGCAACGAGCGACAACTCCCCTCAGCAGAGGTGTTGGAGCCTTGACTGGCTGATAGAGGGCGATTGACGTCGGGTGACGGAGCAAGTAACGGAGCGGGTGATGGAGCGGGGGCTGGGGCGGGCAGAACCGCCGTATCTTTATCACGGTTTTCCCAGGCCACCAAATGGCGACGCTGCATATGCTGACGCAACGCTGTAGTCCCAACATGGGCCCCCTGGCCACGCTTGACTTTCTGGCCACATAGTCGACATACGGCTACGTTTACTTCCTCGGGCGGCTTGACAAAAAATTGCCACACCGCCGAGTAGGAAACTTTGCCCCCGCTACTCCTCACTGGCTGAATGCTGCTTCCTCCGTGCACACCGGCACCACTACTGGCCGTGGTGGTAGGCTGCAGTGGAGCTGGTGCTGTACTCCGTGGCCGTTTGCCTCCACTGACACTGCTGCGACCCTGCTGCCTCCTGGGCAACCCACCGACTGTTTTGCTCGCTGCCAAGCTGCCACCCTCTTCTCCTGATGATGCGGAAGCAATAGCCTGATGACGACGAGGCTGCCAAGTGCGATCAGCCTCATCATCATCAATTAGGGTCTCCGCCTCACTACTAGCCCCCTCGGCTGCGTGTGGGTCAGGAGACAGACCTGTCTCTAGACCGGCTACCGAGCCACTCTCCTCGCCACTACTTCTTCGCCTGGCTGCTGAAGAGGCGGATGTCTCCCCCCGTTCCTGACCGCCCTCTGTTAGCTCTTCCTCACTGTACAGTGGGGCTGAGCCCACAGCATGCGATACTTCGCTTGGTGAGGGAACACCAAAGGACAGGGGCAGGTAGAGGACACGTGATTTCAGTGGGCTTGCTCCCGGGCCATGCCAACTAACGGTTGTGTCTGACGTACCCACCGACCGTTGGCTGTAGGTGTCAGAGGTGACCTGGGAAGAGGAAGACGACCGAGCCAACCAATCGATGATGGCAGGGTTGTCGGTGGAGACACGACCGCTGGATGACACCGGGAGCACTGGCCTCTGGCTGCGACTAGTGCTGCCTCGACCCCTTCCTCTGCTGCCACGTCTGCTCGCTCCTAAAACATTGCCTCCTCTGCCACTTCTCTGCATGTTGTCTGACATACTCTTTAATTAAACGATTCTGTGTCCCTGAGTAACAATTCTGTGTCCCTAAGTAACGTTTCTGTGGCCCTAAGTAACATTTCTGTGGCCCTAAGTAACGATTCTGTGGCCCTAAGTAACGTTTCTGTAGCCCTAAGTAACGTTTCTGTGGCCCTAAGTAACGTTTCTGTGGCCCTAAGTAACGTTTCTGTGGCCCTAAGTAACAGTTCTGTGGCCCTCAGTAACAGTTCTGTGGCCCTCAGTAACAGTTCTGTGGCCCTCAGTAACAATTCTGTGTCCCTCAGTAACAATTCTGTGTCTGTCCCTGAGTAACAATTCTGTGTCCCTAAGTAACGTTTCTGTGTCCCTAAGTAACGTTTCTGTGGCCCTAAGTAACGATTCTGTGGCCCTAAGTAACGTTTCTGTAGCCCTAAGTAACGTTTCTGTGGCCCTAAGTAACGTTTCTGTGGCCCTAAGTAACAGTTCTGTGGCCCTCAGTAACAGTTCTGTGGCCCTCAGTAACAATTCTGTGGCCCTCAGTAACAATTCTGTGTCTGTCCCTGAGTAACAATTCTGTGTCCCTAAGTAACGTTTCTGTGGCCCTAAGTAACGGTTCTGTGGCCCTCAGTAACAATTCTGTGTCCCTCAGTAACAATTCTGTGTCTGTCCCTAAGTAACAATTCTGTGGCCCTAAGTAACATTTCTGTGTCCCTAAGTAACGTTTCTGTGGCCCTAAGTAACGTTTCTGTGTCCCTCAGTAACAATTCTGTATCCCTCAGTAACAATTCTGTGTCTGTCCCTGAGTAACAATTCTGTGTCCCTAAGTAACAATTCTGTGGCCCTAAGTAAAGTTTCTGTGGCCCTAAGTAACGTTTCTGTGGCCCTAAGTAACGTTTCTGTGGCCCTAAGTAACGATTCTGTGGCCCTAAGTAACGTTTCTGTGTCCCTAAGTAACGTTTCTGTGGCCCTAAGTAACGGTTCTGTGGCCCTCAGTAACAATTCTGTGTCCCTCAGTAACAATTCTGTGTCTGTCCCTAAGTAACAATTCTGTGGCCCTAAGTAATGTTTCTGTGGCCCTAAGTAACGTTTCTGTGACCCTAAGTAACGTTTCTGTGTCCCTCAGTAACAATTCTGTATCCCTCAGTAACAATTCTGTGTCTGTCCCTGAGTAACAATTCTGTGTCCCTAAGTAACGTTTCTGTGGCCCTAAGTAACGATTCTGTGGCCCTCAGTAACAATTCTGTGTCCCTCAGTAACAATTCTGTGTCTGTCCCTAAGTAACAATTCTGTGGCCCTAAGTAAAGTTTCTGTGGCCCTAAGTAAAGTTTCTGTGGCCCTAAGTAACGATTCTGTGGCCCTAAGTAACGTTTCTGTGGCCCTAAGTAACGTTTCTGTGGCCCTCAGTAACAAATCTGTGTCCCTCAGTAACAATTCTGTGTCTGTCCCTAAGTAACAATTCTGTGGCCCTAAGTAACGTTTCTGTGGCCCTAAGTAACGGTTCTGTGTCCCTCAGTAACAATTCTGTATCCCTCAGTAACAATTCTGTGTCTGTCCCTGAGTAACAATTCTGTGGCCCTAAGTAACGTTTCTGTGGCCCTAAGTAACGTTTCTGTGGCCCTCAGTAACAAATCTGTGTCCCTCAGTAACAATTCTGTGTCTGTCCCTAAGTAACAATTCTGTGGCCCTAAGTAACGTTTCTGTGGCCCTAAGTAACGGTTCTGTGGCCCTCAGTAACAATTCTGTGGCCCTCAATAACAATTCTGTGTCTGTCCCTAAGTAACAATTCTGTGGCCCTAAGTAACGTTTCTGTGGCCCTAAGTAACGTTTCTGTGGCCCTAAGTAACGATTCTGTGGCCCTCAGTAACAATTCTGTATCCCTCAGTAACAATTCTGTGTCTGTCCCTGAGTAACAATTCTGTGTCCCTAAGTAACGTTTCTGTGGCCCTAAGTAACGTTTCTGTGGCCCTAAGTAACGTTCTGTGGCCCTCAGTAACAAATCTGTGTCCCTCAGTAACAATTCTGTGTCTGTCCCTAAGTAACAATTCTGTGGCCCTAAGTAACGTTTCTGTGGCCCTAAGTAACGGTTCTGTGACCCTCAGTAACAATTCTGTATCCCTCAGTAACAATTCTGTCTGTCCCTGAGTAACAATTCTGTGTCCCTAAGTAACGTTTCTGTGGCCCTAACTAACGATTCTGTGGCCCTAAGTAACGTTTCTGTGGCCCTATGTAACGTTTCTATGGCCCTAAGTAACGATTCTGTTGCCCTAACTAACTTTTCTGTGTCCCTAAGTAACGTTTCTCTGTCCCTAACTCTCTCCCTGAATACAGCCAGGTCTGCCTCTGTTGAATGACTGGAGGCAAATGGAGAATTCTAAAATGGCCGCCATTTATAGCTCGACCATTACACTGTGCTGGCTGGCTGGCTGCTGATTGGCTAATGCGATCACATGTCATGAATATAAAAAATCAGAAATTGGAATGCGCTAAAATATATCAAAATTAATATCACAAATATGTGTATAAAAGTCCCAACATTATAAATACAAAAAACTTTTCAGTGAAAATAATCCATAAATTTCGTGCATATAAGTGTATAGAAGAAATGTCCAACACCCCAAAACAGAAAATTTTCTTCTTTAAACATGTAATTCCACCGTGCTTTATCCACCACCAAATGAATGGAATAAACTCACCAGAGCTCAATGCTGATTAGATTATAAATCAGCACAAGCGCGTTTGCTCTGGGAGCGATGAATAAGTAGATCATGAAGCAGCACTCTATAGTATAGACACTTCCAGATAGCAGGAACAATACTCTGCAGTGATTTTGAGGTATAGCCAAGACTCCTTATAAAACGATCATCCTCCAAATGTATAGTAACATCACTCAAAAATAAAGAAAAGGCATGATGGTGCAGCAAGTAAGAACCATTAAAACTTTTATTTCAATCGCATCCTACTCACAAAATAAAGTGTCCACCTGACACTGGTATAGCAAACGATCAGATATACGGAATGGACGAGCCCCGTTCACCGCGGACACCTCGCCGACAGCTCCAGGGAACGTCCTGACGTCATCCAGTAAGCTCCGCCCTACGCGTTTCGTCACTCTGACGTCCTCACGGAGCGGCATGGATCAAGACGTCAGTGCAACCTATATATACCGCTTGCACTCTGCATGATAGTGCTTTTCAACCAATAGCGGCAATAACAACAACACACCGCTTGCACTTAGGCATAGCGGCGCTTCCTGACCAATAACAGTGGCGGTGTACTAACCCATCACCACTCGCTTGGCGAGGTTACATGATATAACAGTATCAATTAGGACATATATCTTTTCCTTTATAATTATCATAATAAGTAAATTATAATTCAAATAAACAATTATTAAAAAGCATATTAAAAGCATTGCAAAATAAAATTTAAACTCAAAATTAAACTATAAAATAAAATAAAAATAAATTTAAAAAATCCCAAATGTCAAGTTCTACAAAGGAAACTCTATATTACCCGACATTTATATTTCTTTGTCAACCAGTGTATTTCTTCATAATTCTCAATTCCATAGTCACCATATTATATAAAGGGAGACTCCAACACATCTCATACTTAAAGGAGATGTATATGCATGCATCCACCTCAAATTTCAATATTAATATATAGTATCACAATTACAAGTAATAAATTTATATATATATCTATATTTATACCCAAGACTGAAGTCCCCTTAAAGAAAACCTCCCTATAAATCACTTCAAAGGGAGAACCTTTTCCTCATCCTTACTTGTATTAGTGATATGCATGCATATGTCATCCCTTATTCTCTCAACTATCCTATATATTTAGTATACTTTAAACTATATATATACACCTCTCTCAACTTTATATCAAAAATTAGTAAGGAAGCAGGCATAGATGGAGCAAAAAAGATTTGGGAGGTACAGAGGAAAAAGAGGAGGCAAGCGAAAAGAAAAGGAAAAGAGACAAATAGGAAATGGTATTTTCAATTTAAGCAATGTGGTTTTAACGGAAAATGAATTAAAAGTATTGGATTTAGGTCTAAAATATATACCTAATGTGAAGGTAAATAAATTTGATGTGTTTATAGACATCCAAAAATTTGTGAGAAAAATAAATATTAAAAATTTTTTTGAGTTAAATAATAATAAAGGAAATAATAATATGTCAACCAGTGTATATCAACATAGCACCTTAAGGAATGCTTCGACATTCAATCCAAAGAATAGAGGCAATGAATTTTTAGAGGTTTTCAAAAAGATGGTTGAGACAGATATTAAAAACATGGATCTAAAAAAGAAAAAATATACCCCTAAAGAAATTACACAAGGAATTAAAGATTTAGAAAAAAGGAAAGACATTGTGATTAGAGGAGCAGATAAGGGTGGCAGTATTGTGATTTTGAATAAAAAAGACTATGAATTGGAGATGAGTAGACTGTTGAATATGAAAGATACCTATAAGATTCTAACATCAAATCCGACTAAAGGGTTAAAAAAGTGTTTAAAGCAGTTGATTAAGGAAGGAAGAAGATCAGGTGTTTTGAATGATAAAGAAGCAAAATACCTTTATATTAAGCATCCTAAAACTCCAGTGATATATTATTTACCTAAATTACATAAAGACAAACAGAAGCCACCTGGGAGACCCATTGTGAGTGGGATTAATTCGATCTTTTCCCGTATTGGGGAATATATAGATTCCTTTTTGCAGTCAATAGTGAGGAACAATCGTGCTTTTTTGAGAGACAGCAGTGAGCTTATTAACATACTGAAAACTATAGATGGGGTTGATGACTGTTTTTTGGTGACTATTGATGTGGAGGCTTTGTATACCAGTATTAAGCAAGAGGATGGAATTGAAGCAGTGAGATGGGCTTTGAAACAGAAATCCAGGATTAAAACTATTCAGAGAAGATTTATTATTAATTTGTTACAATTTGCTATGACTAATAATTTTTTCTGGTATAATAACACCTTCTTCCAGCAGTGCAAGGGTGTGGCAATGGGAGCCAAATATGCTCCCAGTGTGGCAAACATTGTTTTGGATAAATGGGAGGTTGAGTGTATCTTTGATAAATGGCCAGAAATAGTTTTATATAGGCGTTTCATTGATGATATCATAATGATCTGGAGAGGTCCGGAAGAAAATTTAAAGGGATTTGTTAGATATATTAACAACAATAAATATGGATTAAAGTTCACTGCTGTGAGTGATTTTACAGAGGTGAATTTTTTGGATCTCACACTATATAAACATGAAGGTGAAATATATACCAAAACTTTTTTCAAAGAGGTAGATAAAAATAGTTATATTCCCACCTCTAGTGGACATCACCCGAGATGGTTGTATAGTACGCCAAGGAGCCAATTTACCAGGATTAAAAGGAATTGTAGCCAGCAAGTAGATTTTGTAGATCAAACCAGACTTATTATAGATAGGTTTGTTGATAAAGGCTATGATAAATCCTTTTTGGAGACTGAAAGAAAAATAATTGAGAACAGAGATAGAGATATACTTTTGATGGGCAGAAATATTAAGGAAAATAAAGGAGATATTGCCTTTATCTCTGATTTCAATAACCAATATAGGGATATTGAGAAGATTTTTAGAAAATACTGGCCTATACTGCTTAAAGATGAGACGTTGAAGAAAATTATTCCACATAAACCAAAGTTCATATATAGAAAAAATAAATCACTGCAGATGAAATTGGTCCACAATGTTTTAGATCCACCTAAGGAAAAAAAATTTTTTCCTGAATTACAAGGCTTTTATAATTGTAACAAATGTAAGGCATGTAAAACAGTACATAAAGGTTCAAAGAAAAAAAGAAAGAGTTTTGCTTCAATACATACAAATAAGGAATATAAGATCAATTCATTAATTTCATGTAATTCATCCCATGTGATCTATGTTCTAGAGTGCCCATGTCGGTTACAGTACGTAGGGAGAACAGGAAGACTATTAAAAACTAGGATTGGAGAACATCTTAATAATATAAGAAAGGGATATGATAAGCATAGTGTATCCAGGCACTTTAAGATGAAACATGATAGTGACCCCAGTCTAGTTACCTTTTATGGAATAGAGAAGGTTAACAAACATTGGAGGGGACTAGACTTGATTAATGCAATATCCAAAAGGGAAACATTTTGGATACATGAATTAGATGTATTAAAACCCAATGGGTTAAACATAGATATAGATCTAAACTGCTTCCTTACTAATTTTTGATATAAAGTTGAGAGAGGTGTATATATATAGTTTAAAGTATACTAAATATATAGGATAGTTGAGAGAATAAGGGATGACATATGCATGCATATCACTAATACAAGTAAGGATGAGGAAAAGGTTCTCCCTTTGAAGTGATTTATAGGGAGGTTTTCTTTAAGGGGACTTCAGTCTTGGGTATAAATATAGATATATATATAAATTTATTACTTGTAATTGTGATACTATATATTAATATTGAAATTTGAGGTGGATGCATGCATATACATCTCCTTTAAGTATGAGATGTGTTGGAGTCTCCCTTTATATAATATGGTGACTATGGAATTGAGAATTATGAAGAAATACACTGGTTGACAAAGAAATATAAATGTCGGGTAATATAGAGTTTCCTTTGTAGAACTTGACATTTGGGATTTTTTAAATTTATTTTTATTTTATTTTATAGTTTAATTTTGAGTTTAAATTTTATTTTGCAATGCTTTTAATATGCTTTTTAATAATTGTTTATTTGAATTATAATTTACTTATTATGATAATTATAAAGGAAAAGATATATGTCCTAATTGATACTGTTATATCATGTAACCTCGCCAAGCGAGTGGTGATGGGTTAGTACACCGCCACTGTTATTGGTCAGGAAGCGCCGCTATGCCTAAGTGCAAGCGGTGTGTTGTTGTTATTGCCGCTATTGGTTGAAAAGCACTATCATGCAGAGTGCAAGCGGTATATATAGGTTGCACTGACGTCTTGATCCATGCCGCTCCGTGAGGACGTCAGAGTGACGAAACGCGTAGGGCGGAGCTTACTGGATGACGTCAGGACGTTCCCTGGAGCTGTCGGCGAGGTGTCCGCGGTGAACGGGGCTCGTCCATTCCGTATATCTGATCGTTTGCTATACCAGTGTCAGGTGGACACTTTATTTTGTGAGTAGGATGCGATTGAAATAAAAGTTTTAATGGTTCTTACTTGCTGCACCATCATGCCTTTTCTTTATTTTTGAGTGATGTTACTATACATTTGGAGGATGATCGTTTTATAAGGAGTCTTGGCTATACCTCAAAATCACTGCAGAGTATTGTTCCTGCTATCTGGAAGTGTCTATACTATAGAGTGCTGCTTCATGATCTACTTATTCATCGCTCCCAGAGCAAACGCGCTTGTGCTGATTTATAATCTAATCAGCATTGAGCTCTGGTGAGTTTATTCCATTCATTTGGTGGTGGATAAAGCACGGTGGAATTACATGTTTAAAGAAGAAAATTTTCTGTTTTGGGGTGTTGGACATTTCTTCTATACACTTATATGCACGAAATTTATGGATTATTTTCACTGAAAAGTTTTTTGTATTTATAATGTTGGGACTTTTATACACATATTTGTGATATTAATTTTGATATATTTTAGCGCATTCCAATTTCTGATTTTTTATATTTTACCAATATTTTGGGTTAAAGGTTTGCTGCTGGAGAGGATTGATACTGTTGATTGGCGCTTTCTTTTTTTGTTTTCCTCACATGTCATGAATGAATGCATTATGGGTCAGCGCGCCTTGTCTGCGCGCCTTCCCAGACATCCCCGCTCCGTCGCCGCACATGTCGCCGCCATTTTAGGAAAAATTTCGATTCGCGCATCCGAAGTCTGCTTATTTTCGGATTCGACGCGAATCGAAATTTTCCTATTATTCGAAACGAATTCCACTTCGCCTACTTCGATTCGCTCATCTCTAGTAATAACACTTGTGGCCTGACACAAACAGAGACCCTAACTAACTAACTATAGGCCTGGTCTCAGTCTCTAGGCGCCAACACTGAAATGAGGTGCGTGCACGATCTTACCGACCCAGGTCTGCTTTGTATTCGCTGATGACTCTGAACAGAACAAATGTCTCTCCAACAAGCATGCGATATCTCAATGTATGTTGCTTTGTTCCTCTGCTCTCATCAGCATTCCTGGCAGCAATCTGAACAGGATTTCTCTGAATAGGATCAGGGTCTTGGACATGATCAACTTAGCTGCAGCTGTGGTTACTGAGGGATGCCCTCACACCTGGATGCCATCAGATTCTCTGCTCACACGCCTCCTGCATTCACCATCCACAAAACATGGCTGCAGTCTCCTCTTCCTGTTCTCTCAACTCTGTGTGAAAACCCCACCTCTTCATGAATATAGAAATATCTATGCAGTCTGAGGCTGTGTTAGGAAAACAGTGGCATCTTGTGGCCAAACCGCAGAATGTCAGTCCCGAACATTTAATTTACTCCACACAATAATTTACTGCACACAAACAGTGTTCAAACAATGAGAGCTGTTTCCCCATCTCACAATAGTGCAAACACTTGTACAGAGGTCTCCTGTTAAAGCTGCAGGTGTTGTGGACTGGTCCTCAGCCATCCATGTGGATCACTTTTTGAACAAGATGATTGCTGATCCAAATGACCCAGAGGCCTTTCTGGTTACCTCTGAAAGAACCACTGAGAGGGAAGGTTGGTCTAAAACCCAGCTGGCAGAACTAATCACCCATTTACTTACTGAGGAATCACAGAAGGCCTATTAGGACTGGAAGCTAAGGATGCATGGGACTATGAAAAATTCAAGCAGGAAATTCTGGCAGTACTAGATGGTACCTTGGTGATACAAGCACAGCGGGTCAGCAGCTGGTCCTTCCAAATTGAGAGGCCTCCATAATTGCTGATGTTCAACCTTATCCAGCTGGTGTGAAAGTGGCTGCAACAGGAGTCCTTGTCTGGGCCACAAATAGTGGAACATGTGGTCATGGACCCTTATATGAGGTCTTTACTTATCTATCTGCAAAAGTGGGTGAGTTGAGAGGACCCCAAGTCAGCTGATAGTTTGGTGGAGCTCATTGAAAGGTACTTTGCCACTGAGAGCCTAGTCACCACCCCTACAACCTCATGGACTTTCCACCCAAAGTCACGGTCTCCCCAGTCAACCTGCAAGACTATTCCAGGGGAAGTGGGTGGAAAGCATGGCAAGGAGACAAGGGGGGAGAACTTTTGGTGCCAGGCCTGAAGATTGGTGTTCCAAACCAGGGAAGTCAATGCCTGTCAGCAAGCCTAACTGGGCCAATGGCAAGTACTTTCATTGTCAGGAACTGGGATAGGTGGCAGAAAAATGTCCATTGATAGATGAATCTATGCAACGTGACTTATTTTTCAGTGGTAGATGGAAGTATCTATTTGCTGCTAACACATGTGCCAAATGATTGCAAATGGTAAGCCAATTATGGCCTTTTTAGTTTCTGGAAGTTAGGTTACTTTGGTTAAAGCTGATATGATTGAATCTGTGAATTTTAATGCTAGAAAAATGCTGTAATTTGTGTACTTGGGGATACTCAGGAGTATCCTATAGCAACTGTTGAGTAACAGTACATAGGTCAGTTTCAAACTTAACTGCTTGGAGCCATACCTCACCTAGTGCATAAGGCTGTAATCTGTGGGGATTTCCCCAAGTTTTCAGAACTTTGGGAATGTCCAGAATCTTTTGCCAGCACAGACAATTTGGCTTCAGAGGATTCCTCTCAGGGATCCCCTGGTTTTTCTTCCTTTGTTATGGCAGGTCAACTGGAGGAATCTGAGAAAGTTCCTACAGCCAGTCTGAATGGAGATCCTTCTTCTGACACTGAGGCTATATTAGAATTTTTTGATGCTAATACACACAAGGAAAAGCCTGGAAGAATGTTGTGATGATTAATGATGTACCTGTCAAACCAGGGGACATACTGTGTGTTCCATATTTCGATAGTCATGGTAATTTGTTGTATTTAGTCTATAAAAAGAATGATGAAATTATTAAACAGTTGGTGGTCTTTAAGCCATACAGAAGGGTGGTACTGGAACTCACTCATGGACATTTGCTCATTTGGGTGATCATTTGGGTGTTGATAAAACCACTGAAAGAGTGTTATGCAGGGTTTACTAGCCTGGGGTACAAAAATACATTCAGAATTACTGTCAATCCTGTCCAGTATGTCAAATGTCTGCACCCCTACCCTACTTTCAGAGTCCTCTAGTGCCCTTGCCAATTATTGAAGTATTCTTAGAGAGGATCGCCATGGATCTTGTAGGTTCACTGCCCAAGTCTGCCTGGGGACATCAGCATATTCTTTTGATTATGGTTTATGCTACCCATTACCCCCGGGGCAGTTCATTTACACAACACATCTGTTAAGAATATTGCCAAGGAGTTGTTCATGGCATTCAGTCATGTTGGGATCCCTAAGGTGGTCTTTACAGACTGGGGCACCCCATCTATGCCATGAGTAACTAAATAATTGTGCAAATTGTTTAAGATGACACATTTGCAAACCTCTGTGTACCACCCACAAACTGATGGCTTAGTGGAGTAATTTATTAAAATCTCAAAATGTATGTTGAGGGGCGCATGCGCGGCCAGGGATGATGGCAGACGTGTTCTGCTGAGCTCCGCTCATCCCCGGCCAGGAGTGACTCACCCGCACCGCACTACAGCTGATCTTCTGCCTCGGGTGAGTCACGTTTAACCAAGCACCCGGCCCAGCACCAGGGAGAGGCTTCTATGGGGAAGATAGGGCGCTGGAAGCCCCCCTCCCCACAGCCTCAGGACCCGCGGCCCTCGCCTCTGCGGCGCTTCCTATATAGGCCGCAATCCCCGGCCTCTAGTGAGAATAGAGGTCCGAGGATCGATCCCGGACCTCTAGCGGCCGCAGAGGGTACTGCACCCTGTATAATTCCAGCACAGCTGCAAACCTCTGCTCCGATCCTTCCACACATGGGGGATCATGACCCCCAATTGACAGCAGGAGAGGCTATGGAAAACCCTACTCCAGGGGGTCTCCCAGCCCCTGGTCTGTATCTTCAGCAGACAAAGTCGTCTCCTCTGCTCACAATCTCCGCGTTAGACGACAAGCTGCAAATTTGTTTACGAAACATTACCGCCTCTATAGCCGCTGAAGTGGGAAAATTGGCTAATGAGCTCAGAGGGGAAATAGCCCAGATTGGGGACCGCACGGATAAGCTGGAAAGTAAGTTTGATGATTTGGTGCAATACGTTCACGTTTTGGAGGAAGATAATGCCTATCTGAAACATTCCATGTCCCAAATGCAGCTCCAGCAAGAGGACCTGGAAAACAGGGAACGGCGCCAAAATATCCGTATATGTGGTTTGTCCGAATCTGTTGCTGATGCTCAATTGCACCGCCATCTACTGTCCTTCTTCATCGCTACTGCCCCCATGGTCCCAGAGGCGGATTGGCGGATGGATAGGGCCCATCGCTCTCTGGGCCCTAAACCGATTGAGGGAACCAGTCCACGTGACGTTATAATCCGCTTCCACTACTTTCAAAGTAAAGAAGCCTTACTATCAGCAGCCCGCCACAAATCTTCTTTGGAGTTTAAAGGTGATAAACTCCAACTCTTCTGTGATCTTTCTCCAATTACTCTTGCTAAGCGACGGGCTTTTAAGCCGATCACCACACATCTTCAACATCATCGTGTCCTGTATCGTTGGGGGTTCCCCTTTAAGCTGGTGGTTGTTAGGGACAACACCCATGTTGTCCTCCGTGATCTTCAAGAGGCGGATTCTTTCCTTAAGCAGTTGGGACTTCCACCTCTACCTGATGATATGTCCTCGCCGCCGCCTACTCCATCCCGCCCTTCTGCCACCCCTTCCAAGATATGGACACCAGTCCGCGGAGGTCGGAGGAGACGCACACCGCAACGTCCACGCCCTCCCCGATCAAGCGACCCTCCTGCCTGATGATTTTCAGGGGTGACCTTTTGTGCCGAATCGGGTGTTTTGTTCGGCCATAGCCTTGCTGGGTGCATTTTATTTTGTTCTTGCTTTCTCTGGCCGGGTTTGACGTCCTCCCGGAAGTGTCGGATGTCGTGCTGCCCTCGATACTGTCTAGCCAATGGCCTAGACGACTTGGGCTTAGTTGACATTCCCAAGTTTATATCCTTGCGGATACCTGCTCTTCATTGTGTATTTTTTTCTGTTGTGTTATGTTTTCTGTTTTCTGTTTTTTTTCTTTCTACTACATCGATGGTAATTTTTCCATTTGTCATGCTAATACATGTAGCCCAGCCACTGTTATTCTATAATGGCTTTGAGGTTTCTGTCATACAATGTTAAGGGCCTCAATTCTATTCAAAAAAGGTGGATGGCTTTGAAGGAATTTCGATCCTCAGGAGCAGATATCATTTTTGTCCAAGAGACCCATTTCAAATCTACAGGCTCCTTTCGTTTTGCCTCGAGATTTTTTCCCCGTGCCTACTCGGCTTTTGATCCTTCTGGGAAGGCCGGAGCGGCAATTTTGATTGGGTCACATTGCTCCCTTCGGGTTGTTTCCTCCAAAGTTGACCGACAGGTTCGTTTCATTCTTCTGGAGTGTATGTTTGGTGAGACTCCTATAGTTCTGCTGAATTTATACGCCCCCAACACAGGCCAATTGCAATTTCTATCCCAAACACTCGCCGAACTGGATTCCTTTTCCACTTCGCAGGTGATAGTTGGGGGAGATTTTAGCGGCAATGCTCCTCTTCAAAATCCTTTCGTAGATTAATTAGGGAGCATCATCTCTTTGACGCATGGCGGATTAAACATCCTCTCCATAAACAGTTCACATTTTACTCTACCCCTCACCGTAGTTATTCTCGCCTAGACCATTTTTTCGTTTCTGCTCCATTGCTTCCACTTCTGGTATCTTCTGATATTAATCCCATTACTTGGTCCGACCATGCCTCTTTGACTTTAAACCTTTTTTTCCCCCCTCTTATATCCAAACCTTGTCATTGGCGCCTTAATGAGACCTTTCTTTCCACAGACCATCTTAGAGATGAATTATCACAGGGACTTGATACTTATTTCACCCATAATGTTGGTTCCGTAAACTCCTCCTCAACTCTATGGGAGGCTCACAAGGCGGTTTTTCGAGGGCTCTGTATTTCTATGGGTTCTCGTTTAAAAAAGTCCTCGGCGAGTGCTAGGGCTTCCCTCATACAACAGCTATCTTGGGCGGAAGGTCGGTTATTGGCTAAGCCATCTATTCCTGGGCTCCAGAGGGTAATTTCTCTACGGGATCAGGTTAAAGCTCTTGACTCCAGTAGGACTGCTCAATCCCTCCTTTGGGTCAAGCAGAAATTCTATGAATTTTCCAATAAGCCCCATCGTATGTTAGTCAATCGTCTCAAAGCTCAGTCCCCTTCCACGATGCCTGACTTACTAATACAGCCAGATGGAAGCCCCACTTATGATCGTCGGGCTATGGCAACTCTTTTTGGCTCATTTTACGGGAAATTGTATAACTGTTTAACCCCGGACCTGCACCCACCCCTCACACAGTCATTATTTGATAATTTTTTTGATACATTGTCACTCCCGAGTATTTCACCTTCGGACACTGCCACCCTTAATGCTGACATTACCCTAGAGGAATTACTGGACACAATCAAACTTCTCCCTTCTCGTAAAGCTCCGGGACCAGACGGACTGCCCTACTCCTACTATAAAACATTTATTGGTATTCTGGCACCGCATCTCCTCTCTCTATATCACGATCTTTTTAAGGGAATTATACCTCAGTCAGAATTTTCCCGTGCATATATCTCGGTCATCCCTAAACCCGATAAGGACCATTCTATCGTGGACAACTACCGCCCCATTGCCCTACTCAATTCCGATTATAAGATTTTTACCAAAATTTTAGCCAACCGATTGTCCGGAATCATCTCCAAGATCATACATAGGGATCAAGTGGGCTTTGTACCTGCCAGACATGCCGCAGATAACACTAGGAGAACTATTGATCTGGTTGATCTGGTTAACAGGTCCTCTACCCCTATGGTGTTATTAAGCTTGGACGCTCAAAAAGCTTTCGACCGTTTAAGCTGGCCTTATATGTTCATGGTCTTGGAGAGATTTGGTTTCAAAGGTCCATTTGTAGCAGCTTTGAAGGCCCTCTATTCATTCCCCCTTTCACAGGTCAGATTAGCTTCTTTTCTCTCGCCTCCCTTTCAGATGTCAAACGGAACGCGTCAGAGCTGCCCACTCTCTCCTTTACTGTTTATTCTTTGTCTGGAACCTCTTCTCACGCTTACGAGTCCCCATACTTCTTTACCGATTTTGCATAAGTCCTTGAAACAATTTGGGGCTATTTCAGGTTACAAAGTCAATACGTCCAAAACTGAGGCACTCCCAATACATATCCCTCCTATCGTTTTGTCCTCGCTTCAGGAAGCCTTTCCCTACCGGTGGTGCACACACTCTTTAAAATATTTAGGTACTAATATTTCTCTCTCTTACCAATCCATATACGAGGCCAATTTCCCCTCTTTGTTTATAGCAATCTCTCGCTCTCTGAAACGTTGGGATGCCTTGCCCATCTCTTTTCTCGGTCGCATTAACGTTCTAAAAATGACCGTGTTACCCAAACTCTTGTACTTGTTTGCAACTCTCCCCGTTCCCGTTCCCATGTCCAAGCTTCACTCGCTTCAGAAATCTTTCCTACACTTTATCTGGCACAATATGCGGCACAGGATTGCACGTTCTGTTCTGCTTTCTCCGCGTTCTAGGGGAGGTCTGGGAGCGCCGGATATAATCAAGTATTATTATGCAACTCACCTTAATTTTCTTCTGTCATGGTCCACGCAACACCCTCCCAACACATGGACTGAGATTGAATCTTTACAACTGTCCCCAGTTCATCCATGTTCCCTTCTTTGGTCCACCGCGGCAGTGGATATCTCTTCCTTCCGCCATCTATTCCTTGGTCCCATGCAATTTTCATTGACGGTATGGCAGAAATGTAAGACTCAATTTACTCTAGCCTCTGAATGCTCCCCTTTGACAAATATCCTCTACAACCCTAACTTGCCAGACAATATGGCCATATCTCGGATGTCTCTTTGGGTGGTATCTAACCTTTTTCAATTGCGTCACTTGGTACATCCGGTGACTCGTAAATTACATTCATTCCCGGATCTCCAGAAAAAAGCTTCTTTACCTCCTCATCACCTATATATATATTTCCAAATACGCCATTTTTTCTCTACTCTATCACCCTCATTGATCCTGGGGAAGCCTACACCCTTCGAACGTTTATGTATGCAAAGCCCCCACCAAAGGGGTATTATCTCCAATACTTATAAAATTCTTATGGCTGCATCCCCTTTATCTAATGAAACTCACCTTTACATGCGTAGGTGGTCCCAGTTTGTACAACGTGATATTGATTTACTGACGTGGAAGAATATTTGGGTAAATGCATCTAAATCTTCTGTTTGTGTGGTTTTTAAGGAAAACATTTATAAGATGATAATGATGTTATGGTACAAAACACCTGAGGTTCTTCATGCTTTCAACCCGAGTGCTTCTCCTGTCTGCTGGCGCTGTGGTAAGGATTCAGGTTCTCTCTATCATATTTTTTGGACTTGTAAATCTATTGTTCCTTTTTGGGAGGATGTCCGTTCCTTGTTGCAATCAATGCTGCATGCCTCGCTCCCTTTTGACCCTCTGCATTTTTTGCTGGGCTTGCCATTCCCGGGTCTATCTAATCCAGCCAGAAAACTTGCTGCTCACGTGTTGACCGCGGCCAGGAGAAGTATTCCTATGGGTTGGTTATCTTCTACTCCCCCCACACTGCTGACTTTGTACAAACTTATTGCTGAAGTAAGACGGATGGAGTATTTGACTGCTTTACATAATTGTTTGTCTGCTGTATTTGAGTTGATTTGGCTCCCGTGGGATTCCTTCATTTCCTCTTTGCCGACTCGAATCTAAGATCCTGATTGTTTCTGCACTGATTTTGTATGACTTTGTATGATTCTATTGGACATGATTATATGTAGTTATGCCATCGATGTCTCTCTCTGTTCTGTTTTTAATTTACTTATTTGAAAACCAATAAAAATTGTTAATACAAAAAAAAAATGTATGTTGAAAAGGTTGTTGACAAGGATGGAAAAACTGGGGCTATTTGCTTCCATACTTGATGTCTTCCATCAGGGAGGGTCCTCAGTCCTCTACAGGGTACACTCCATTTGAGTTGCTCTATGGGAGACACCATCTGGGACTTCAAGACATAGCCAAGAAAACCTAGGAGGGGGAGAAGACATGCCACAAAAGTATCATTGTGTATATCACTTAGATGCAGAATAGAATTGCAGCAATAATTCTAACTGTAAAGGAACACTTAGCTCAGGCCAAGAAAGTCCACCAAAGAATATACAACAGGGGTGATCAAGTCCACATTGTCTCACCTGTCTACAGGGTTCTGTATTGGTCCCCACTGTTGAGAGCAAATTCCTGGCTAAGCAGCAGGGTCCCTTTGAACTAATTGGAATAGTTGGGGAAATTAACTACAAAGTGTATCAACCAATAAAAAGAAAACCTGAACTGATATGTCACGTTAACCTGCTAAAGCCCTAGAGGGAAGGGGTGGAGTTAACTTCAGAGTCTGCTCCTGTAACTCTTGGGAGTACTGAGTCCCCTCTAGTCCCTGAAGCTACAATTTCAAAGTGTACCAGATTCCTGAAGCTAGAATAAATGACATCAGTGAGAATGTTTGAGTAACATATCACTGAAGAGTCCATTAGTGACTGGTATAGCTCCATTGTTTTAGCCCAAAATCAGAAAGTACTTGGGGGATTATAAAGACTTCAGAAAACATAATTCAGTTATAAAAACTGACACCTACCCTATGCCCAGGGTAGATGAGCTATTAGACAGACTTGGTAAGGCCCATTATCTGAGCTCTTTGCACTTGACAAAAGAATATTGGCAAATCCCCTTGACTGAAAGTGCCAAAGAAAATATTGCATTTGTGACCCCTGAGGGCTCATTTTAATATAAAAAGATTATTTTTGGATTACAAAATACCCCTGCGACATTTCAGAGGGCCATGGATGAAATCTTAAGATCTCATTGACAGTATCTAGTGACATATCTGAACAATATAGTGGCACATAGCACTGACTAGAAGTTTTATTTATACGGGGGAAGGGGGGGCGGCCTGTTTTTCATCCTCTCTTCAAGGAAGGTTTTACAGCAAATCCCAAAAAAGTATGCTATTGGTCTGAGGAATCCAGGTATTTAGGTTACAATATTGGCCGAGGAGTTGTAAAACCTCAAATAAACAAAGTAGGATCCATCCAGGAATGGCAACGTCCTGCAAGCAAGAAACAATTCAGAGCCTTCCTTGGTATCACAGGTCACTATAGAAGGTTTGTCCCAAATTTTGCAACTCTGGCAGCCCTGTTGACTGATCTTACAAAAGGGAAAGACTTATTAATGGTAAAATAGTCCCTGGAAGCAAAGGAGTCTTTAGAGGTCCTGAAGAGGGCTCTCTGTGCACATCCTGTGCTGTATTCCCTTGACTTTGCCAAGGATTGTGTGGTTCAGACAGATGCATCTGTTGTTGGGACTGTGTTGTCACAGACACACAATGAGGAAGAACACCCTGTAGTATACCTGATTATAGAAAACATGTGTGTTACATAATATGTCACAAACCAACTGGGAGGCTGCAGGGGGAATCAAAAGGACAGCTGAAATCTAGTTGGAAATAACAGCAGTGGCCACTCTAGATGTCTGTAATCACATTAAAGGACACTGAGTGACTTATTCCATAATTATTTGTGCCTGGGAGCTGAAGTGTCAATCAACTTCACTTCACTAACTTGGTCGGAGAGGAAAAAAGCTACTGAACAATAAACCCAACACACACAGATAATTAAATATAAATATATAGTGCAGCACTTCCCTATACACATCAAACAACTCTAAATATAAAATATATAGTGAAAATGTAACAATCAAAGTGAACATGCATCAATAAGGTGAACATACATCAATACAAAGACTCTTAAAATTAATCTCTTTAACCTGAATAAGTGATTTCTTCAACTTGAATAAAGAACAAAACTTCTGTCTTCATGCAGATTAAATCCTCCACCAAACAACCACCAGATGTGCCCTCACCTGGAGTTTTTGACCTACATCATGTCAGGTAAAAAAAACGCTTGTGTCCCATGTATTGGTATATATATTGACATGTATTGATGTAAGTATACAGAGTGCAGGTTCTTCCTCCAGAGGTCACCACTGTCTAAATCTCTCCTCCTCCACTCCATATATATGATATAAAAGATAGGAAACACAATAGTGCTTTATCCTTAAAAAAACTATCTTATTAAAAAATTAAACAGTGGCCACTCACATTCTTTAGGTGTTCATCGCACCAGATATAATGCACATATAAAAACAACAGTGTAACCACTGGCATAGATATAAACTCTTCCACTCAGCTGCTGTGACAGTAGTAAGCATTGTGACATCATCTAGCCCCTCCCCTACATGTTGCACCACAGGGTCACGTGGCTTCCTCAGGGGGATATGACACACAGATAATATGGTCCCAGTTAAAGTGGAACTTCACTCTTTCAATCTACATTGACTAATTTTAATCCTTATGTTGCTAACATTAGTAAATAAATAGGAAAGCCTATCATATTTACTTATTTTAAACTTTTTTTTCTTCAGTTATGTCCTGTTCTCTGGCCTAGGCAAATGATATCATACATCCCAGGAGGCTTCAAGAGGGGAGAAGGATTTTTCTCAGCTAAGCACACCCTTCTGCCTGCATGCCTGATCTAAGGACAGATGAACTCCAGGATATAAATGCTACTTGAATCATCTGCCCTTACTCAAGATGGTCATGGCCAGAAATGCTAGCTGGGTGTTTTTCATAGTGATTTCTGAACAAAATAAAGCATGGAGACATAGATAGATGGGGGAGTTTACTTTGAATATTTAAAATGAATTAAATAGTGTTTTTGGTTTGTGGTGCTCAGATACAGTGCAGATCTGCTTTAAGATAAAGGCCATATATAATTGTGACCTATTCTCTTTAAGACACTACCAGCAGATATGAAGAGTAGAACTATAGGAATGTCTCATGTAATCGTACAGTATATTTCTGATTATCTCCACATAAGATACTATGCAGCATCCAATTTTCGAATGTTGTATTGTTATACAGTAAACCACTAATTTTAACTAATTTCAACAGTTGTTAATTGCTCTTAGCACTTTTAAATCCCATTCATATAAATAGTGTTTTCTTAATGTAACAAAGCTGAAATTCTTTTTCTTTGATCACCCATAAGGCCAATACAGATTATTTACTACTCTATACAAAACTGGCTACAGATACAATGTAAAAAGGGGTCTGGGACTGTGTTCAGTACAATTTCTAGGATTCCCAGGATAAGGTGATACAAATGCTTTTACTTTTCCATACCCTTAATTATTATCATCTTAATTATTACCCATTTAAAAACATTTCCAAATACTAAAGGTCATAATGTTGAGAAAATAAGAGGGAGTCTTAATCAGCATCCCCCACGTTATTTTTCTTTTGAAGGAGCAAAGGAGGTTGGACCAAGAATGTGACACACACACACACACACACACACACACACACACACATATATACACACATACACACTGCTCAACAAGTTTCCAAGATGATAAGAAGATAGTAATTAGAGAGTAGAAGGAAGAAATGTGGACAAGTATAGGGGACAGAAAGTCCTTGGACACATGCACTCCAATACTTATCTTTATTTTAAGCATAAACATATGTTGATGAGGAGCACCAGAAGAAAACGTAAAAAGACATAGTGTGTATTCATTGTAAACACATTTATTAAAAACAAATAAGAAACAGAAATAATCCACTGTGGTTTGGCATTTACAATCAACCAATTCTTTGGGGCTTAAAGTGATACTAAAGTCTTGTTTTTTTTTAAAATAACAAACATGTACCTGCACAGAGCAGCCCCGATCCTCCTCTTCTCTGGTCCCCCGCAAGCACTCCTGGCCCCTCCCTTCTGTCTTGCTGTGGGGTACCCAAGCAAGCATGCTCTTGAGCCACGGCTCTGCGTGTCCATTCACATACAGAGCTGCAGCTCTTCCCCACCCCCTCTCCTTTTTGGCTCACTGGTTTTGATTGACAGCAGTGGGAGTCAATGGCTCCCACTGCTGCCTTAGCCAATCAGGAGTGAGTGTCCCAGGAGAACCGAGGCTCTCGTGGACATCGCTGGATAGGGATGGGGCTCAGGTAACTGTTTGGGTGGCTGGGGGGGGGGGGGGCAGCTAGACGCAAAAGGTTTCTTACCTTCATGCATACAATGCATGAAGGTAAAAGAAACCTTGAGCCTTTAGAACCACTTTAAACATTTACACAAAATATCAGGTATGTAAATATATACATTAGATCTCAATGTGCAGATTATATTTTTTGCAGAACATGGTATCAAGTTGACAACAAAGAATTTTTGACTTTGGTACCATTACCTCAATGTGAAACATGGCATTAGGCTGGTAATTTTATACTTTGCAGGTCAATGACAAGGCAATCTGTTAGTACTTTCCTCCAGCTGCTCCAGTTTTGTTTTCCTGGTGTACAGCTGTAGCACACTCTTAAGTATGTAATGAAAGTACAGTACAAAGTGTAGTGCTAACCTGATGGGGATCACCTTGATGTGGTAGATCAACTTACCATATATATTCCAATACTTGGAACCAGTGGGCATGTTAGCTAGAACCATATCCAAAAATAGTGACAAGCAATAATTGAACCAGATTGTTCACACGTGATTAAGATTCATATAGTTCACCTGCTTGCAAATCTTTACATATAAAACAATTAATTGTACCTGTAGAGTGTATGTTTACTTAACTCTTTTGCCACTGGAGCTATTTATTGCATTTAGACCCATGTATTAAAATGCAATTTTTTACATGCTAATAATATTTGCATAATTCTCTGCAAAACTCACAACAAACTGTCAAAATATCCCCTAGCTGCTGCTAACACTGATATGTGTTTCTCACACCTAACAAAGTGAATATACCAAAAATTGCAGCACAACCACAATCCTTCTGTGTGAATTTCAGTCAATAAATCATAATTACTGTCACCGCTGCAGAGGCTTCATCCAGTCCTTCCGGGTTCACGATCTCTGGTCATCTGACAGGCCAGGCCACGATGACGTCCCTCCCGTGCATGCGCGCAGGAGATCTGGGCCACGGCACACAGCTCTATAGGAATGACACAGGTATGCAGTTCCTTCAAAGTTGAGCATACAGGTACCTATAAAATGGCAAAAAAGTACAGTACCCAAAGTTGTCCATAGGTGATGCTTTAAAAGCCTTTACTAAGGCTTTACAGCTGTGAACAAGAAAGTGTTCAGAGCTGAGTACCCCTGGGTTCAAACTACCCAGGGCAGATCAGTGAAAGGATGTTCACTAGTCTCCAGCCTCTCTCCTTGCTGACACCTGCCATAACGTTCCTTAGCACCCAGGAAGCAAAGTCAAAGCAAAATTAAATCTCCTATCCTTTACAGTCAAGGAAGCTGCTGTCTTCGCCTCTGTTTGATCTGCAGTTGGTACATAACTTATAAATGCTGTGCTGGAGTACTGAATCCCCCTTTACAATAAACTCTTCCACCTAATTGATACAAATGGATCACATAGGAAATTATGTAAAAGTATATTAATGTGTGAAAGAACAAATGGTGAAAACTAATGAGTGCTACACAAAATGTGCAAGATACCCCTTTTCCAGTGAACACCTAATTGATGTAAATGAATCACATGAAAGATATTTCTGTGCATAAAAAAACGTCCATGTGAAAACATAAAATGCTGATGGTCAGCTCTTAAAGATGTCTTATTAGGCAACAGTTTCCACCTCCATATAAAGGTATTTCCATGAATCACCACCACCCGCTGTGCTCTCACCTTAACAATATGACCTCCCACTATGTGTTCAGTCTCAAAGCGCTTGTGTCCCTCTATAAGGATAATGCTCTCCTCTCCAACCAGAGCCACACCATCAGCCACAGATGTATTTATTTTATTTTATTTCAGGTACTTATATAGCATACATATATTTATTGTACATTCACATCAGTCCCTAACCCTCAAGGGGTGTACAATCTAAGGACCCTAACTCACATCCATACATACACATATTAGGGCCAATTTAGACAGGAGCCAATTCACCTACCAGCATGTCTTTGGAGAGTGGGAGGAAACCGGAGTACCTGGCGGAAACCCATGCAGGCACAGGGAGAACATGCAAACTCCAGGCAGGTGGTTCCATGGTCGGGATTTGAACCAGCGACCCTAGTACTGCCATTTGCAGGGATGGATTATATCTAAGAAAGCCAGTATTCCAGTACTCTTTGATTATTTCTAAGTAGAAAGTAATATATACCAGCCTATAAACTTCTTTCCATCAATTTCAATAGAACCATATTTTTTCACCAGTTCACACAGTTGCCTTTTCAAAGCATTTCTCTTTTTAGGCTTGCATTTTTTACAGGATTTATCTCTTCCAACGACACAGTTCTTCCGCACTCTCCGAACATGAGGCAGGAATAGCAGCCAATGCCAGTTGATCTGCAGTTGCTGAAAATTTGACCAGCCATTTGATTGTTTGACAGAGAGCACAAGCAAATTTGTCCGTTATCATTTACAGCCTTCCTTGAATGTAACAGTTTTGGGGAACAGTTAATCAATGAATTTTGTTCCACTTTAAAGTGGAATTTTAGTCAGGAAATTAAGTTCTGCTAGATCACTTCAAGCTGGCCCTTTTTGCAGGTATAGTTATGTAAATAAGTGCCTATACTCTTTAAAATCCAGTAATACACTGTCTCACCCTCTTCTCTACATGCTCAGTTGCTCTCTATTTTTAGTCACTGCTGAATTTGTAGAGGCTGATCTGCTGACAGATCTGCACAGATGCTAAGCAGATCCTCTTCCGGGTTTAGTAATGCACAGTCCTTCCCTTATGTAGCAGTGTTTGGGCTTAATATTTAGCCACTCAGGTCTGAGCATTGCATCTTGGAAGGAGGGGGAGAAGGCCACATACTTCCCTACACCCAAAAGCACTCATTTTTTTTTTTTAAAAAAAAAGCTCTACCGACAAACAGGAGAGGATTGTGGCAGATATGATAGATTCTCATCAAGGTACAATGGTGCACTGGAGAGTGCTTGTTATATGGAAAAGCCATTACATGTGTTCCTTCAACTAGTATTTAGGCTTACTTTAACATTGTGCCAAATCAAGACTTGCTTACATATGAGAAGAGAATCTAATTTGGTTCTTATCAAATCTGAAGAAGGCTAGGACATAGTTTAAACAAAGGATCTCCAAATGTTCAGTTAACATTCTGACTTTCACATCCAAATACTTCTGTTTTGGTATTTAGTACTTTTTCTCATCACCTATTATGTTTTATATTGTAAGCATTGCTTATGCAGATGGGGGTTTTGCACAAGACTACACTTTACTGCATTTAGTACATAGTAAGTTGGATGACATCCAATAAATCACAAAAATACAAGGCTAAATGGAAAGCAATGATGGAAGCAAGGTTCTAAGTTTGAAGTTCACTAAAGACCGCAAGTGTCCACAGTAGTTGTAATGGTAAGATAGCCACTAGAGATTGTCAGAGGCTGTGATTATCCCTTTAACAGAATATGAACTATATACAGTACTTTTATTTTCCTTGCTGCTAAAAAAACATTGACAAATTTTCAAAATACTATAGTTTCCTTAATTTTGTCACAGATCAGATTCCTAATGCATTGCAAAGCTAAATAGTATATTATTTGGTACACAATTCCTCAAATCCTGCAAGTCTTGGTTGCAGTATCCTCACTTAACTATAATCACAGTAGAAATAAAGGGGACACCGTGCCTTTACAAAGAACAGTTGCATTTACCAGGAATTCAATGTGTTTCAGATAGAGGATATCTGCAAATCTTTCCTGAGCTGACAACTGTACTGGTTTGCTTGTAGTGTTTTAATTTTTAAAATATAAAAACAGAAATGCCTCCCCCAATTTAAAACTCTGCCACAGATGATTGAAACAGTAGATATAATTCTTCCTATTGGGTAATTGATATCATTATGAATGACTGAAGGAATCATAGAGGCATTTTTATAAAGATTAAGTTTGAATATTCACTGGTTTATTCCCAGTACTCCCTTATAGAGATATTTCTTTTTTATTCTTTCTTTCTTGACAAAATATTTCTGTAAAGCATTTGTCTATATAAGACCATGTTTCTTCATGCTGACCATTTATTTTGTGTTCTTTTTTATTTTCAAATATCTATAATTTTAAATCTGTATGAAACACAATCATTTTCTATAACCTTTTGTATAGTATTACTGCATAAGTATTGAAAACCAAACAAAACTGTAAGTCTTCCCGGGAAATAAAACACAAAAAATTGTTGCTGACAAAATTACAGAAAGCATATTTGTAAGTTATCATAAGCGCAGCCTATGCTGTACCCTATTTTATTTTGAATTTTTTATACTGTTCCAACAAATAAGTTAAAAAAAATATATAAAATGCTACAGAAAGGAATATTATCAGTAAACTATAATGTTATAAAATCCCGAATATCTCAGTCAGAGCTAGAACCAATAATGGTAAAATAATAATGTGATCAGTATGGCTTTATGACTGTTTGAACACTATTGTATGCCGCAGAATTAAAGCATACGGCATTCTGCTTCAGAGTTAACAATGCCACAAGCCTGTCTTTTCCCATTTCCCAGGTTCCTGTAAAATTAGGCCATTTCTCCCTGTCACAATCAATCATCATTTCAACTCCAATCAGATAAACCTTTCATCTTCTCCCTATCTAAATTGTTCCTCCCAGGGTGATTCACTGAAGCTTAGAGCAACCATAAGACTTCCAACACAAAAAACCCAAGGAGATATTTGATAGTTCACCTGTTCGTTGATGGTATTTACATCTTGTGCTGTTGAGACTTTATTAAAGGCCAGTTATGGGTTTACACAGAGGAGGGAAACAAAGCATCTCTGTGTCTGTAGCTATGCAATGCTACTTTAGTTTCATCCTCACATAACACATAGCTCAGAGGTATATTCTTAACATTGCCAAAGCTTGAAAGGGAACCTTGGATGATGTTTGTGTTGAGCTAGCCACAGACCAGCCTAATAACGATGTGATGATGTATAGATGAATTTCTGCTCCTTCGTGACACAAGGATTAAGCCTCATCTTATCTTCAAAACATCAGAAAAAAGTGTCTGGATTCTATTTTCACTGTGAAGTCACAGGGGACGACAGTTATGTGCCTATGAACTTAGTAGACTTCCCCCAAGCCAGGGCAAGAGTGGATTACCTTAGATAAGGAAGAAACCCATGAGAAGGTTGAAGAGTGAAAAGCTTACACAATAAAAATAAGCAGGGACTCACATTGTTGTTGCTGAAGAGTCATTATCTTCTAAACAGGAAATAGATAAATGGTCACATTATATCGGGATGGTGATAAATGGATAGCTTCTTTCAAGATGAAGATGACTAAATAAACTATCAGTAACACATTGTACCCTAATGGATCCTTACGATGTATTATTTTGACCAGTTGTCCACATACAACCTCCAGTTAGCCCATTGTCTCTGCTTTTATACCATGGAAGAAAATTATTGTTCCTTCTCATAGGGATTTTATGTTTAAAATGTGTTTTCTACATTTTCTAGCTTCAAAACACACATGCAGATTTACTGCCCAGCTTGTTTTTTTTTTTTTGTTTTATAATAATTTGAATAGATAAATTAAATTAAATATATTTTACATATATACAGTACAATCAGTAAAAACTTTAGAAATAGTAAATTAAACAATTTAATAGTTTCTCAAATATTTTTGAATTAATAAACAAAACAGACAGCAAATAAATAGTCATTAGTATTGCCTGTGGTCTCTCTGCAACTGCTCTTCTCTACAATATTAGCTCACCATGTTTTGTTCTGTACTGTTTCTCTTTGTTGAAGAGGCCTTCTTGGTAGAGGAAGGACTTTGATTCCTTATATCAGATCCTCCAGCAAAGAGAACAATGAACAGTACAGTAGTGACATAACCAAACTTCATGCAAAATATATGACTGTCAGTCATAGGCACAGTGGTTGATTTACTAAACTGGAAAGTGCAGCTGTGTATGGTTGACAATCCGCTTCTAACTTCAGATTGTTCAGTTAAGCTTTGACAAAAAACCTGGAAGCTGATTAGTTTCTATGCAGATCTGCACTAGATTTAGCATTCTCCAGTTTTAGTAAATCAACCCCATAGTGTCTTGGATCTGATATTGCAGATATACAGCTATGAGGCTACAGGCAAAATAGTGCTTAAGCACTCTCACATACCAGGAAGTGTACTGCTATATTCAATGAGGAATTCAAGACAAAAAGTGATTTTTCTGGGTGCTGTTTATAGATGTCCCCTATTAACATAGTAAATCTTCACATTTTAGATTCCATTCCACTTGTGTAGCTGCTTGTGGTAATTTCAATAAAAATATGCATTTCATATGATCACCACCCTCTCAAACTACTGTTTCTATATTCATTATATGTTAATTTGTATCATTGTATGAGTAATTCTATTCACTTCTGTATCAGAGTGCTTTTTTGACTGGTTTTTCATACATCTGTTTCTTTCTAGCATACCTACTAGTACATTGTTTGGAGTGATATTTTGATTTATTATGCTTTGATGAAACATCACTATTTAGGCTGTTGCTATTGGTTACTGCTGTCTAAGTTCTGACTTTTTATCTATTTTTAAAGTGTTAATGTTGGTGATAATATCACTAATTTGGGGTGTGGGTTCACATTTGGTTGAGTATTTAATTGCCTCCCGTTCACCCACTATATATATATATGGACATACGTGAGCAGCACCAGTGTAGGTGAATATACCCTTATGTCCTCCCGCTTCAGCTGCTCGTGCATGCTCTCTGGATCATGCAGCAGTGGGACATATTATTATTATTAATATAAAGGATTTCTATAGCGCCAACAGTTTGCTCAGCACTTTACAAAATAAAGGGAGACAATACAGCAACAATACAGTTCAATACAAGAGGGTTAGGGCCCCTCATCATATCACGACTCGACTACTGCAACTCCCTCCTCACTGGCCTACCTCGCCGCTGGCTATCCCCGCTTCAGTCGATCCTGAATATGGCTGCCAGACTCATTCACCTTTCCAAACCGCTCCGTTTCTGCCACCCCCCTCTGCCAATCCCTCCACTGGCTTCCGATTGCGCAACGGATCAAATTCAAAATCCTAACACTGACGTACAAAGCCATCTACCATACTGCCCCGAACTACATCACCGACCTAATATCCAAGTACCACCCAGCACGCACACTCTGCTCCTCACGAGACCTCCTTCTCTCTAGTTCCCTGGTTTCCTCCTCCCATACCCGCCTCCAGGACTTCTCCAGGGTGTCACCCATCCTCTGGAACTCTCTGCCCCAACCCATCAGATTATCACCTACTCTCCTCTCCTTTAGGCGCACCCTGAAAACCCACCTCTTCAGGGAAGCCTACCCCACCCCCTGCTAACTTGCCGACCTCCTCCACTCTTCCTAACACTCCATCCCCCACAGATTTCTCCTCCTGTGCCACCATCCCCTCCCTCCTAGATTGTAAGCTCGAAAGAGCAGGGCCCTCGATTCCCTCATGTTTTGCATTGTATTGTATTGTTATTGTTCTGTCCCCCATTGTAATGTACAGCGCTGAGTGAACTATTGGCGCTTTATAAATACTGTATAATAATAATAATAACAATAACTGTGGGGGATGGACTGGTAGAAGGAATAAAATATTCTGTTATTAACTGAAGGCAGGATAGGCTTCCCTGAAGAGATAGGTTTTCAGAGATCGCCTAAAAGTGGGCAGAGTAGGTGATAGTCTGATAGATTGGGGTAGAGAATTCCAGAAGATGGGGGAGGCTCTGGAGAAGTCCTGGAGACAAGCATGGGAGGAGACAAGGGAGCTAGAGAACAGGAGGTTGTGGGAGGAGCGGAGAAGATGGTTTGGGTGATATTTGGAGACATGATTGGTGATGTAATTTGGGGCAGAATTATAAATGATTTTATATGTGATTGTTAATGTTTTGAATTTTATTCGTTGGGCAATGGGAAGCCAGTGGAGGGATTGGCAGAGAGAGATGGCAGATATGGAACGGTTAGTAAGGTGGATGAGTCTGCAGCAGCATTCATGATAGAATATGTAACATCCGGACATCTGGCGGACCGGACGTGTGGCGGCGAGCTCCTGTGCCCCTGGCCCCAATCCGCTGCCATCTGGGCGGCATCGGACCCTAGCGGGGCCCCCACGACTCTCTGGTCCCTGCTCGTCGGCCAGGTAAGGCCACTGGACCTTTTCCCGGAGCTCCGGAACTTGCGGCCTACCCCGCACCAGAAGCCACGGCCTCGATTTTAGCCGCGGCCGAACCGGATCACCGGGCATCGGCCTGGGCCGCCGCCGCTCCGTCCCCCAATCCCCGCTGACCTCCCAGCCTCCCCAGGGTCCTCCTCACCAGCCCTGGGTCCATCCCTGACCACCAGGAACCAGCTCAGGCCCACTGAATGCTGCTCCGCCACCCAGTCCGCCGCCCAGCTGCTCCACCACCCAGCTGCTCCGCCACCCAGCCTGCTGGCCTGCAGGTCTCCCTGGCCCACCTCAGGCCACCCTGCACCCAGCTACCGGCACCCAGCTACCACCCCTGGACACCCTGCACCCAGCTACCGGGCACCCAGCTACCACTTCTGGACACCCAGCATCCAGCTACCGGGCACCCAGCTACCTGCGCCCGGCACCTAGGGGCTGCTTCAGACCACCCAGCAACCTGCAGCACCCGGCACCCAGTCTCAGACCAGGGACCTCTCCAGGCCACCAAGCAAACCGAGACATCGCCGCATCTCCGCCACCTGCACCGAGAGGGTCACCCAGCACCCAACTACCGGCACCCAGCTACCACCTCAGGACTCCCAGCTACTGGCACCCAGCTACCTGCACCCAGCACCCTGCCCCAGCCTAGGGGCTGCTTCAGACCACCCATCACCCTGCATCTGCCGGCACCCAGCCACGGACCAGGGACCTCTCCAGGCCACCCAGCGAATCGAGACATCGCCGGACCCCCGCCACCCGCACCGAGAGGGTAAGCCTCCACTACCAGTTGCCTCCCTGCTCCCCTCCGGGTACCATGCGGCCAGGAACCTACCACCACACAGCCCTGAACCCTATCCAATCCGGTGGAGTCAAGCCTGCCACGCGGCCTTCAGCACCCACTGACACCAGGCCCTACCGCTCTCATAGATGCTGGGCCCCTAGCACCCTCAGTCGCTGACCCGCAACATCCGCATGCACTGGCTCACTTCGCCCACAGACGCCGAGCCCTACTGCACCTACCAATGCCTGGCCCACTCCACCTCCAGACGTCGGTCCACACCACCTCCTGATCACGACCCTTCAACACCTCCTGACGCTGCGCCCTTCAGCACCTTCAGCGCCTCCCGATGCCGAGCCCTCAGCACCTGACGCCTGGCCTCAACATCTCCAGTCACCGAGCCGCCAGCATCACCAGACGCTGTGCCTACCAACACCCCCAGACATTGCACCCTACGACCCCTCCGCTCGCTGAACCACCGGACCCACCGAAGACGTGCCGCAGCACCCACGGACGCCAGCATACTGCACCCACAGACTGCAGCCAGCCAGCTGCTGCCCTCCACTCTCACTCCCCCCCTACAGAAGGACTCAAATGGACTCCTCCACGGTGATACAGACTCTCCACAACACCTTGCCCTGACCTGTATCCCTTCACCTCCCCCGACCCGACCAGCACTCCACTCACCTCAACATGCCATCTGCACTCCTCTTCCTCGTTTTCCTCTCCTCCATCCCAAAACTCGCCTCTCTCTACCCGCCTACCCCCCCAAAACAGCTCTACATTGCCCCTTCACTTCTCCCCTCTCCCCACTATGGCACTCACCACCTCCTCCTGCTACTCCACTCCACCGTCGACCCACGTGCCACCACTATCAGACCCACATGCTCCGGCACTTCCCATTCCCATGCCACCTTCCTCACCCTTCTCCTATCTGCTGGGGACATCTCCCCAAACCCTGGCCCCTCACCACCTCACCCCTCCTCTAGGGGCCCCCCTGCTCCCGCCAGCTGCCGCAACCCCCTCAACCTCATACCTGTGCCCCTCCTCCCCGCATCCATCTCCCCTCTCTCGGTTGCACTACTGAACGCCCGCTCGGTCTGCAACAAGCTTACCGCCATCCATGACCTCTATATCTCCCACTCCCTCAACCTCCTAGCCATCACCGAAACCTGGGTACAGGCCACTGACTCTACCTCCCCTGCGGCACTCTCCTATGGAGGTCTCGTCTGGTCCCATTCGTGGTGGTGTTGGCTTGCTCCTATCACCGCTGAGCACCTTCCAGGTCCTCCCTAACCCCCCCTCCCTAACCTTCTCCTCCTTCGAGGCTCACTGCATCCGGCTCTTCACCCCCACCCCCCTAAGGATCGCAGTGATCTACAGGCCTCCCGGATCCATACCCCACTTCCTGGATGACTTCGCCGCCTGGCTTCCCTTCTTCCTCTCCTCTGAGCTATTGACCATCATCCCTGGGGACTTTAATATCCCCATCAACGACAACAACCCGGCTACTTCCCAACTCCTCCACCTAACCTCCTCCTTCACGCTCACACAGTACACTCAATGCTCCACCCACATCAATGGGACCACCCTGGACCTCGTCTTCTCCCACCTCTGTACCCTCAACCATTTCACTAACACCCCCTTCCCTCTCTCCGACCACCACCGCCTCACGTTCTCCATCTCCCCTTCCCCTAACTCCCCCCCCAGAGCGCCAAACCATCACCAGCCGCAACCTCCGCAACCTGAACCCGGCCCCCCTCCACTCGTCTGCTGACCGCCTACAAGACAGCATCCTTCCACTGTCATGTCCTGACCTAGCCTCCACCACGTACAACGACTCACTATCAGCTACCCTAGACTCTCTGACACCCCTAACCACAGGCAACATCAAACCTAGATCACTCCAACCATGGCAGAACGACCATACTAAATGCCTCAAACGTCGCAGTCGCACGCTGGAGAGATAATGGCGCAGAACCAGGTCCCCTCGTGCGTTCTCCCTCTACAAATCTGCCTTCCTCACTTACACCTCCTCCCTCCACGCCGCCAAGCAGGCCTTCTTCGTAAACCTGATCAACACCCTCTCCACCTGCCCTCGCCGACTCTTCTCCACCTTCAACTCCCTACTCTCTCCCCCCCCCCCTCCTCCACTCAGTACCTCGCTTACTGCCCACGAGATTGCCACTCATTTCCACAACAAGATTGACGCAATCCATAAGGACATAGTCAACTCGCAATCTACCTCCCCACCTAGCCTCCCCCCCCCCATCTCCCTCTCATCTCTTCCCTCCTCTGACCTCGCAACCGCACTGCCCCCCACCACACCCAAGGCCCCGCTTACCGTAACCCCCCCAGCACTGCACTCCTTCAGCCCTGATACCACTGAGGAAGTCACCAGGTTATTCTCAGAAGCCCACCTCACTACCTGCCCCCTGGACCCTATCCCTTCTCAACTCCTCCGGTCACCGCCCTCTTCCCTCATCCGCTCCCTCACCCACATCTTCAATCTCTCCCTCTCTACCGGCGTATTCCCCTCCCCCCTAAAGCATGCGCACATCACCCCCATACTCAAAAAGCCCTCCCTGGACCCCACTTACCCAAACAACCTCAGACCCATCTCCCTGCTGCCACTCACTTCCAAGCTCCTCGAGCGCTTAGTCTACGATCACCTAAGCACCCACCTAACTGACAACAATCTCCTTGATCCACTACAGTCCGGCTTCCGTCCCCTACACTCCACTGAAACCGCCCTCCTCAAAATCACCAATGACCTACTTACCGCCAAAGCCAACTACTCTGTCCTCCTTCTCCTGGACCTCTCCGCGGCCTTCGACACAGTTGACCACCCCCTCCTCCTTAATAAACTACTCTCCCTTGGCATCAGGGACACCGCTCTCTCCTGGTTCTCCTCTTACCTATCCCGACGCTCCTTCAGCGTTTCCTACAACGGTGCCACCTCCCCTTCCCTCCCCCTCTCTGTTGGGGTCCCCCAGGGCTCCGTCCTTGGACCCCTTCTCTTCTACATCTACACCTCCTCCCTTGGCAAACTCATACACTCCCACGGCTTCAACTACCACCTCTACGCTGATGACACTCAAATTTACCTCTCCACCCCTCACCTCACCCCCACATTCTCCGCCCGCATCACTCACCTCCTAAACGACATCTCAGACTGGATGTCGCTCCATTTCCTCAAGCTTAACCTCTCCAAAACCGAGCTTCTCGTCTTTCCCCCTGCCCGCGCTCCCCCCCATCCTATCCATCACTACCAACACCACCATCAATCCCGCCCCGCAAGCCAAAGTCCTTGGCGTCATTCTGGGCTCAAACCTTTCCTTCCAACCTCATGTCAAATCACTTACAAACACATGCAGGCTCTACCTTCGCAACATCGCCAAGATACGTACCTTCCTTACCCAAGACACCACTAAGCTACTCGTTCACTCCCTGATTATCTCACGCCTTGACTACTGCAACTCCCTCCTCACCGGCCTACCCCAGTGCAGGCTCTCCCCGCTTCAGACCATCCTGAACTCAGCGGCTAGACTCATCCACCTCACCAACCGCTCCACCACTGCCACCCCCCTCTGCCTGTCCCTCCACTGGCTCCCTATTGCCCAATGCATCAAATTCAAACTACTCACTCTGACCTACAAAGCCATTCACAACACTGCCCCTAACTACCTCACCAACCTGATTCCCAGGTACCACTCTACCCGTACCCTTCGCTCTTCACAGAAACTCTTTCTATCTTGCTCCCTGGTCTCCTCCTCCCACGCACGATTGCAAGACTTCTCCAGGTCCTCCCCCATCCTCTGGAACTCACTACCCCAATCCATCAGACTGTCACCTTCCCTCCTCACCTTCAGGCGCTCCCTGAAAACCCACCTCTTCAGGGAAGCCCACCCCACCCTCACCTAACAGCCGTTCTCCTTCATTCCTCCTACCACTCCATCCCCCACAGCCATTTCCTCCTGTACCACTACCCCCTCCCTTCTAGATTGTAAGCTCGAAAGAGTAGGGCCCTCCAACCCCTCGTGTGCTGTTTGTAGTTGCTGTACTGTTTCATGTATTGTCTTCCCCTCTATTGTACAGCGCTGAGCAAACCCTTTGGCGCTATATAAACTTGATGTAATAATAATAATAATAGAATGAAGAGGAGATAGCCTGTGATTAGGTAGGCCAATGAGGAGGGAGTTACAATAGTCAAGGCGAGAGATAAGCAGGGAGTGAATAAGTTGCTTAGCAGTTTCAGAGGTTAAGAACAGGCATATCTTGGAGATGTTGCGGATGTGAAGTCTACAAGATTTGGACAGTGATTGGATTTGGATATGTCACTTAGTAGGTTAGTAATGCGAGAGGAGACTGAAGGGGTGAGGTGAGAAGTAGAAAGATAGATTTGTATGTCATCAGCATAGAGATGGTACTTAAAGCCATGGGAGTTGATCAAGTGACCAAGGGAGGAGGTGAAAATGGAGAAGACAAGGGGTCCAAGGACAGAACCTTGAGGTACCCCTACAGAAAGAGGAAGTGGAGTGGAGGAGGCAAATAGGTAATGCTGAAGGAGCGCTACGATAGGTAGGAGGAGAACCAGGAGAGAGCAGAGTCTCGGAGGCCAAGAGAGTGGAGTTTTTTTGAGGAGGAGGGGATGGTCAACAGTATTAAAAACCACAGAGAGGTCAAGTAGTAAGAGTACGGAGTAGTGGCCATTGGTTTTAGCAGTTAGTAAATCATTAGTGAGTTTTAGTAGGGCAGTTTCAGTTGTGTGTAGTGAGCGAAAGCCAGACTGTAAAGGGTCAAGAAGGTTGTTGTCAGTGAGGTAGGAGCTCAGGCGATTGTAGACTAAGCGTTCAAAGAGTTTAGAGGTAAACGGGAGCAGGGAGATGGGTCTTAAGTTGTTCAGGTTGGGGGGTCCAGGGAGGGTTTTTTTAAGTATGGGAGTGTTGTGTGCATGCTTTAGAAGGGTAGGGAAGGCACCATTAGAGGGAGAGATTGTCGCAGGAGCGGCCGGCTCCGGGGATGGACGCTCACTGAAGAGAGCTCTGTCCACCCGCCAGCGTGACATCGGCACACTACAGCCCCAGGGAAAATCAATAAGCTCATTAGAGCCATTAACCCCTCGCAATCCGAAAGGGCTATGACCCGCAGGAAGAAAACGCCGGGTCAGCCCGGAAAAATGACAAGCTTCTTCCTGACACTCGGACCCTGCAGCCAAGATGGCGCTGGCCCCCTTCAGAATGGCCTGTCTGCCCAGCAACAGCAACCAGGGGATCCTGGTGAGTCCTCTACCCCCCGTCTCCCACATCCAGCAGCCTGGCAGACAACAACCTTCTCTTTCAACAACTATCCTATCTGCTAATGCCTTATCTTTAATTGAATCCTATCCTGCTTCTGACCAACCTATCACGGAGATTTCCATGAAGAACATGCTCCTTTCTCTACGACAAACACTACATAATGACCTGATGGCATCATTATCCCAAATTTCAAATACGGTCCAAAATCAAGAAAAACGCATCCGTCATATCAAGAACAAACTAGGGAAAATGTGTACCGCATATAATGACCTCATAGATGCACACACAGACCATGAAACAGACTTCGAACAAATCAATCTCAAACTGGCAGACTTAGAAGATCGCTCCATTTGAAACAACATTAAATTCCGTGGGATCCCAGAATCCATCACCACAGATGCCATAGTCCCATATATACAACAATATATGAAAAATCTCATCCCCACTCTCACTGATGTGGAATTGGCTATAAATCGAGCATATCGAATCCCCAAACCGTCATTTCTACCTTCGACGGTCCCCAGAGATATATTGGCGCACATACATTTTTGATTGCAGCAAGAAATTCAACCTCCATTCCTCCAGCCCAAGCAAACATTAAATTGTTCGCAGACCTATCCAAAGCCACACTCTCCAACCGTAAGAAGCTCATCAGCATAACCAAAGCATTACGGAATCATAACATCGGATATCAATGGGGCTTCCCTACGAAACGAAATGTCAAATACCAAGGCAGATTTTACACAATTAAATCCCTAGAAGCAGGCATTGAATTATTGAAATCATGGAGCATCATACCAGCAGATTCCCATCAACCAGCATCCAACCTGCCGCAACAGATGGAGGCATATTGGTCATAGCCTCCACTCAAGCATATTGCCTTCAGGCCCAATTCCCTGGGCACCACTCTCTAACACACAAGCTGGCAATCGGCCCCTGATCGAACATATTGATCGTCCAAGTTTGTCTCAAGCATGAGCTCTCAAAGAGTCATGCTTTCTCATACCTCCACTCTACACAGTAGCAGATACTGCTACACATGCTACTTGTGTTGTTTGCAAGTCTTTTTTAACCCTGTTTTTATCCTTGTTCATACCCCCAGGTAACAGTCATCAGTCGCTAGAATGGCCCCTCTCAACAACCCCCTCAACACGATTGAACACCCAATCCACAAAAATAACAAACCCATGTTCACAAAGCCGCACACCTGCCGGTCCATCACATCCGCCATGTTGAAAACCACTTCTCTCCACAGCATCTGAATCACCACAGCTACGGAATTCAAACCATCTACAATCAACAAAATGATTACTATATCTTCGATAAATGTCCGAGGTCTCAACTCCTCCTTCAAAAAGTCCCTGCTCTCAAGAGAAATCCGCTCCATTCAACCTGACATCATATTCTTACAGGAGACCCATTTCGCCTCATCCAAAATCCCTAAATTCAATATTCCTCAGTGCTCCACAGTATATATGGCAACGAATCCTAAAAAAAAAAACGGCGTCATTACAGCCATAAGACACTCCTTGCAATTCCAATTTATTTCGGCAACAGCGATCTCACAAGGTCGCTACCACATATTGATCTGCAAAATCAATTATACTACATATTCAATGGTGAATGTCTACGGTCCTAACACCAATCAACTCCAATTCTTCAACAAACTTAACTCCACCATAAATCAACACAGAAAAGGCAGACTACTCATCGGCGGAGACTTTAACACTATTGAGAACCCTCTTCTCGACAAATCATCCAAAACAAGATCTTCAAAACAATCCTTCAACCAATTTCTTCATTCCAACGATCTCTATGACACCTGGAGATGCCAACACAGTACAGAAAAGGACTATACCTACTATTCTCCATCCCACTCATCCTATTCTAGAATTGACTTCTTCATCACCGATAAATGGACTCTACAACACGTCAACTCCTCCAAGATTGGTACCATTACTTGGTCAGACCATGCTCCGATCACAATCTCTCTTGACAGCAAACAACATTTGTCGATACCCTGTTTATGGCGATTGAACACGACCTTGCTGAAAAACCAACACTACAAGCAACAAATAATAGATGCACACAGAACATTCTTTGAATTTAACGATACTCCTGATATATCCATAACCACTCTGTAGTCAACTTATAAAGCATACATGAGAGGTATTCTGATACAACTAAACACTCGCGTCAACAAAAAGAGAACCCAACAAATAGATAATCTCCTAACCTCAATCAAAACAAATGAGGAAAGAAACAAAAAATCCCAAGACCCAACAATCTCCGCGTCCCTGACAGCAGATAGAAATAAATTAAGATCCCTTCTACTCCAAAAATATGATCTAAATCTCCAAAAAATTAAAGAGAAGTTCTACTCACTAGGTAACAAAGCCAGCTCTTTGCTAGCCAAATTGGTAAAACAAAAACGGCTGAAATCCAAAATAGCCTCAATTAAACACCCATCTACGAATATCCTAAACCCGCAAGACATAGCGAATACCTTTGCAGTCTACTACCAAAATCTATACAACCTTAAAAACAACCCTGACACCATTCAACCAACAATCACATTGTTTCTCCAAATGACCAATCTCCCTCAACTATCCTCAGACCAACTTGACACCATTTCTTGCCCAATATCACCCAAAGAAATAGAAACGACCATTAAAACACTCCCAATTAACAAATCACCAGGAAACGATGGATACACTAACGAATACTATAAACACCTTTCCACAGACTTATCATCACACCTGACCAAACTCTTCAATCACGTTGCCACCACAGGCTCATTCCCCAAAGACATGTTGCAATCCCTCATAATAACTATACCAAAACCTGGCAAAGACCCCCAAATTGTCTAAAACTGCAGGCCAATTTCGTTACTCAATACCGACATAAACCTATACGCGAAAATCATATCCCGAAGAATTCTCCCCTACCTCCCCACTCTAATTCACCCAGACCAAGTAGGTTTCATCCCAGGTCGCCAAGCACCCAATGCTACCAGAAGAATTATCTCCCTCCTACTCAACTTAGATAGTACTAAGACTCCTTACTCCTATCTCTAGAGGCAGAGAAAGCATTCGACCGGATACATTGGCAATTCATGAAACTCACACTTCAAAAATTTGGCATCACAGGTTGGATGATGAAAGCCACGTTGTCATTGTATTCACATCCATCCGCTAGAGTTCTGACAGATGGCACATTATCTGACCCCTTTGACATCTCAAATGGTACAAGAAAAGGCTGCCCACTCTCCCTGATAGTATTTACACTCCTTATTGAACCCCTAGCCTCCAAACTCAGAGAGGACCGATCATTTACAGGAATCACACATCTTAACATGGAACACAAAATCAGCCTATTTGCGGACGATATAATATTAATGGTGACCAACTTAAAAAATCCCTCCACACGATTCACTCACACCTATATACCTACTCAACAGTCTCATATTACAAACTGAATGAACCCAAATCTTCCATACTTAACCTTCACATCTCAGCCCAACTCCAAACCCAACTAGCCAAACAATTCCCATTTTTATGGGAAACAAACAGCATTCCTTACTTAGGAATCAGACTCACACCAACGACAGACCATCTATACACAGCAAATCACAAAATATTGCTTGAAACTCTCCCCCGAGAAATAAACACTTTACGCACCTCTGAACTCTCCAAACTAGGCCAAGTGGCGACTCTAAAAATTGATATTTTACCCAAAATCTTATACATATTCCACACAATCCCCATACCAATCCCTAATTTATTCTTCTCTAACCTACAATCAATACTCACAAACTCGAAAAAACCGAGATGTTCCACCAATCTTTTAATACGACCTACAACTAAAGGAGGAGCAGAAATCCCACACCTTAAGTCTTATTACACAGCTACTCTTTTAGACCAACTATATTTCTGGTGGAATCCATCGAAGGAAAAAATTTGGTCCATAATGGAAACTCTCCCTTTTCAACCACTTAAACCCCAAAATATACTTTTGACCCCACCGACCAACCAAATAAAACCCCAACTAAAACATCCCTGCATTCTAGCCTCCCTACTAGCTTGGCGGGAACTCCTATCCACTAAGTTTAAAGACGTTAAACATATACCTACTCCAACCAATATACTACACCTTCTCATTTCCTCACTAGACCTATCCCAATGGACAAAACTTGGAATAACCAACATAACTGACCTCTATATCAATCAATCTATATGCCCCTTTCAAATTCTCCAATCCAAAATATAATATCCCTACTACTGAAAATTTTACATACCTAAGAATCGCTCATTGTCTACAAACAACTAGCTTAGCCCACAACACTATGATACCAATTACAGCCTACATCTTCTTCACCAAACCTCAATACCCAGGTAAAGGTATATCCACCTTCTATACATACCTCATTAACTTACAATTCACTCTACAAACAAGCTCCCTAACCAATTGGGAAAAAATCCTATCAGACCAAATAACTTTAAAATGCTGGGAAAATACCTTCAACATCACCTATAAAGCTACCCGATGCAGCTCCCACTGGGAGTCATATCTGAAAATACTCCACCAATGGTACCTGACCCCAGTCAAACTCTCCATCTACTACCCGAAACAATCTCCTACATGCTGGAGACAATGTGGTGATCCAGGCTCAACACTACATATTCTGTGGTCATGCAAGTCACTTTGATCCTTCTGGAATACTACTTTTCAATTAATCTCCGAAATAAACAAAATTTCGATAGTCCTGAACCCCTCATTAGCACTCCTACACATCAGAATTGAGAAACTCCCTCCCCATTCCCGAACAATTATTACCCACATACTCTTTGCCACCAAAATTAATATTACTAGATTATGGAACACAAATAATACCCTCTCAATCACTTCATTAATTATAGACCTTAACACTCAATGCCAAATAAAAAATTATCCGCAATTAACACTTCTTCATATCACAAATTCAACAACCAATGGACCCGATGGCTAAATCACCCAAAATGTTCTGTACAACCCTGATGACATTTCATAAGATGAAATTACCTCCCATACCAAGACTGGTATCTCCTCAATTACCCAGTTATATCCCTCCTCCCCCAATCCTATCCTCCCCCACCTCTCCACCAAAACCCCCCTAACACCCCAAACTCCTCACCAAGGTTCATCATATGCACACAAATACCTCTGATGATATTGTTAAACAAGACCAACACCTCATCCGTCCAATGGGTGGAATCACAACAAAAACACTCAACTATATTTTGTCTATTGCAATATTGTATGAATGAACCATATCTCATTTCCCTGTTTTTCCCTGTTTATCTCTGAAAAACGTAATAAAAATATTGAAATATAGAGAGAGAGAGATTGAAGGTGTGCGTGAGGGAGCATAGGATAGAAGAAGAGGGTGACCATAGTAGTTTTGAGGGGACAGGCTCCAGGGGGCAAGTGGTGAAATGGGCTTCTGAGAAAACTTTAGTGATCTCTTCAGTAGTAGCAAAGTCAAAAGAGGAAAGTGTTGAGGGAGGTTTCGTATAAAGTATGCTAAGTGGGATAGATGTCTGTGCAGTGGAAATGCCCCTACGAATTGCATCAATCTTGTTTTTGAAATGATGTGCAATCTCATAAGCAGTGAGTGAGGTACTGGGTGGAGGTGGCAGTGGAGAAAGTAGAGAGTTAAACGTAGAGACGAGACAATGAGGGCTGGATGACAAGGTATTAATGTGACAAAGTAAGCTTGTTTGGCAGCATGGAGGGAGGAATTGTATGTTAAGAAAGCAGATTTATATAAGGTGAATGCTTGGTGAGATTTGGGTGTACGCCACAATCTCTCCAACACACGACTAAAGATTTCTGGTGTCATCAGTCTGCCAAGGTTGTAATGGTTGGGGCCTGATACTTTGTGTAGTTAGAGGAGCAAATCAGTCTAGTGTGGATGAAAGCGAACTGTTGTAGATAGCAGTGGCCAGGTCAGGGTAGGACAAGGGAGATATTATGTCATAGAGTTGGTCAGTTGCAGAGTGAAAGCAGCAGGGTTTAAGTTGTGAAAGTTTCTGTGGGTAACTATTTGCTACTTGGAGGGATAGGTGTTTGAAGACAAGGACACTGTGAAGGTGATGAGATTGTGATCATAGAGAGGAAAGGGGGTGGTTGTGAGGTTGTTGAAAGCGCAAAGATAGGAGAAAAGAAGGTCTAATGTATTTCCATCAGAGTGAGTGGAGGACTGTGTCCATTGTGTTAAGGCAAAAGATGAGGTTAGGTTGAAGAGTTGGGATGCAGCTGGGTTGTTAACATTAATGGGGATGTTAAAATCTCCAAGAATGATAGTGGGTATTTCAGAGGAGAGAAAGTAGGATAGCCAGGCAGAGAAGTCATCAAGAAAGCCGGACACCGGTCCAGGAGACCGGTAGATCACTGCAATCCTCGGAGAAACGGGAGAAAACAGCCGAATGCAGTGAGTCTCAAAAGAAGAGAAGCATAGAGAGGGAAAATTATGGAGGACTTGAAAGGTGCTCAGTGGGGATAGAAGCAAACCAACTCCACCTCCTTTCCAACTACTGGTTCTGGGTGAGTCCAGGGAAGGCCTCCCTAGGAAAGTGCTGCGGGAGAAGCAGAATTTTCTGCTTGAAGCCAGGTTTCTGTAATTGCTAGTAGGTTAAGGGAGTGGGAGACAAAAAGGTAACGGACAGAGGTGAGCTTATTACAGACAGAACGGGCTTTCCAGAGTGCACATGAAAAAGGTAGGGTGGTTTTTAGGAGCACAGCGATAGAGATTAAATTGAGTGTATTGCGGCTATTCCTGGAGGAAGGAGGGTGCCTGGTGTGGGGGTGAGATACTGGAGGACCAGGGTTTGGGGAGATATCCCCAGAGGTTAGGAGAAGAAGGAGGGTGAGAAAAGTAAGGTGGGATGTTGTTTGGGTCAGCAGGTGAGTAAAGTATCAGCAGGAGGTGATATCAGACTTGTAGGAGATGTTTCCCAGGGTGTTTGCTTGCAGTCCATCTGGCATGCAGTAGAGTTCTTTGTTGTATCTTTCTGCTGCTTGAGTTATCCTGCTTTAGTTAAACTGCTGTGTTCAACTGCTGCTCCTCACTCCAGCAGAAACTGCTCTCATGCAGGAAAAATGCCCCCGTTTGCGACTGAAACCCCCCCCCCCATCTGGGACCTCCCCCATAAACTGGTCTAAATTTATAGGGAGATGATCAAATGAGCAACTCTTCTCCGCCCCAATTAGGAACTGATAAGGATCACATAAATTTGGGAGAGAGGTTGGTCAAAACCAGATCAGTTGCACACACAGGCCAAGGTCATAAAAGATGATTGACTCTCTGATCACAGAAGGGTAAAGGAGGTGAGAATTAATTACCACAAACAGACAGAAAGATATAGGGCTAATTAAGCTGAGTTTTGCAGAAAGTCAGTGCTTTGCAGATGGAGATCACAGAACAGAACAGAACAGAACAGCATTTACCCTAAGTTGCAGAAAGTCAGTGCTTTGTAGGGAGACAGTTTAAGGTGGAGATCACAGAACAGAACAGCATTTACTTGTGAAAAAGAGGACAGGACCAGAGGGCTGTGTTCAGCTGCTGCTTCACACTCCAGCAGAAATGCACTCATGCAGGAAAAATGCCCCAGTCTGTGACTAAATCAATAATCATTGTACCAGGCCACTGTTAGCTGCCCTGGTACCATATGATTGCTGTGACCAATCACAGCAACCACATTTACAGTAGTAAACAAAGCTGTCATTGTTTACTACTGTGTGATCTCTGTGATTTGTCACAGCATCACATTGTACCAGGGCCATTTACAGTGGCCCTGTACCATTAAATAGTTGTGAGCAATCACAGTATCACAGAAGTAAATGAGGTTTTGTGAATAAAACCTTTGACCTTTAACCTTTACCAATTGCTTAACCACTTCCATACCGGCACTTTTACCCCCTTCCTGCCCAGGCCAATTTTCAGGTTTCAGCACTCTCTCACACTTTGAATGGAATGACAATTGCGCTGTCATACAACATTGTACCCAAACTAAAATTTTATCACTTTATTCACACAACTAGAGCTTTCTTTTGGTGTTATTTAATCACCGCTGGGGTTTTTATTTTTTGCTAAATTAACAAAAAAAGACCAAAAATTTTGAAAAAAAACCACGTTTTCTTTGTTTCTGTTATAAAAGTTTGCAAATAAATAATTGTTCTTCATAAATTTAGGCCAAAATGTATTCTACTACATGTCTTTGGTGAAAATAACCCAAATTAGTATTTATTATTTAGTCTGTAGGAAAGTTATAGAGTTCACAAACTTTGGTATATATCTGAAAATTGATCAATTCTGAAGTACTAATCTAATTTCTTGAGGTCCAAGAATGTCAGGACAGTACAGATATCCCCCAAATGACCACTTTTTGCAAAGTAGACAGTCCGACGTATTTCATAACAGGCATGGCGAGTTTTTTGTAATTTTGTAAAAGTTGTAATTTTTTTGTCATAATTTTTCGGAAATGAAGAAATAAAAAAGATGATTTTCACTATTTTTTTTTACATACCGTCATCAATGTAGTACAGTGTCGTCATATAACTGGCATGGTGGTGATAAGGGACACTGACTGGTGACAGTACGAAAAAAAAAAAATTGATAATATTTTTTATTACATTTTTTTCTCTTTTTTTTCATATTTCACTATGACTAAAGTAGTACAATGTTACCATAGTGACATTGTACTACTTTGGGGAAGTGATCTATTTTTTTACACAATTTGCTTATAGCAAAGAATTACTTTGCTATAAGCAAGCATTTACCTGAATGAAATCGATTCATTCAGGATTTTTTTTTTTCTTAACTGTGATTTGGCCACAGCTAATCACATGACACAGCTGGGCTGTGTTTGGCCCAGCTTGTGCATGTGATCGCTGTGACCATTCACAGCTAGCCACACTTGTATACAAGGGATGGCATGATAGGAAACCATCCATTGTATACAACTGTCATGTGACCTGCTGTGATTGGTCACAGCAGATCATATGGTACCGGCAACGGGGCCAGTACTCAGATCTGTCATCAGCCGTGGCCTAGGTACACGGCCGGTGAGAGATCGCACCACTGCGAGGCTCTGCGGGCATGCAAACTGCGCATGCCCGAAAGGATGCCATGTGGCATCCACCCTGAGTGGTGAGAGTTTTTGCCGGCCGCCATTCGGCCATAGGCCAGGCGGGAATCGGTTAAAACTGTGATCATCACTATAATAAGCAATTACAGTGTAAAAAAATAGAAAAAATCTGATCATCTCTGCAGAGCACTACAGTGTCACTATGATAACAGTATATTGCTCTGGTGACAGGATGTAAAAAAAAAAAAAAAGAAGAAATTGCAAAAAAAAAATAGCTATTTGTATTTACTATTTCCCTACTCACCCCTTTACCTGTTACAGTGTCCCTGATCACTACCACACCAGTCATATTGTGAGTAATCACTGCCACACTGATCACCGACAAACCAATTACAGTGTTTCTGATCACCGCCACACCAGTCATATTTTCTTTAATCCCTGTAACATTAGTCACATTGTCCCTAATCACTGCCACACCAAATCATATTGTCCCTAATCACTTCTACACTAGTGTCCCTGATCGGTATTAGATGCATAATTTCCGTCACTAGATAGCCTGAAGGTGCTCCTTTGATTTTGGGCTAAACTGTGAAAAGGTTTAGCCACAAAGTTAGCCACAAATATGGTATTACTCAGAAGGAGTAGAAGAATGTTTTTTGGGGTGTAAATCTAACTATACCTATGCTATGTGTTATAAATAACTTGTTAAAATGACAACTTTGTGAAAAAAAAATATTTAATTTCTTCATTTTCCTTAAAATTGGGGCAAAAAAATCCCAACTTCAGAAAACTCACAATGCCTTTTATTACATACCTTTAACTGTGCACTTTCCTTAAAGGGGTATTTGGGAGTATTTTTACTGTCCTGGCATTTTAGGGTCTCAAGAAATTAGATAGACAGTCATTGCATCAGAATTGATTGCTTTCCAAATGTATACACCATAGTTTGCAGACTCTATAACTTTCCCAAAGACTAAATAATATACTTTGATTTGGCTTATTTTACCAAATAAATGTGAAAGAATACATTTTGTCTTAAATGTAAGGAAAAAAAAGGTGGTTTTTTTTTGATAAATTTTATAACAGAAACTAAGAAAATGTTTTTTTTCTCAGAATTGTTGGCATGTATTTGTTTATATTGCAAAAAAACAGCTGTGATTAAATTCCACTAAAAGACATCTTTATTTGTCTTAAAAAAATGATAAAAATTTCATTTGGATACAATGTTGCTTGACAGAGTAATTGTCATTCAAAGCTGTTTTGATGCCTATGTTATTTTTGTTTGATATATGCAGGCTATGACCCACTGAAGCATCGATGAATAAAGCCTTGGATTAGTTAAAAGTCTTGAAATACATGTGAGTGCCCTGAGCTTCATGTTTTCTTGGATATCCCTTACAGCGGGGGTCAGCCACCCATCAATTTCAACCTATCTGTCCTCTGCGGGCAGGTGACAGGTAAATCATGTTCCCTTACCACCTATGCTGACCCTCAAGTGCTCCTTCTCCACAGTGGCAGAGCAGCGTAGGGAAGTGATGAGCTCAGGAGTGTTCGTCAGCTGATCTCTCAAGCTGGGAAGCTGTCAAAGCTTTCACAGGCAGCAGAAGTATTCCCTGCCCCTCAGCACACCCCTTGCATACATACTGCTGCTGGGCAGGGAATGTCTATTCAGGCTATGATTCACTGTCAGCTTTGACAAATTTCGGTCAAGATACTTGAGCGCAATCAGGCCTTGAGCTCATCTCAGTGTAGTACATTGATCACCACCTGCTTTCCTCTCTAGACCATCCTTGTGGGCATGCAGGAGCGCTGTCAGGGATCAGCACACCAAAAAATGTAGATCTGCCACTGCAGCTTACCTGCGTTAATCTGCAACAGCTAGGAAACCACTTCTGTGACCTCCTGACCCCACTGTAGTGTGCCTTCCTGATCCCCAGTGCAGTGTTCTTTTGACTCCCCTGTAATGTGCCCTCCTGACCTCTGAGTATTATGCCTTTTTGACCCTTAAGTCCTTCTGATCCCCCAGCCCTACTTTCCCCCTATTCTGTACCCTCCTGACCCCCAGTACATTGTCTTCCCGACCCCCCATGCAGTACCCTTCTGACTCCCCTGTACTTTGACCTGCTGTCCCCCTGTCTTCTGTCCTGCTGATGTGCTCTTCTCTGCCCTGCTAATGCCCTGTTTTCTGCCCTGATGACGCCCTGTCCTCTGCCTTGCTGATCCCTGTGCTCTGCCCTGGTAGTCAATGTCCTGCTCACCCCTGTCCTCTGCCCTTCTGATTTCTGTTTATGCTCTTCATACTACTGACCTCTGTACACTGCTTTTCATACTATTGACCTCTGCACACTGTTCTAAATACTACTGACCTCTGTACACTGCCATACCTACTACTGTCCTCTGTACACTGCCACACCTAGTACTGACCTCTGTACACTGCTCTACCTACTACTGATCTCAATTTACATCTGTATACTGCTCTAACGTCTACTGACTCCTGGACAATGCCCTACATGCTACTAACCTCCTTATACTGCACTGTCTACTACTGACCTCTGTACACTGTCCTACCTACTACTGACCTTTGGACACTGTCCTACTGTGAGGGCTGTACTCCTGCTAATTTCAAAGCTTAGCTCATTTCCACCTTGCTCTTGCTTGGTCTATGATCTCCAGTGTGTTCCTGCCTGTGCTCCTGTGTACAGCTCAGTCTGGCTGACTTCTCTTCCGATTCCTGTTCCTAATTTTTGCTCCTTACTATGCTAACTTCTGCTTTCCTGACCCCGGCTCATCTTATTACCTGCTCTGGTATCCTAACCCTGGCTTCTGTTTTTGACTACATTCCTGAACTGTGTTATTTTTCCTTTTTAATTAATTGTGTGATTTTAACTGCACTTTCTGCCTCCGCCTAGTTTATGGTTCCAGACACCTACCTACTACTGACCCTTGTACAATGTCCTACTTACTCCTGACCCCTGACCACTGCCTTACCTACTACTGACCCATGGACATTGCCCTACATACTACTTACACTGGTCAGAACTCAGAGCAGACAACCAGGTTAGCATTGAGGCTAGCCAGGCCTGAAAATAGTTCAGCAAATCAGCTTGCAGATCCAGATTGTTCTGCCTTCAAGATGGACTCCTGCATTAGGCTTGTATGAGTGATCAATTACTTCCCAGACATGAAACAAAACTGTAAATGAACGTGAATGCTGACTTTCTTATTGAAGCTAAGTTTTAAGGTAGGAAAAGTTTATATTTTTATAGTGACATTTGTTTTATTATTATTTGTTTTGTTTTATGATATTTTTTTAAGTTTTCTTCATGCTGTCCTTTCATTTTATTGGGGGCTTGCTGGTTAATTTCTTTGAAAAAAAGGGCGCTAGGCTCGATGATCTTTGATCTCTTCCATGTTGCCTAGATATATCTTCACCTCTTAAAGGTTGCCTACCCCTGCCTTACAGTATACTACCAGGACTTCATTAAACTAACATGTGTGATGAGCAACTATCTCTCAGTATATAATTACATATAAAAAAAAGGCTATTCCTGAAACAAAATCTAACCATGTATACACATACAATTTTGCATTCTCAGCTATTAAAATGTTGCCATGTTGCCTTATTTTGCCATGTTCCAGAATAATTAGCTGAACATAATAACAATTTATTTCATTACATTTTGACAGTTGTGCTTGAAAAAAGTAGCCTTGTGTTTTAAAGGTATAATTTCTACAAAACACTGCACCCTATAAAGTGTAGCAAAGTATGCATACATGAGATATCCACTGTGTTTGAACAAATAATATATAAAGGCTTGAGGCAAATATTTCTGGTCTTTTGGGATGAATTGCTCATGTGTAAACATTGCTTTTAGAGATAAAATGTTTGCAATTGGGCATATTTTAAAACTGCCTACTTTTTGCACCAGTGGAAAGGTTAAGTAAAGTATACTGGATATAAACTGTCTAAAACAAAACAAAAAAAAAAACAATGTAATTGGGTATGTTTAAACTTTATTAATCTGTCTATGTCTCGCACACTGTGTTATTTAAGAGGATACATATTTTGCAAAGGCCTGTGCAGATACAGTATATTGGGGCTGATATACTACAGGTAAAGGCAAATTAACTGTGTACTTTGCAAGGGAAGTTGCACTCTGTATGGGAATTTTACCATTTGCAAACAGTGCCCAATCGCATGCATGGAAAATAAACAACAGCATTTTTGCTGCCATATGATTGGATGATGGAAGTCAGAAGATCTTCAGCTCATTCACTAAACCCTAAGGGAAAATTCCTTTGCAAACTGCAACTTCCCTTGCAAAGTGAACAGCCAGTTTGACTTTAGTAAATCAACCCCATTGTGTGTGATTGCGTGTTTTTCTTCTGGGGTGAGGAGTCTTATTTTTTTTTATTCTTTGCCACAAGGGTAAGACTGATGAGCTTGGAAATTTTCTTGTTAAATGTCCCAAAAACCTGCTGCCGTAGTGCCCCCCTTCCCCTTTGATGTATGTAATTGATGAGAATAAGGCTAAAATGTTGACGTGACACACTGGGGTTAATTTACTTAAAGTGGAGTGTAGCCAATCAGCTTCTAATGACAGCTTGTTCAATTAAACCTTGACAAAAAAAGCCTGGAAGCTGGTTTCTGTGCAGAGCTGCACCAGATTTTGCACTCTCCACTTTTAGTAAAACTACACCACTGTTTGAAAACACTTTGCTGGGTTTTGTTTGTACTTTAAAGGTCAATTAATTTGGTTCAAAAGGCCTCAGTCTCTACTATTCAAATAGTTGAAGAGGGGTGTTGCAATAGACAGTGGGGTCAGCCAGGACCAGGCAGTTTAGCAGGTACTTTAACCATTTCAATACCGTGCAATTTTACAGCTTCCTGCCCAGACCCATTTTCAGCTTTTAGTGCTGTCGCACTTTGAATGACAATTGCACGGTCATGCAACATTGTACCCATATGAAATTTTTATCATTTTTTTCCCACAAATAGAGCTTTCTTTTGGTGGTAATTAATCACCCCTGAGTTCTTTATTTTTTGCACTATAAACGAAAAAAGACCGAAAATTTAGAAAAAAAATAAGATTTTCTTTGTTTTTATTATAAAATTTAGCAAATAAGTAATTTTTCTTCATAAATTTAGGCAAAAATTTATACTGCTACATACCTTTGGTAAAAAAAAAACAAATCGGTGTATATTATTTAGTCTGTGTGAAAGTTATAAAGTCTACAAGCTATGGCACCAATCATTGCAAATTGATCACACATGAAGCACTGATGGCCTATTTCATTTCTTGAGGCCCTAACATGCTAGGAAAGTACAAATAGCCCCCAAAAGACCCCTTTTTGGAAAATAGACAGTCCAAAGTATTTAGTAAAAGACATGGTGAGTTATTTGAAGTTGTAATTTTTTCCCACAATTCTTTGGAAAATGAATAAATTATTATTATTTTTTTTTTTCACGCATAATTGCCAAAATAACAAGTTATTTCTTACACCTGGCATAGACATACTTGCAATTGCACCCCAAAATGCATTCTGCTACTCCTTCTGAGTATGGCGATACCACATGTGCGAGACTTTTCCGCAGCTTGGCCACATACAGAGACCCAACATCCAAGTAGCACCTCCATGCATTCTAGGAGCATAAAAGGGGCATAAATTACACATCTAATTTCCTGACTCCCTATCACAGTTTTGAAGGCCCTGGAGCACCAGGACAGTGGAAATACCCACAAAATGACCCCATTTTGGAAAGCAAACATCCCAAGGTATATTCTATCAGGCATAATGAGTCTTTTGAACGGGTTATTTTTTTTCAAATGTTTTTAGAAAATGTGGAAAGAAAAATGAAAACTTTTTTTTTTCACATAAAGTTGTCAATTTCTAAGATATTTCTAACACACAGCATGTACATACCAAGAATTATGCCCCAAAATGCATTCTGCTACTCCTTCTGAGTATGGTGATACCACATGTGTGAGACTTTTCCGCAGCTTGGCCACATACAGAGACCCAACATCCAAGTAGCACCTCCATGCATTCTAGGAGCATAAGGGGCATAAATTACACATCTAATTTCCTGACTCCCTATCACAGTTTTTAAGGCCCTGGAGCACCAGGATGGTAGAAACACCCACAAAATGACCCCATTTTGGAAAGCAAACATCCCAAGGTATGTATCAGGCATAATGAGTTTTTTGAACATGTTATTTTTTTCCACAAGTTTTTAGAAAATGTGGAAAAAAATGAAAAAGTATTTTTTTTTTACACAAAGTTGTCAATTTATAGGATATTTCTTCTATACTCGAAAATACATTTTACTACTCCTCCTGAACATGACAATACCACAATCTGAAACTTTTTCACAGCTAAAGAAAGGATAAGCAAAAGATTACCTATGGTTTTAGGAGAGCATTGGACCAGGAAGCAGGCAACAGCAACAGGATTCGACCAGGCAGCAGGCAGGAATATAGTGGATAAACAAGCCAGGGTCAGAACAGGCAGCAGGCTGAGATCCAGGTAGAAGGAAGAAACATGGTCCATAAAAAGTCCTAGGTCAGTCCAGGCAGCAGGCAGAGATATGGTCAGCACAGCCAAAATATTGGTCCTAGACAACAGGCAGGAACATGGTCCATAAAAAGTCCTAGGTCTGTACAGGCAGCAAGCAGAGATATGATTAACCTGTGTTGGTTTGTATTGGTCCATGCAAAGAATTGGTCCAGGCAGCAGGCAGGAACATGGCCCGAAAGTTTTGGGTCAGTACAGGTAGCAAGAGGATATATGGTCAGCACAGCCAAAGTATTGGTCCAGGCAGCAGACAGGAACATCAGGCTTAGGGCCTTGATCAGGTAGGACTGGGGCACAGGGGTAGAGGCTTCGTCCCACCCAATCTCTTCGAAGCCTCCGGACAACAGACCCTATTCCGGGACTAACAAAACCCGGAGAAAACCAAAAACTGTTTTTTATCTATTCTGAAGCCCCTCACATATGCGAGACCCCTGTGTTATCTTGAATCCCACTACTGCAGTAGCAGGGCAAAAGATCAATCCAAGCAGCAGGCAAAAAACATTGTCGATTTAACAGGCCAAGGTAAGTCCAGGAAAAAGGCATAAACATGGTTGATAATCCAGGCGGCAGGCAGAAGCATAGTCGATAAACAAGCCATGGTCAGTTTTGGTGAAAAGCAGAAATGTGGTGTAGAAGCAATTCAGACGGCAAGCAGAGGCATTGTCGGTAAACAGGCCAGGGTCAGTTAAGGTAGAAGGCAGAGGCATGATAAATCATGGCAGTAGGCAAAAGATCAGCACAGATAACAAAAATGGGGAAGTTGTAGGCTGTTGAAAATATGGGGAACTAATATCTTATTATAGTGTGATAACGTTTGAAGCAGTCTTCGAAGCATAGGCCTGGTTGGGAGGGACATTGGGGACAATGAACACTGGTGTCTTTCCTAATTCCCCTTCTGCTGCATACCTTACATGTTTTTCGACGTCTTCTTCCTGTTTCTGATGGTGGAATTCTCTCAGGGAAATGGCGTTCATGCAGTCTGCTGACACAATCGGAGCGAATGGTTTGTGGTGGAGATCCTTGCTGATAGATTAGGGCAGTGATGACATCTTCAGTGTATTTGAAGAGGTGGCTAGGTCTTTCAGTTGATTTTTGATAGATTATATATGAATTATAAATTGCCATGTGGAAAATGTATATTGCAGCTTTTTTGTACCAGTAGAGGGTCTTCCTTGTTGGTAAGTATGGCTGCAGCATGCGATCGTTTAAATCCACCCCCCCCCCCATGAATTGATTATAATTGAAGATACACTCTGGCTTTTGGACTTCCCCTCGTCTTCTATGAATGTCCACCATGATGTCATTATGGATTGTGGACAGGACATAAACATCTCTCCTATCCCTCCATGTCACAACCTGCACTTCCTCGTTCCTAACACTTGCAGATTCCCCTCTTTGTAGAGTCGTTCTAATTAAACTTTGTGGGAAGCCCTTCCTGTTTGGTCGGACAGTACCGCAGGCCATTGTTTTTTCAAGGTACAGGTGGCGGAAAAGGGGCAGGCTTGTATAATAGTTGTCAAGATAGATGTGATACCCCTTTTGGAGGAGTGGAAAGGCCAGGTCCCAGACAATTTTGCCACTTATGCCAATGTAGGTTGGGCACCCAGGGGGCTGAAGGTGGGAGTCTTTGCCTTCATACATGCGAAAGGCATGCACATAACCCGTGGCACTTTCACACAGCTTGTTGAGCTTAAGTCCATACCTGGCCCTCTTACTGGGCATTTATTGCTTGATTCCCAGCCGGCCAGTAAAGTGGATAAGAGATTCGTCCACACAGATGTTTTGGTCAGGGACATAAACTTCAGAAAATATTCTAGAAAAAAAAATAATTAGGGGGCGAACTTTGTACAGTTTGTCAAAGCCTGGCTGATCTCGGGGAGGGCACTGGGAATTATCACTGAAATGCAGGAAACGCATTATCATATCATAACGTGACCTGGACATTACGAATGAAAATATGGGAATGTGATGGATGGGGCGGGTGGACCAATATGAATGTAGTACATTTTTTTTTTGTAAGCCCCATGTTGACCGTAAGGCCCAAAAACAATCTAAGCTCTTCTAGTGTTAGCGGTCTCCACTCGAATGGACGGGCATAACACGAATTGGGGTTGGCTGCAATAAATTGTTGGGCAAATAGGTTGGTTTGATCGACAATTGACTGAAGGAAACTATCAGGGAAAAATAAATTAAAAAAATCAATTGGGGAAAAATTTTCTGTGTTGATCTGCACTCCTGGTTGTGCGGTGAAAGGGTGGATTGTAGCTGATCCTGTGTTGGAAGGCAGCCACAAAGGGTTTGCAAGAGAGTTTGGGAGGCAAGTTTGGGACCTGACTCTTGGGGTCTGGCGTGATATCCCAGTGCTGGTACTGGGCCTGTCATCCTGGGGTCTAGCTCTGTTGGTATTTTCTGACTGACCATTTGTGTGTAATGGCACTTGTATGTTGGCGCTGCTCGTTGTTGCCTGCTCTTCAGAGCATCTTACTCTTTTTGTAGGGACTACTTCCTCTTCCGATTCGGTCACCGATCCACTGCTTTCTCTTGGCTCGTAATCAAAATCGGAATCGGACGGTGAGAGCTCCCCGCTGCTCTCGTCCGTCATGCCTAGGATTTGGAAAGCCTCCTCACTAGAATAATATTTTTTGGACATGTTGGCAGTATGTCAGGCAACTGTAATGGGTAATGGGTAACTACTGATGGGCTGCAGTGATGGTGGCTTTTATGGGTACTCTGATGACAGGCTGATGACAGGTACACTGACAGGCTGCACAGTTGTATGCGCTGACAGGTACGCGGTGATGGGCTGCTGACAGGTACGTGGTGATGGGCTGTGGACAGGTACACTGTGATGGACTGATGACAGGTACACTGTGATGGACTGATGACAGGTACACTGTGATGGGCTGCTGACAGGTACACTATGATGGGCTGATGACAGGTACAGGGTGATGGGCTGGTGATGCGCTGACAGGTACACTGACAGGTACACTGTGATGGGCTGCTGACAGCTACATGGTGATGGGCTGCTGACAGGTACACTGTGATGGGCTGCTGACAGGTACACGGTGATGGACTGCTGACAGGTACACGGTGATGGACTGATTACAGGGACACTGTGATGGGCTGATGACAGGTACACGGTGATGGGCTGGTGATGCGCTGACAGGTACACTGTGATGGGCTGGTAATGTGCTGACAGGTACACTGTGATGGGCTAACAGGTACACTCTGATGGGCTGACAGGTACACTCTGATGTGCTGACAGGTACACTCTGATGGGCTGACAGGTACACTCTGATGGGCTGACAGGTACACCGTGATGGGCTGGTGATGCGCTGACAGGTACACTCTGATGGGCTGACAGGTACACCGTGATGGGCTGGTGATGCGCTGACAGGTACACCCTGATGGGCTGACAGGTACACCCTGATGGGCTGACAGGTACACCGTGCTGGGCTGACAGGTACACTGTGATGGGCTGACAGGTGGGCTGACAGGTACACTGTGATGGGCTGACAGGTACACTGACAGGTACACTCTGGCAATCTATAATGTGCTGCACTGTACTGAGCTGTAACTCACGGTTCCCCTTCTTCTCCTCACACAGGATCCGTGTGTGAGGAGAAGAAGTGGTGACAACAAGTGACAGCTCTTTGTTTATACTTCTGATCGACTGTGATAGGACACAGCCGATCGCAGGGTAAACAGCCAATTGTATTGGCTGTTACCCTAATCAGGGAAAGCGCTGTGTCCATGGGACACAGCTGGCAAGATACCGGCTCGCTGCGCCGCCGGGGGCGCGCCTGGGGGGCGTGCTTTGGGGGCGTGTCCTGGAGGAAGCCAAGTGACAGCTCCTTGTTGCTACTTTTGATCGGCTGTGATAGGACACAGCCGATCGCAGGGTAAACAGCCAATATTGTTGGCTGTTACCCTCATCAGTGAAAGCGCTGTGTCCATGGGACACAGCGGACATGAGACCGGCCGGATGCGCGCCGCTGGGGGCGCGCTTTGGGGGCGTGTCCGGGACAACGCCAAATGGCGTGTACCCGGAAAGCTGCAGCGCTTTTCAAGCCGCCAAACGGCTATTGCCCGGGCGGCTAATGGTTAAACTACTCTACTGAAGGATTGTCATCTGAGCATGTATAGTAGCATGGGCTAAGTATATATTTTTATGTACTCTGCAAGCAGCCCTTGAAAGCTCCCTTGCCTATAGTATAGAATGTCAAAACTCTAGGGAAAATCCACTTTAAGTTTGCAATGTATGGATCAGGGGCGGACTGATAATTCATGGGGCCCCCAGACAATAGGGGATCATGGGGCCCCTGTGTCCTCGCCCACACTCAAACCACACCAAAAAAAAACTATGAAAGGTACCAGGGGCATCTCATTGGGCCCCCTACTGACCCTGGGCCCTCAGGCAGTGCCTGAGAGCCCGAATGGTCAGTCTGCCGCTGGTATGGATGTTTGCAGAGGTTAAAATGAGCTAATACACATGTAAATATATCCAATTTCAACTGTAGTCAACTCAAGCAGATAAGGCAAACATTTCTTATCTGTGTTTGTGCTTATTAGCTGAGGTCTAGTTGGTGCCCCATCTGCTTAAAGACAAAGTATGGGTAGCACTAAGGTCTGAAACTTTGCAGCATGATAATGTTGGGAATGTGGCAACACAAATCTACGGCAAAGGTCACAGCCAATACATACAGTGGTGTGGCAGTGAATTGGTCTATTCTAGCAAGTACAGCTTTGGTGATGTAATATTTTTTCTGCAGTTAAAGTATGCAGTGTTTGTTGAAAGATAAATTATGGTGTTTGAGAAACTGTTCAGACTGGTTTTATCATATATATGGTTTCAGATATACCAGTAAAAACTGCAATGTAATGTACATGTTTAGCAATGCATAACTTGATTGTGGTAGTCAATTTAGAATTTGGTTTGAAAAGTGTAGTTATTATTCAGGTAGAACACTGCATACTAATGATTAACTGATTATGGTTTTGCATTTGCTAGAGGTTCAACAAAAGCTGGAGAGCCCATGGCAAAGAGTATCAACATGTAATTACACTGGCATGTGAATTTATATCTCTCACACATATACATGGGCTTCAGCAGCACACCCAGCCTGCCTACCTCTGATCTTAGTCTGAATGGAAGCTGTATCTGTCTTTTGAATTGGTGCCTTTAAGCTTCATTAAACCCTATTGGTAGAAATCTTGGGACAGGGTGCCCAGAACTGAAAACAGTTTGGGGTCAAAGGTATACAGAGCATAATCCATAATTAATAGACCCCCATTACTAATTATCTTTCTGAAAATACTAGTTACTTGGCTGTCATACCAATCCAGGGGTTTAAATATTTTTTGAATCACTGGCCTGGAACAGATATATGGGGAGGAAATTCTGACTCTGCTGTGACTTTGCTAGCTGCCTCTTTGCATCAGGACAGTGACTACTGAAATCAGGCAATTAACAATTTCAGAATGAGGTCAACAATGATAGCCTCTATATTTCTCCCAGAAGAGATTTCCTTTAAAACACTGCCTGCAATTACCCTAGGGACAAGCCAGTGATGACATGTGGTTGTGGGTCTCAGGAATAGATTACCTCCGACAGATGAGGATGGCAGAAACTGGATGCTGGACTGGTATAAGATGTGGGATCATGTGGATGAATGACTTGACAAAGGGTTGCACTCGAAACGCATAATCATGACAACAGCCCAAGCCTCAGTTCCAGCTTATACTTAGCTTGTGGTCCATCACACCCACTTCCGGTCAGCGGCATCCTCCGGGTTGCTGACGTCACTGCTAGTGCAATGACCTAAGGATTACCAGTGGTCTGTCTGCACTGGTATCCACATTTACATCTATTATGTGGCTGGCCAGCCAGCCAGTCATCCACACGATCCTAGATTATTGCCATATTTTTGCACGGGGGTGGGAAGGTCTTCTTTAATCAATTTCTTCTCTGCTCCTCTTAATATTACTATTACTAGCCACTTTCAACAGGAAATACACATGAATCAATAGAACCAATGAACCGCTGTGTTTTCAGCAGGCGCCTAAACTTTGACACCTCAGTGTTTTAGAGAGACTGGAGTTTTTGTTGTTATGATACCTCATTTTGTATCTCATCACATGTTTAGATTTTAAAGTTTATACAAATTACACAGACACTATATATTTGTTCTTAATTATTTTATTATTATGTGCCCTGCCTACTTAATTACAATGAATTACTAAAGACAAATAGGCTGTTCACTTTGCAAGGAAATTTAACCTAGAGCTTTATGAATGTGGTGTCATTTCACTTTGCAAAGATTACCCAATAACCTACAAAGAAAATAATAAAAACTCTATTTTTCTTTGCACCTGATTGGATGATGGAAGTCAGCAGAACTTCACCGCATTCTCCAAGATCTATGGCAAATTACATTGCAAAGTGAACAGCCTATTTGACTTTAGTAAATGAACCCCAATAAGTCAATTTCCACAATGCTGATGCTCTCCCTTGGTGCGAAGAGACACTGGAAAAAAAGTCTAATGCAACACATTCTTATTGAATTTTTAAGATTATCTATTGATATATATTTTTATTTTATTATTAACAGTTTTTATTATTTTTCCTTTGTTGATTGAACAAACAATGAACACTTCACAGAGCATTCAACATTCATGACAGGCAAAGATGGATGCCGGGTCTCCTTGTGGCCAGTGGTCTTAGAGCTAGTTATCAGGGTGGCGATCGATGACAGCTGGACAGGATCATCTACCTCCCAGATTGCAGCAGGCATTTCTAGATGTTGCTGAGGCTGCTGTGAGTGTAGAGAGGAGTAGTCAGAGACCGTTTCCAGCTCTGGAGTCCAGGGAGAAGAAAGCAAGGGCTGTGGTAAGTGAGCCGGCGCCATCTTGGCTTTGTCCTGCAGCGGTGGCCCCAAGAGAGTCTCAAATAAGGCTTGAATCCGCTGTGCTAATGGGGTGAGTGGCAGAGCTGGTCCTCCCAGCTTCTGTGAGCAGGTGATGCAGGTATCCCAAGCACTGTGCATGAGCTGACAGGGGGAGAACTGTATTGTTTACATACAGTTCTCCTCCCCATCGGAGATCCTAGGCAATCAATGGGTGCCGGCGAGTAATCACCGGCCGGAACCCAGTGATTGACAGCTGTGGCCATGAATGGAGGTAGAGCCCCTCACTCAGAAATGCAAAATCATGATTTTGCACACCAGTGCCACCCTGTAACAGTATATCTGCTATAGGGAATTCAGGGGACCATTAAAGTGTATACAATGGGAATTTTTTTTAGTTTTGTATAGAGTAGGGAAGGATTAGACACTGTGGGGTTTATTTACTAATATTGGATAGTGCACAGTCAGTTTCACTTCTGCATAGAAACCAGCTTCCAGGTTTTATAGCTAAAGCTTAATTGAACATGCTGAGATTAGAAGCTGATTGGTTTCTATGCTGATTCTTATTTTGCACTCTCCAGCTTTAGTAAATAAACCCCTAAGTCCCCGTTGGAGATATCTACCCCTCTGTTTGTCATAGTGACCACTGTCTGAATTGCCATTATCCTCAAAAAGGCACAACTCTCTAAGGAGAGAATACAATTTACTTTGAAGAGATTTTCTCTCATTTCCTGTTCTGTCTCAGTCAAGTAAAAATCTCCCTACTCTAAAATGTTGGCTGTACATCCACTTTAATATAAACAAGTAATGCTTTGAAGATTCTTAAAGTGTTTCTAAACCCAAAAACAAACATTTTATATATTGCACCTTACCAGGGTGGGTGGATTAATTTTCACTTTGTGATCCATCTACCGTAGTAAGTCTGATATTTTTCAACATCTTAAACTGCCTCCCGCCCGCCATATAGTAATATGACAGACGCAAGGTGGTTCTCTCATTCTGGGAGGACGTCATATGACGTCCTCCCATTCTAACCACGCATGCGTGGCTCCCGTAGTGCTCAGCATGGCGATCGGCGGTGCGCTGTGTCTCTCGGACACAGCGGATCACCGATCCATGGAAAGAGCCGAAGATTTTGGCTCGGTCATGTGATCAGCTGTGTCCAATCACAGGGAAATGCCGGTTATCGACATTTCTCTCCCCACTAGGAGAGGAGAGCCGGTAATCAGCATTCCTCGGAGGGGACATATACGCAGATCATCAGAGCACTAATGATCAGTGTGCCCTGATGATCTGTGTTGCCCCAGCAGCGCCACCTGTCAGGGTCCATCAGTGCCAGCTGTCAGTGCTCATCCATGCCACCTGCCAGAGCCCATCAGTGCCACATCAATGCCACATATCAGTGCCCATCTGAGCTGCCTTTCAGTCACCCATCAGTGCCAGTCAGTGCCACCTATAAATGCCAGTCAGTGCCACCTATCAGTGCTGCCAATCAGTGTCACCTATCAGTGCCAGTCAGTGCCTCCTATCAGTGCCAGCCAGTGCCACCTATCAGTGTGCATCAGTGCCACCTATCAGTGCCCGTCAGTGCTGCCTATCAGTGCTGCCTAAATGTGCCAGACAGTGCCACCTAACAGTGCCAGTCAGTGCCACCTATCAGTGCCAGTCAGTGCCACCTATCAGTGCCACCTATCAGTGCCATATATGAGTGCTGCCTTTCAGTGCCCATCAGTGATAGCTGTCAATGCCACCTACCAGTGCCTCCTCATCAGTGCCCATCAGTGCCACCTATCAGTGTCTATCAGTGCAGCCTATCAGTGCCCATCACTGCAGCCTCATTAGCGCACATCAGTGAAGGAGAAAAATCACTTATTTACAAAGTTTTATAACAAAAACTAAGAAAACACTTTTTTTTTCCAAATTTTCAGTGGTTTTTGGTTTGTTTAAGAAAAAATAAAAAACCCCAGAGGTGATTAAATACCACCAAAAGAAAGCTCTATCTGTCACAAAAAAATGATAAAAATTTCATATGAGTACAGTGTTACAATTGTCATTCAACAGCGCTGAAAGCTGAAAATTGGGCAGGAAGGGGGTATAAGTGCCATGTAGGCTAGTGGTTAAACAGACCAATTTATCCATCAAAAGAGGCATTAGAGGAAGGAGAACAAACATTTACCACTGGCATTTTACAATGAGAGCTGAGCTTAAAAGGAATGTGCTCAAAGTTCAGTCCAAACATCACTTATAGTAGCAATGGTAAAAAACACTACTGTACAGGAGAGCTTCAATGCTGTTGATGATTGCTAAGGAGGAAACAGCTGACAGCGCCTATTGTATTCTTAGCAACCAGTGACCTCATCCAGGCCCATTCATTTATTACCCAGTAATACCTGGCCATGTAAGCAAAAGGGTAGGGATAACATGACATTAATGACCAAATATGGCCACGGGAACAATAACAAATTTGGCTGTGGCCCTATTTCATAAATTATGTCACCCAAGAGACCCACCTCTTTGTCTACTTTTAGCAGTGGGGTCCTGGAGATTTCATTCAGTGCCAGTCAGTCACAGATGGACATTGTTCATTGTGATTGATGTGGAATTGCATTGTTGGAGGATGCTATTGATAATGGGTTTACTTAATGGAACAGTTATTCTTTTGTTTGTTTTTTTCATAAAAGACTCACCAAAAGTGTGCAAGTATTTATTTACTTTTCACTTTTTTTGTGAAGGAGTAGGGGTATCATTTGTACTTTTTCTGTGATCTGTCTTGTGTGTCTATATTAGACCCTTAGCTAGGAAAAGTGCCTGATATAGATGAAGAGACCCCCTGGCGATTTGTTTACAAACAGAAGTAAGCTACCAGGAGATGTCATTTGCTGGCAATTTAACCACTTACAGCTCGCCCACATTGTACTGCGGATGGGTGGCAGTTACAGACAGAGAAACATGCATGTAGATCGTTCTGCTCTTCTGGGTTTGGAGCATATGCGTGCACTCTCCTGCTGAACCCTCCTCCATTTGCTGCAGGAGATGTTTGCCAGCAGGTCCAGCCCAATGATTTTAGCCCATGACTCTCCCGATCTCCTGCATCAAATGAAGAACAAGAGCTGTGCCTGTGTTTGTAAACAAAGGCACAGGATCTAACTGGATCTTCTCTCCCTGGAACCTTTTCATTCCAGGAAGAGAAAAAAGAGACACCACATGAGTAAAGCAGTACATTTTGCACCCACACATTAGTTAGACACATTTTAACCCCTTGATTTTTAACTCTTTGATCACGTCTGTCACCCAGCCAGTGGCATTAGTACAGTGTCAGTGTATAGTATTATTCACTGATCACTGTATTATTGCCAATAGCAACATCAGATAGCTTTAGATAGTGTCAGGGTCAGTTAGCGCCCCTCCCAGGGTCAGCAAGTTTTAGATTGCCCACGCACTATCACACTCACGCTATAGGTCGCTAATCACCGCCATTGCTAATATAGTGTTTGCATGGATCAATATATTGATTACGAACAGAACTAAACTAGTCCCCCTTAGTATTATTGTCCCCAGAAATGCAGTGTTAGCAGGATTAGTCTTGTTCGCTGCCAACGCTTGCATTTATCCCCTCCGCCCCCCCCAACAAGAAGTGCAGTGTCAAGCCGACCCCATGTAGCTGAAATGCTAGGAACGCATGACTTGTCTCATATCCAGCAGGGAGCCAGTACTAGTGCTGCATTACCTTTTGGTGAACAGACGATTAACAGCAGCCTAGCACATCCTGACATTTTACATACCAGCACTGCAGTATCACTTGGTGATGTAGCGAGTTCCATAAGTGCAGTACAAGCTGGTGTGGTAGCTAGCACAAGTAGCATCTCTCAGCCACCAAGAATTCGACCACAGACTCGTAGAGCCCATAGTATTTTTCAGACATGTTTGCAAATCCTGATTGGCAGCCCACAGATTCTGCAGCGCCCATACTTCCCCCAGTCACTGCCCAACCAATTCAGGTGTAAACAGTCAACGACTCTCCTTAATTTTTTTAAGCTGTTTTTCCATTCACATGGAAACCTATTGCAGTTTCCAAATGTAAAACTTTTTTGGCCTAACCCTCATCATGGGCTTTACAAAAAAGAATGAGTTGCGGTTGTATTGGTTCACAGACCAAATTTATCATATGCTCATGTTCTCTGTTGCCATGCTGCCATGGTGACCCTGAACATGAACGGTTCTACAAACTTTGGCTCTTCATAAACTATCTCACTGAGAAATTTGCAGATGTGTACATGCCCCAGAAAAACATCTGCATGGATGAGTCCTTCAGTCATTTTACTGGCTGCCTTGCATTCAAACAGTACCTCCCCAGCATGTGTTGCAGATATGAGGTCAAACTGTATAAGCTCTGTGAGAGGACCACAGGCTATACATGTAATGTTAGGGTTTATAAGGGAAAAGAGTGAAGTAGAGCCCCGTGACTGCCCAGACTACATGAGGAGCAGTTGCAAGATAGTATAGGACTTGATATCATCTTTGTTCCTCAAGAGGTACCCCTTATATGTGGACAACTTCTCTACAAGCATGCCAATATTTAGATATTTATACAATATTGGAATTAAACTTCCCCCAATGGCTTGCAAACACCTGACTTAAAAATGGGGAGAAAGCCTGCTTGAGAAATGATGAATTGCTTGTAGTGAACTGGAAGGACAAACGAGATGTTTTCATCCTGTCTTCAATTTACACAGATGCGACAGTCCAAATTAGCACAGCATCTAGCATTGTTGAGAAACCCCTCTGTGTCCACGACTTTAACCTTAACATGGGAGGGATGGACTTCAATGACCAAATTATTAATCTGTACCTAGTTTTCTGCAAAGTTCTACACTGGTACAAAAAGGTGTCTATTTATCCATTTCAATTGGCTATATGTAACGCTTTTGTAATTTACAAAGCAACTGGAGGAAGTGGATCCTTCCTAAAATTTTAGGAAGAGATCATCACAGCCCTTTTGTATCCAGAAGGTGCTGTGGCCGAATCCCCAAATGCAGTGAGCCGATTGCATGGGAGACATTTTCCAGATGTCCTCTTTGGTACCCCAACCGAAAGGTCATCTCAAAGAAGATGTTGTGTCTGTAGCAGGCACATAAAAAGATGCAACACTTTTTCTATTCTTCCTGTCCCGACCAACTTGGTCTCTGCATCAAGGACTGCTTCCATTGCTATCACATAGGAGTGGAGTATTAGTATAGGGTACAGCACAGCACAGTCTAGGGAACATTTTCAAAATTCACACACAAGGGTCTTGAAAGATGTTAGATAGTCAGGAAACTGTCTATCGCATTTTGAGAGACCCTAAAACCAGAGGCTGTTCTTAAAAGTTATAGAAAAAAGGAAAAAAAAATAAAAAAGTTACAAAAGTTGTCATTTTACTGAGTTAATGTTCTTTCGCTTTGCGGAAACACCATTCAGCTGCAGCACTGATCTGTTTATTCTGACAGCAACAGGGTGTTGCTCTCAGAATATATGTCAGTGCCTGCAGTGCTGCAGGAGTAGATTTCTCATCCGCAGTTAAAGAAAATAATGTATATGTCCAAGCATGGGGGCCTGGGGTGGTCAGTGGCGGATCACTCCTATGCTTCAGCATATATTTTTTTCACTTGTTTTTGGTAAAGTTTTCTTCAAATTATTTTCTTCAAAAAGAGCATTACATGTATGCCAAACATTAGATATGGGTCGATGCAGGGTGTTATATTCTAATGGTATGCATACCACACACTTTTTGTAGCAGAGGTTTCTTCATCCACACTGATCGATGTGAATGGAGGAATCTTTTAGATTCTCTTTGATCATTCACCCCACAGGCTGCATGAAAAAAAAGAACATAACATATATGCCCAACATGGACCATAAATGCACTGGTACATTGCTGGACTTTGACGGGTTATACCTGGATGATGCATCATCCTGGTATAGATTTTTTCACCCAGTGGTCGGCTTTTATGTAAAAGCAATCCTAGCGGCTAATTAGTGGCTGGATTGCATTTACAAACAGTGGGAGGGGATTCCCCCCTCCCACCGCCTTCCACTACTTTCTCAGGCTGTCCTGTCCCACCGGGGAACCCAAGAATTCAGTTGTCAGTTCTGCCTGCTGACTATAGAGCTGATCAGAGACCAGAATGGCTTCAATCATCTCTATGGTTTAAGAAACCAGATGCTACAAGCATTTAAATTGGTAAAGCATCTGATCACACTAATCTTGGGTAGAGGAGTTATCTACAGTCTAACAGACCCCAAATTTCTCAGAAAAGAGTACCTGTCACTGCCTACTGCTGTCATAGGGGATATTTACATTCACTGTGATACCAAAAAAGTGATAAAAAAAAATAAAAGGACACTGTAAAAATAAAAAAATAAAAATAACTAATTAAAAAAATGTTAAGCACACTGGTCCCCCCCGTGCTCATGCGCAAAGGCGAATGCATCGCTGGTCCTGTGGTGGTATGTAAGCAGCAATTGTACCATGTATGTGAGGTATCACCGCAAACTACAGATCGAGAGCAGTAGTTCTAGCACTAGACCTTCTGTGTAAGTCTAAAGTGGTAACCTGTAAAGGTTTTTAAAGCGTCTCCTATGGATATTAAAAATGTATGTAATTTGTCACCATTTCACAGGCATGGGTAATTTTAAAGCTTGGCACGTTTGGTATCTATTTATTCAGTGTAACATCATCTTTTATAATTTACTTTGAAAAATCTCTGTGTAAATACTGTGTGACATTAATTGTAAATTATAACCCTCACCATTTTATTTTCTAGGGCCTCCTTTTTAAAACATATAAAATGTTTGGGGGTTTAAAGTAATTGTCTAGCAAAAAAATACTGATTTTGCATGTCAAAAAAGGGTCATGAAAGGCTTAAACCTCAAGTGGTTAGAAGAGTGGGTGATGTGTGGCATAAGCTTCTAATGTTGGGCATAAAACAGTTCAAACACCCCCAAGGTATTCCCACAAGTTTCCGGAAAATGACCCATTTTTTTTTTACACAAAGTTCTCAATTTAACGATATATTGCTCACACATGCCAAGGGTATATGTGGAATTACACCTCAAAACACATTTTGCTACTTCTCTTGTGTATGGGGATAACCCATGTGAGAGACTTTTTGGAAGTCTAGCCACGTACAGGACCCCAAAATCCAATAAGCTTCTTCAGGCTTTTTAAAGGGCGTTATTTCCTCAGTATACTTCATGACTACCTATTACAGTTTCAGAGGCCCTGAAGTGCCAGGATAGTACAAGACCCCCAAAATGACCCCTTTTTAGGAAGTAGACAATGCTAGGTACTTGCTAAGAGGCTTGGCGAGTACTTTGCAGATCTCATTTATTGCCACAAGTTTTTGGAAAATTAACTGCTTTTCCCGCCGCCCTGTAGCAGAAATACTGCTACAGGGCAGTAGGGCTGTGCAAAATCACGTGTATATATATACATGATTTCACATTTCTGGGTAAGGGGCATGCACGAGCCATGTGTGCGGGGCATGCACGAGCCATGTGTGCGCCCTCCCCATGCCGCCATTGGCGGCCTCACCTGTCAATCACCGGGTCCTGGCTGGTGGTTCCCCATCAGCACCCGGCGATTGCCGTGTATCACCAACAGGGTAGAGACCTGTATGTTAACAATACAATATAGCAGAGCAATACAAAGCAATGTGTTTACACAGAACAGCACACAGCAAAACACAACACAGCACACAATTAACCCTTTGAACACCCCAGATGTTAACCCCTTCCTGCCCAGTGTCATTAGTACAAAGTCAGTGCTTTTTATTAGTACTGATCACACTATTGGTGTCACTGGTGATGTCAGTGACAGTTAGTCAGTTCCCCCCAGTGTTAGAATGCCCACCACAGTCCCGCAGTCCCACTATACGTCGCTGTACTACTAATATGTTAAAAAAAATTCCAGTATCTATACCGCCATTTGTAGATGCTATAACGTTCACGGAAAATTAATTTACACGTATTGGGATATTTTTTTTAGCAAAGACATGTAGTGGAACACATTTTTACCTAAATTTATGACAAAATTCGATTTTTTACATTTTTTACTGGACATGTTTAATAGCAAAAAGCCAAAAATATTTTTTTTTTTTCTCAAAACTGTTGGTCTTTTTTTTATATTGCAAAAAATAAAAAGCCAGAGGCGATCAAATACTACTGAAAGCAAGCTCTATTTGTTGGGGAAAAAAGGATTTCATTTGGGTACAGCATTGCATGACCGTGCAATTGGCAGTTAAAGTAATGCAGCATTGTATAGCAAAAAATGGCCTGGTCAAGAGGTAAATCCTCTGGAGGGCAAGTGGTTAAGAGAGAAAATTACATTTCTTTTTTTCTTTTTTTTTCTTTTTTAAAACCTTGTGAGAAAAAATTATATCTGCACAATATTCACCATGCCTCCTTGGGGTGTCTACTTTCCAAAATTGGGTCAATTGAGGGGGGCTGTACTATCTTAACATTTCAGGGCCTCCGAAACTATGATAGGTAGTGAGGAAGTAATGTGTGGAAATATTGCCCTTGAAATCCTGAAGGTGGCCATTGGATTTTAGGGGCCTGTGTGTGGCTAGACTGCCAAAAAGTTTCTCACATGTGGTATCCCCATACTCGGGAGAAGTAGCAGAATATGTCTTGAGGTGTTATTCCACATACACCCATGGCATGTGTGAGCAATATATAATTTAATTGACAACTTTGTGTAAAAAAATTACAATTTGGCTTTTGGGGGGGGGGTGCTATCCTGGCATTTCAGTTCCTCTGAAACTGAGATAGGTACTGGGGAAGTGAAATGAGGAACAATATTCACATATATCCATGGCATGTGTACCAATACATCATTTAAGTGACAACTTTGTGTAAAGTTTTTTTTGTTTTTCATTTTCCGGAACACATTGTTTTTGCGCTTACTGTTTTTTCTTTCAAACATTACTCCTTAACAGACTGTCAGCAATAACTGCCAGCTGTATCCTAATCACTCAAAGCTAAAAGAATACGAGTATAATATAAAAAAACCAGGGAAAATTATCCCAATTATTAGAGAAATGAAGTTAAGGTGTTGTCAATTGAAGAATTAGCTGTTGCAGACAGATATTGGTAAAGCTGGTAGCGATGGGCCGAACACCCCCTTGTTTGATTTGCTGTCAAAAATTCAAACCAAAGGAAAGTTTGAGCTCAAACTTTGAACTGGGACAATTCACGAAGCGGTATCTCACTGCATCCGAGTATGCGGTAAGATATTGCACAGCTACTAAAATACTGCGTGAGTTATATTATTAAGTCATGCAGTATTTTAGTAGTGAAAACATTCTTTAAAGTTTCAGCAGTCAGCTGAATGTAAAAAGAATTGCTGGAAATTAAACAATTAACAAAAAAACAGCGTGGGGTCCCCCTCCATCCATACCAAGCCCTTCAGGTCTGCTGCAGATTTTGAGGGGAACTCCCACACCAAACTTTTTTAAAAAAATGGCATGGGGGTCTCCCCCAAAATCCATACCGGACTCTTATCTGAGCATGCAGTCCGGAAGGTCAAAAAAAGGGGGGGAGACCCCCCCAAAGCACCTTGCCCGCATGTTGATGGGGACAAGGGCCTCTTGCCCACAATGATGGCCAGTGGTTGTGGGGGTCTATGGGCGAGTGGCTTATCGAAATCTGGAAGCCCCCTTCAACAAGAGGGTCCCCAGATCCTGGTCTACCCCCCTGTGAATGAGTATGGAGTACATGGTACAGCAACTCATTCACAAAAAAAAAAAATTTAGTGTAAAAAATTACAGAAGACAGTCAAGTCCTTTATTAAAAACAAAAATAAAAAAATGTCCTCCCAAAGTAGTCCAACATCAATCACGATGCCCGCCTCCACCACCGACCCGAAACCCCCCCCCCCCCCAAAATGCTCTGCTCTCGACACTGGCTCCCACCGTCTTACAGCTGCACCAGCCTGACAGTTCTTAAATATCCCCTGCCCCCTTGTGACATCACCATGCTCTTTGACTGGCCTATGGTCAGGTGCATTTCTTTGACCAATCACAATGCACTGTCATGGTGAGGTGCATTGTGGGGCACGGCGAGCGAACAGCCCTCCAAACGCCCTTACCATTTGTGTGTTCACCGAACACACGAACAGCTGATGTTCGAGTTGAACTTACATTCGACTCGAACATCAAGCCCAACTCTAAAAGCTAGGCACATAAGATAATTTTAAGGTAGATGTAAACTCAGTTACTAAATCTCATGTAAGCTTTAACAGCTGGTGATACTGATATAAAAGTCCTTGTTTGGGCACTTTGTGTTATGGGTTGCCTTTATTTCCCACAACCCCTGCCTGTAAATCACCACTGTTACATGTCTTCTAAAGGAAAAGAATAGCCGCTGGGCTGTTTAACAATATTACACTGCTTTTGAAAGGGCTTTTTCAAAAACTGAAGTCAGCAACAATTAGGAAATACTGTATATCCTGTGAAAAAACACACACAGCCAATTAACAGTGAAGTGGATGTGGGCAGGGACAGGCTATGAAAAAAAATAAATTGCAGCCAGCATAAATTAGGGAATATGCATAAAACACATGTGGCCTGCTTTGAGTGCGGTGCATATGGACAGGGGCAGGGTATGAAATCAATCAATTGTAGCCAGCAAAAAATATGCTCTATCAAAAAACATATGCAGCCTGTTATGACTATAAACAGCAGAGGCAAAGAGGCTACAAAAAAACTGCAGTTGACACATCAGCAGCATTAAGGTGTAAACATTCTTCCATTCCCCCACTCCCAAATTCCTTAACCTCTTGCCGCCCACATAACTCATATATGTGTTGGCAAAGTAGATGAGCGTTAATGCACTTATGCACATACTTACAATGCACACTTCTGCATCTATGGGGGGGGCATAAGTTTCTGTGCTGAGAGTGCACTCAGTGTGTTAAATGACAGCTCTCGGTCTGTGCTAATGATCAGAATACTGACAGGACCAACTCATGATCATGTGACCACTGTGACAGCCAATCACAATAGTCATTAGAGTGGACAGACCCTCTGTCCCCAGAGTGTAATAGCCCAGTAAAAGGGACTCTGGGGACAGTGGGAAGGGGCTTAAGATAAACAGCTAGAGAGTGCCTACAATCCCTACATAAATTTTTCCCTATGCACTTTATCAACATGTCGAGGAAGGGGAACTTATCCTTTAACCACTTCAGTAGCGGGCACTTTTACCCCCTTCCTGCCCAGGTCAATTTTCAGCTTTCAGCACTCTCGCACTTTGACACTTGCACTGTCATGCAACACTGTACTCAAACTAAATTTTGATCATTTTGTTCACACAACTAGAGCTTTCTTTTGGTGCTATTTAATCACCACTGGGTTTTTCATTTTTTACTAAATTAATTGGTTGCTGACCAGCCACAGTGTTTATACTGCAGCAGGGCGGCACCGCTGTGCAGAACGACGTTTTAAAACGTCATTCTGCAAAACAGGTAGGGGGTACGTGCGGGGCGCGCGACCGCCATACCTGTGCTGCTGATCGTGGCCGTGGGTGTCAATCACTGGGTCCCGGCCGGTCATTACCCGCCGGATCACGGCGATTACCTGCAATCACTGACAGGGAGCACGGCTGCAGTGTTTACACTGCAGCTCTGCTCTCTGTCAGTTCCGAGCATGCTGATCCTGAGAGCAGAGTTTATCTCTCGGGATCAGCTTGTTCCTGTGAAGTACACCCCCCCGCCCCCTAGTAAAACACTCCCCTCACACAGTTAACCCTTTCATTGCCTAAAAAAAGTTAACCCCTTCCTCCCCAGTGCCATTATTACAGTGTCAGTGTTTTTTTTTTGCACTGATCACTGTATTGGTGTCACTGGGGATGTAAGTGACTCCAAGTCAGTCCCCCCCAGTGTCAGAATGTCCGCCGCAGTCCCGCCATAAGTCGCTGATCGCCGCCATAAGCTGCTGATTGCTGCCATTATTAGTATAAAAAATTAAAAATCCAGTATCTTTACCACCATTTGTAAACGCTATAACTTTCATGTAAACCAATTAATTTACACGTATTGGGATTTTTTTTTTAGCAAAGACATGTTGCAGAATACATTTTGGCTGAAATTTATAATGAAAATTGATTTTTAAATTTTTTTACTGGACATGTTTTATATCAAAAAGTCCTAAATATAGTTTTTTTCTCAAAATTGTCAGCATTTTTTTTTTATAGCGCAAAAAATATAAAATGCACAGGCGATCAAATACCACCGAAATAAAGCTCAATTTGTGGTAAAAAAGGACATAAATGTAATTTGGGTGCAGTGTTACATGACCGCGCAATTGTCAGTTAAAGTAACGCAGCGACGTAACACAAACCGCTTCTGTAACCTCTTTCTGACCGTCCTATAGCAGAAATACTGCTACAGGGCGGCACAGGTGCACAAAATCACATATATATATATATATATATGCGTGAGTTGTGCTCCCGTGGTTTTCACACCCCTCCCAAATAGCGTCAGATTGTCCGTCAGTACACCAGTCATCACATTTAACCCCTTGATTGCCAGAAACACGCTCATGAACAATAAACCTCCATTGCTAGTATAGTGTCTGAACAGATCAATATCTTTGATCAGATCAGCACTATACCAGCGTTCATATTAGTATAGTGTCCCCACAAATTCAGCGTTAGCGGGATCAGCCCCGGCACCTGCCAGCACCTGTGTTTATCCCCTCCGTTTACCCCCCTCTCCTCCAGCAAGTGCAGTGTCAGTAGGTCACTGTCACTTGATATATTACACACAAAACCGCATTGTTCGCAGAATCAGACCAGATCTCTGTTAGCACTTGTCAGTAAATTTTGATGGCTCTCATATGCAGCAGAGTGCCATTACTAGTGCCATGCTACCTTTTAGTGAACTGGTGGCCTAGTACATCCTGGTCTTTCACATATCTCTTAGATTGTAAGCTCCCAGGATCAGGCCCTTCTAACCCTCTTGTATTGAACTGTATTGTTCTGTATTGTCTCCCGTTATATTGTAGCGCTGAGCAAACTGTTGGGGCCATAAATCCTGTATAATAATAATAATAATAATAATACCAGCACTGCAGTATGACTTGGCGACGTGGTGAGTCCCATAAGTGCAGTACAAGCTGGTGCGGTGACGAGCACAAGTACTGTCCCGCAACCACAAAGAATTCACACACAGGCCCATAGAGCTCCAAGTATCCTTCCGGATGTGCTTGCAAATCCTGATTGACAGCCCACAAATTCTGCAGCACCCGTACTTCCCCCATTCACTGCCCAACCCGGAATTCAGGTGGAAATAGCAAATTTAACTACTCCCCTTGATTTTTGGAGCTGTTTTTCACGGAATATCTGTATGCGTTGATTGTAGATCAAAGCAATTTATCGCCGCCAACCCAAATTCAAACCTTGCCAGACCAGTCGCATGGAAACTCATTACGGTTTTCAAATGTACATTTTTTTTGGGCCTAACCCTCAACATGGGCATTACTAAAAAAAATGAATTGCGGTTGTATTGGTCCGCAGACCTGATTCATCATATGTGTTCTTTGCTGCCATGGCCAGGCAAAGATATGAGAGTATAATGTGTTTTATGCATTTCAACGACAGTACACTCTGTCATCCTCGGGGTAACCCTGAATTTGATCGGCTCAACAACATTCAGCCCCTCACCTTAACCAAAAATTTGCAGATGTCTATACTCTCCAGCAAAACATCTGCGTTGTTGAGTCCCTCATCAATTTTTCTGGCCGCCTTGCATTCAAACAATTTCTCCCCTGAAAGCGTGCCAGATATGGGGTCAAGATGTAGAAGACCTGTGAGAGGGCAACAGGCTATACTTATATGTTTTGGATTTACGAGGGAAAAGATAGTCACGTGGAGCCTCCTGGATGCCCAGACTACATGGGGAGCAGTGACAAGATAGTTTGGGACTTGGTGTCATCCTTTTTCCATATGGGGTACCACTTATACGTGGACAATTTTTATTCAAGCGTGCCACTATTTAGACATTTGTTCAATCTTGGAACTGGCGCTTGTGGCAAATTGTGACCTAATGTGTGCCCACCATTAGAAGTGGGTGGATGCAGGGCGGTATATTCTAATTTTGGGCATACCACACACTTTTTCTGGCAAAGATTTCATCTCTTTTTTTCATTCAGTCTACAGGCTGCATACAAAAAAAAAGAACATAGCCAACAAGGATCAGCGATGTACTGGTACATCACTGGACTTTGAATGGTTATACCTGGATGAAGCCTACAGCTGCAGGCATCATCCTGATATCATTTTTTTTCAGCCGGCGATTGGCTTTCATGTAAATGCAATCATAGTGGCTAATTAGCTGCAGGATTGCTTTTACAAGCAGCGGGAGATGATGACCCCCCTCCCCCGCTGCCTTCCACGGCTTTCTTGGGCAGTCCCGTGCCATCGGGGGAACCTGAGAATGCAGCCTGTGTTTCTGTCAGCTGACCATAGAGCTGACTGAAGACCAGAGTGGTGCCAATCATCTCTATAGTCATCACTTCAGTTTCGCAGGAAATAAACAGCGCCATTTGTAAATTGGGAAAGCATCTGATCACACCGATTTTGGTTTGATTGGATAATGTAAGGGCAGAGGAGATATCCAGAGTCTGATAGACCCCAGATTTCTGAAAAAAGAATATATGACAATGCCCAATGAAGAAATAGGGGATATTTGCATTTCCTGTGATAGCATTACAAGTGATTAAAAAAAATTAAAAAGGTACAGTGTAAAAATAATTAAAAAAATCAAAATAACTAAAAAAAAAAGAAAAATCGCCCCTCCCATGTGCGCACACCTGTTCCTCATTACACTTCCTGACTACCTATCACAGTTTCGGAGGCCCTGAAATGCCAGGATAGCACCTAACCCCCCCAAATGACCCCTTTTTCCTTGACTCTGTGCCGGTATGTAAACAGTGGTTTTACCATGCATGTGAGGTATTGCTATGAATGTTCCTCATTACACTTCCTGACTACCTATCACAGTTTCGGAGGCCCTGAAATGCCAGGATAGCACCTAACCCCCCCCAAATGACCCCTTTTTCCTTGACTCTGTGCCGGTATGTAAACAGTGGTTGCACCATGCATGTGAGGTATTGCTATGAATGTCAGATCAAGGGCAGTAATTCTAACACTAGACCTCCTCCTGGTAGCTTTTAAAGGCTTTTAAAGCGTTGCCTATGAATATTAAAAATGTATGCAGTTTGTCGCCATTGCACGGGGCATGCGCAGTTTTAAAGCATGTCATGTTTGGTATCTATTTACTCAGCATACCATTATCTTTTATATTTTACCAAATAAATGGTCAATATATTGTGTTTTTATGCATTAAAAGTAAAAAAAAGTGTATTTTTTTTAAAATTAGCTTTTGAAAAATCGCTGTGCGAGTACTATGTGCCATAAAAAATGATAGTACCCACCATTTTATTCACTAGGGTGTCTGCTTTAAAAAAATATATAATGTTTGGGGGTTTAAATTAATTTTATAGCAAAAAATACAGATTTTTTTCATGTAAACAAAAAGTGTCAGAAAAGGCTTGGTCTTCAGGCGGTTAGAAGAGTGAATGATGTGCATTATAAACTTCTAATGCTGGGCATAGAATGCCCCCACCCCCCAAAACGACCCCTTTTTGGAAAGTAGACACCCCAAACTATTTGCTGAGAGGCATGTTGAATCAATAGAAGAATTTATTTTTTTACCACATGTTTTTGGAAAATGACAAAAAAACTATTTTTTTTTACACAAAACTGTCACTTAAATGATTTACTGCTTACGCATGCCATGGGTATATGTGGAATTACTCCCCAAAATACATTCTGCTACTTCTCCCGAGTATGGGGGTACCACATGTGAGAGACGTTTTGGCAGTCTAGCCAAGTATAGGACCCCACAATCCAATAAGCACCTTCAGGCTTTTAAAGGGCTTTATTTCCTCATTACACTTCCAGACTACCTATTACAGTTTCGAAGGCCTTGAAATGCCAGGATAGCACCAAACCCCCCCCCCCCCAAATGACCCCTTTTTGGAAAGTAGACACCCCAAGGAATTTTATAAGAAGCATGGTAAGTATTTTTCAGATCTCACTTGTTGCCACAAGTTTTCGGAAAATGAAGAAAAAAAACAAAAACATATTTTTTCTATTCTTTTTTTCTATTTCAAAACCTTGTGAGAAAAAATTAGATCTGCAAAATACTCACCATGGTTCTTTTTAAATTCCTTGGGGTGTCTACTTTCCAGAAAGGGGTCATTTGGGGGGTTTGGTGCTATCCTGGTATTTCAGGGCCTTCGAAACTGTGATAGGTAGTGAGGAAGTGTAATGAGGAAGTTACTCACCTTCAGGCTTTCAAAGTGGTCATTGGATTTCAGGCTCCTGTATATGGCTAGGCTCCCAAAAAGTCTCACACACATGGTATCCCCATACTCAGTAGAAGTAGCAGAATGTATTTTGGGGTGTAATTCCACATATACTCATGGCTTGTGCGAGAAATAAATCATTTAAATGATTTATTAAATGGAAAAAAAATAAATCTTCCATGGACTCAATATGCCTCTCAGCAGATAGCTTAGGGTGTCTACTTTCCTTAAAGTGGTCATTTGGGGGTGTTTGTACTATCCTGGTATTTTAGCACCTCAAGAAATGTGATGAGCAGCCAGAAATAAAAGCTGTGTAAATTCCATTATCTATACCATAGTTTGTAGACGCTATAACTTTCACACAAAACAATAAATATACACTTACTGGAATTTTTTTAACCAAAAACATGTAGCAGAATACATTTGGCCTAATTTATGACAAAATTTTAGTTTTTTTGGATATTTTTTATGACCAATATGAGAAAATATTGTTTTTTTTTCAAAAAAAAATTTTTTTCAAAATATTTTTTCTGTTTTAGCACCAAAAATAAAAAGTGCAGATGTGATGAAATACCACCAAAAGAAAGCTCTATTTGTGTAAAAAGAAGGACATAAATTTAATTTATGTACCGTATTGCATGACCGCGCAATTGTCCATTAAATTAGCGCAGCGCTGTATAGCAAAAAATGGCGTAAATTGCAGTATCTATACCATAGTTTGTAGACGCTATAACTTTCACACAAAGAAATCAATATACACTTATTGGGATTTTTTTTTACCAAAAACATTTATCAGAATACATTTTGGCCTAAATTTATAACTAACTTTGAGTTTACTATATATTTTTTATAGCTGAAAGTAAAAAATATTGTTTTTCTTCAAAATTTTCGGTCTTTTTTTGTTTATAGCATAAAAATAAAAAGCACACAGGTGATCAAATACCACCGAAAGAAAGCTCTATTTGTGTGAAAAAAAGGACGTAAATTTCGTTTGGGTGCAGCATTGCATGACTGCGCAATTATCAGTTGAATTAGTGCAGTGCTGAGTAGCAAAAAGAGGCCTGGTCAGGAAGGGGGGTAAATCCTCAGGAGGGCAAGTAGTTAACAAAAAAAATGAAAATTTTGAAAAAACACCACACTCTTAATTTCTGTTATAAAATGTTGCAAATAAATATTTGTTCTTCATAAATTTAGTCCAAATGTATTCTGCTACATTTTACAAACTATGACATATATCTGTCCTGAAGTACTGACAGCCAATCTAATTTCTCAAGGCTTAAAAATGTCAGGAAAGTACAGATATCCCCAAAATGACCCCTTTTTGCAAAGTAGACAGTCCGAGGTATTTAGTAAGGGGCATGGCGAGTTTTTTTAAATTGTCTTTTTTTTGTGGAAAATTAAGAAATTATAAATGTTTTTTTCACAATTTTTTTTTACATACTGTCACCAGTGCAGTACATATAACTGGTGTAGTGGTGATCAGGGACACTGACTGGTGACAGCACGAAAAAAATATACATTTTTTTTTCAATTTAGTTTTTATTATTTTGTATTACTTTTTTCTTTTTTTTTTACGATATTTTTTTTCATAACACACTGTTACCAGAGTAGTATAATATTATTATAGTATGATTGTACTACTCTGGGGAAGTGATCAGTATTCTTTTTTACACATCATGATTGCTTATAGCAAAGAATTTCATTGCTATAAGCAAGGATTTAACTGAATTAAAATGATTCATTCAGGTTTTTTTGTTGTTACATAGTTACATAGTCTGACTGGAAAAAGAAACAAGTCCTTACAGTTCAACCATATAAAAAAAAAGTTATAATCCTACACCTACAGTTGATCCAGAGGATGGCAAAAAACACAGCAAAGCATGATCCAATTTGCTCCTGCAGGGGCAAAAGTTCCTTCTTGATCCCCCGAGAGGCAATCGGATATTCCCTGGATCAACTTCACCTATAAATATTAGTAACCAGTTATATTCTGTGTATCCAAGAAGCAATCCAGGCCTTTTTTTAAGCAATCCACTGAGCTGGCCAGAACCAACTCTTGAGGGAGTCTATTCCACATTTTCACAGCTCTTACTGTGAACAAATCTTTCCATATTTGGAGATTAAATTTCTTTTCCTCCAGATTTAAAGAGTGCCGCCTTGTCCTCTGTGATTACCTCAGGGTGAATAACTCTACACAAGTTCACTATATGAACTACATGTTGATCATATCCCCCCTTAATCTCGTATTTAGTTCCTCTAATCTTTCCTCATAGCTGAGCTCCTTCATGCCTCTTATCAGTTTGGTTGCCCTTCTCTGCACTTTCTCCAGTTCCCCAATGTTCTGTTTGTGAATTGCCCAAAATTGAACTGCATATTCCAGATGAGGTATTACTAATGGTTTGTACAGGGGTAATATGATATCTCTCTCTCTGAAGTCTATACCTCTTTTAACACAAGAGAGGATTTTGCTTGTGTTAGAAACCGCAGCTTGGCATTGCATGCCATTACTAAGCTTGTGATCTACCAGAACTCCCAGATCATTCTCCAGCATTGATTCCCCCAGTTGTACCCCCTTGGTATGTATGATGCATGCATATTCTTAGCCCCCATGTGCATAACTTTACATTTGTCAACATTAAACCTCATTTGCCACATAGTTGCCCAATTAAACAGTGCATTGAGGTCGGTTTGTAAGTTGGAGACATCCTGTAAGGACGTTATTCCACTGCACAGCTTGGTGTCATCTGCAAAGACTGAAATGGTATTATTAATCCCAGACCCTATATTATTCATACATATATTAAAAAGTAAGAGTCCCAACACTGACCCTTGGGGTAAACCGCTAACAACCCTAGACCATTCAGAGTATAAATCATTAACCACTACTCTCTGAATACAATATTTTAGCCAGTTTTCTATCCATTTACCTACTGATTTTTCCAAGCCTGTAGACTTTACCTTACACATTAGCCGTGTGTGGGGAACTGTATCAAACGCTTTTGCAAAATCCAAGTATTCCACGTCCACCACCACCCCTCTGTCCAAGGTTTTGCTCACCTCCTCATAAAAAGTAATCAGATTTGTTTGACAACTTCTGTCTTTCATGAATCCATGCTGTCTGTTGCTTAACCACTAGCCTACAGGGCACTTATACCCCCTTCCTGCCCAGGCCAATTTCCAGCTTTCTGTGCTGTTGCACTTTGAATGACAATTGAGCGGTCATGCAACACTGTACCCATATGAAATTTTTATAATTTTCTTGTGACAGATAGAGCTTTATTTTGGTGGTATTTAGTCACCTCTGGGTTTTTTATTTTTTCTTAAACAAACCAAAAACCACTGAAATGTTTGAAAAAAAAAGTTTTTTAGTTTTTGTTATAAAATTTTGTAAATAAGTGATTTTTCTCCTTCACTGATGTGCGCTAATGAGGCTGCACTGATGGGAACTGATAGGCTGCACTGATGGACACTGATAGGTGGCACTGATGAGGAGGCACTGGTAGGCGGCACTGATGGGCATTGACAGGCATCACTGATGGGCACTGACAGGCAGCACTCATATATGGCACTGATAGGCAGCACTGACTGGCACTGATAGGTGGCACTGACTGGCACTGTTAGGTGGCACTGACTGGCACCGTTAGGCGGCACTGATAGGCAGCACTGATGGGCACTGATAGGCGGCACTGATGCACACTGATATGCGGCACTGACTGACACTGACTGGCACTGATTGGCAGCACTGATAGGTGGCGCTGACTGGCATTGATAGGTGGCACTGACTGGCACTGATGGGTGACACTGAAAGGCAACTCAGATGGGCACTGATATGTGTCATTGATGTGGCACTGATGGGCACTGAAATGTGGCACTGATGTGGCACTGATGGGCACTGGTAGGTGGCATGGATAAGCACTGACAGCTGGCACTGATGGACCCTGACAGGTGGCGCTGCTGGGGTTACACAGATCATCAGGACACACTGATCATCAGTGCTCTGATGATCTGTGTACATGTCCCCTCCGAGGAATGCCGATTACTGGCTCTCCTCTCCTCACAAGCTGTCAGCGTGACAACTCGTGGGGAGAGAAATGCCGATAACCGGCATTTTCCTGTTTACATGTGATCAGCTATGATTGGACACAGCTGATCACATGACCGAGCCGACATCTTCGGCTCTTTCCATGGATCGGTGATCCGCTGTGTCCGAGGGACATAGCGCACCTCCGATCGCTGCGCGCTCCGGGAGCCACGCATGCGTGGTTAGAATGGGAGGACGTCATATGACGTCTTCCCAGAACAAGAGAACCACCTTGCGTCTGTCATATTACTATATGGCGGGTGGGAGGCGGTTAAAATATTTTTTCTAGCAAGAACTCATCTATGTGGTCTTTTATTAAACTTTCCAGTATCTTCCCAACTATGGAAGTTAAACTAACAGATCTATAATTACTTGGTAAAGATGTTGACCCCTTTTTAACTATAGGCACCACATTGGCCTTACTCCAATCCAGTGGTACTATGCCAGTCATTAAAGAGTCCCTAAAAATTAGAAACAATGGCTTTGAAATGACAGAGCTCAATTCTTTAAGAACCTGTGGGTGTATGCCATCTGGTTCAGGTGCTTTATTCACCTTTATTCTGTCTAAATATTTCTGGATCATATCAATTGTGAGCCAATGTGGATCACCTGGAGCTGTGCCAATACCATGCCCATTATGGACACAGAGCTGGAAAAGGTATTTATTAAATTTGCCTTCTCTTTGTCCCCAGTCACCCATTTTATATTGTTTTGTAAAGGGCCTACATGCTCAGACTAGATCTTTTTACTATTAATATATTTAAGAATTTTTGGGGGTTGGTCCTGCTATCTTTTGCAATCTGTTGTTCATTTAAAATTTTTGCTGCCTTTATTTCCTTTTTTGCATATCCTGTTATATTCTTTGTAATGTTTAAACGGTGATAGCATTCCTTCATTTTTATATTTAAAAAAAGCTATTTTCTTATTATCTTTAGCTTTTTTAACTTTTAACTCATAGGTTTGATTTTTAACCTTTTAAACTTGTTGCCCAGTGGAATATATTTTGCAATGTGTTCACATGCAGTCTTTTTGAAGAACTCCCATTTCTGTGTTGTGTTCATCGATGCCAATATGCTCTCCCATTCTAAGTCTTGGACAGCAGCTCGCAGCCTTGGAAAATTAGCTCTCTTAAAGTTGAGCGGTTTTATTTTTGCTTGATGATTATAGCTAACAATAAATGAAATCATGTTATGGTCACTGCTACCCAGATGTTCTTTTATATGGCCTCAGCTAATCACATGGGCTGTGATTGCCCCAGTCTGTACCATGTGATCAGTGTGACCAATCACAGCTACTGACACAATTGTATGCAATAGATAGCATGAAAGGAAGCCATCCATTGTTTACAATTGTCATGTGACCTGCTGTGACCACAGCAATCACGTGGCACTGGCAACAGGCTGGTACACAGATCTGTCATAGGCTGTGCCCAAGGGCCACAGTCGGTGACAGATGTCGCCACAACATGGCCTCGTGGGAACGGGCACATAACAAAGACCTCATGATCGACTATTCTAAGCCACTTGTCCTAAATTCAAAGACCAGGTACTACATTATTATTAATTACATTAATACATTATTGTTTTTCCATTTACATGAACTGAAAATGGATTGGGTTCACCTTGAGCCCTTGCTCCTCTTGAACCTCATGCCTAGTATTAACCTTTTAAGTAGTAAATTAAACTTTGTGTAGTATCTTTAAAAATTTATTATGGACTTGTAACATGGAAAAAGTAGCTTTACTATTGTATATTTTTAGAAGAAGTCATTTAGAAACTCCTGGTTTTAGTAGGTCTGTGCTGTACAATTATTCCAATTTTATACACCTTAAATAGCATGTTTGTTTGTTTATATAGCAACAGTATTTATAAAACACGTGTTATATAAAGCACCTGTAACAACCACTGTCGGATATTCCAAAATAGAATTTATAAGTTTGCTCCACCTTGCAGCAAACTGTGTTCTTTTAAATCATTGACTTCTTAGAATGAAGCTTTGCCACAAAGTATACAATTCACAAATGCTGCAGAGACATTTATAAAATAAGTAAAAGTGAGTGTGGATTGAAGAATATGGGTCATAATTATATTCTCCTTTCTGGGTTGCTCTATAAAACCATATTCTCTTTATGGTCTCAGGTTAAAATTGATAGCAGACAACCTCAACTTTCTGATCATTAATCACTAGCATCTAGCAAAACACTTCTAAGAGTTTTATTGTGTTTTAAAGCTGTATATAAATCTTGATCAAGTACTCATTGTTTAAACAGCTTTTAACAAGCTAGTGGCTGTACGCTGGTGGAAAAAACATTACACGGCAATTTTAAAAGGACTGTCGCAGATCTAGCGATAACTGGCTAACATAGTATTAAACATGAGATGAATATGTGAAAAACACCTGAATTTTATATTATGCTTTTAAGGTGGTAAACTGCTAAATGTTTAAATTATGCTTGTAAGATGGTATACTTCAACGATTTCTTAACAAGAAAAAGCACAAGGGGGCGCCTCTAAGTGCAATATTAAAAAAACATTAAAAACACTTTATTAAAACCATCAATATTGCACTCACATGGGTAGACAAGTAGAGCGCTTGTAGTCCTAAACAGGCCTCAAGTCCACACCACTATTGTTGGTCTTCTTGATCTGCATATTGAGGCCTGTTTAGGCTACAAGCACTCTACATGTCTACTCATGTGATTGCAATATTGATGGTTTTAATAAAGTGTTTTTAATGTTTTTTTTAATGCTGCACTTACAGGCGCCCCCTTGTGCTTTTTCTTGTTTTTACAGAAGAGATCAATTCCAGTCTCTAGATGGAGCTGCCAATCTGGTGCATAATGTTATGTGGACTATTCTAGAATTTTGGACTTTATGGACTTATATATATTTATCTAATTGTTCTTATTTGTCCCATGTGGACCAAGGTTTGCACCATAGGTTTATACATATTCAAATATTTATTGTATATATAAATTTATAGTAGCAAAAGGGTGCCTATTTATTTGAAGATAAAAAGGTAGAAAAGAAACAAGAGAATGTTTGTGTGTAGCACCAGTGTCCTTAGAAAACTCCTTTTTTTCCCACATTTCTGTCTTAACAATGAAACGTACCTTGAAATTCAGTGCTTGTCAGATTCAGAAGTACCCCTGCACCATTGACTGCACTATCCAAACCCCAGCTCAGCACCACAATGCTCCCAGAAATGTAATTGTTTATTCACCCACTAATATCACTTTCTCCATTCCTAAAGGACCACCATAGCAAACATTTTGTACCATGTTCCAACATAGATATTGTCAGTATGCCAGCATTGTACCTTTCAGAGTAATCTGTACTTACCTAAAAAGTGACAGTAACATAGTATAACCTGAACCATTTCCTGTTCTATAGTACCCAGTCCATTTCCTTTTTTAAATATAGACTAGTCTTTTATTTACTTCTTTTAATTTAAAATGTTATTTTTTTCTGAGATTATCTCAAATTTACTGCAACAAACCAGCTCCCCATCTATGATTTGGCACTTCCTAGTATCAGTTCAACAAGGAAGCACTCAAACCAGAGGCAAGCATTGTGTAGTCCACTTATCTTGTATCTTGTATGTGCACCGTACTCCATGTATTAAGATTTGCCTCAACCTTCTGTCAGATTTGCCCACCACCAGAGGAAAAAGATTTGTGACATCACGTGACCAGAACAAAAAATGTATACTAAAATAATTTTTTCTTAAACAATGGTTGGGGTGCTCTAACATGGTGGGAGGCAGAATAAGGGGGTCACCCAACCTGGAGCTGGGCTTTAAATTAATATGTATTTTTAAACTCCTCAGTAGAGGGTGCGCATGTGCGGGCGGCTGGTTTACATGTCCCGGCACTAGCTCCGCACACCTCCAGCGCCATACACGGGCAGTGAACCCCCACTGCTCCTGGGACTCTCCCCGGACCTAAACTGGACTAATGCCAGGGCGGACAGCAGGGAGGAGCCGTGGCGGCTCCCAGCTCTCTATCCCTGCAGGGAGCAGGGGATCCAAGATGGCGTCCGGCTCGGCGTCCACGGCCCCTGCTGCTTCCTCTGCTTCTAATAAAGCAGCACCTCTCCCTCCAAGGGCGAAATCGGGCCCTACCCCCATTACTGGCCAGGACCGGACAGCAGCAACTCCACCAACTGGGGTGAGTGACTCTCCACACCCCCCCAGTCACCTTTTTAGCCCTGCACTACCTGAGTCCCAGGCTTCGGCTTGTTCACTAGGCCGCGATTCCCCTGCCTCTTCCCCATTGGATAGTGAGATGGTGGCCATCTTTTTTACCCAGAATAGTGGCCCGGAACCTGAAACGACAGCCTTGCTCACTCACCAGCAATTCTTCCAGATCCACCACAATACTCAGGTGATGCAACCCTAATAGCTCGGTTCACTGATTTACTGCAACGCGAACTGGCTAGAGCCACAACAAAATTGGCGGCTGTCCTTAAACAGGATTTTCAGGAATTGGGCCAACGCCTGGACAGTATCGAGTCTAAAGTTGATGTGACAGTCCATACTGTATCCCAAAATTCTAATATGATTACCGACTTGCAAGATCGCTTGGAGGAAGCTTCTTCTAAAATTGATGATTTGGAAAATCGGGCTAGGCGCTACAATTTCCGCATTCTAGGGCTCCCTGAGTCAGTTAAAAAGCTCACTAGCTGTGCACAAACCCTCATGCAGTCTGCATTACCCGATATCGATGATCTTCATACAGAAATTAGTCGTATCCATAGAGCATTGATCCCCCCTAGACAAGGTGGGCCTCCTAGGGATATCATCGTAAAGCCACACTTTTTTCAGGTCAAGGAAGCGGTTATAAAGTATAGTAGGGAGACTCCGGATCTGGAGTTTGCGGGACATAAGATACAAATTTTTACTGATGTCTCTCAAACCACTATCCAGAAATGGCAATCTCTTAAGCCACTACTTTCCCACTTAGTGCAGAAGGATATCCGGTATCAGTGGGCCTACACTTTTCACCTACAATTCAATTTCAATGGAAAACCTTATGGGTTCTCTGCATTCCAGGACGACAAAGAACTGTTACTTCAACTAGGCATTATCTCCCGTAGTCCTACATCCCATTCCCCAGCAAGATCAGCTTCTTGACCTCCGCTGCTTTCACCATTGTGGACTGCTCCAAATTCTAGGAAGACGAAGTCACTGAAAGCACCCGGAAAGACTTCTTGAGGTTAACATGTCATTTTGTGGGTTTTCTTATGTGATTTCTTGACATGTGGTGGCTTCTCAGTGGTTCCTTGGGAACATTGGCCACCATTGCTCGGGTGCTGCGAGAGGATTGGGAGGGGGGGGTGAGGGGGGGACCATAAGGTTACATCAGATCTGTCAGCTGATTACAATATCAGAGGGCTCGGTTATTTTTTCTCTACTGCTATTTGATATGTTATTAATGGGTTATTGTTCTTGTTGGTGTCGGGGAGTGTCTATGGGCCCTCCTCGATTGGAAGACTCTTCCCTGAGTTGTTCTCTCTGGGTAGATCCATTCCTTTGCAGGGCTATAGCCCTGATACTACTGGTATATTGTTTGAATTGCTTATATTATGTTATTATGTATATTACCGTTGGTTAAAGACACAAGCATTTTTCTGTTCCGAATGTCTCTTTATTCTCTTTTTACTCCTCTCTTTTTTTTTTTATTCTTTTGCTTTTTCTTTTTTCTTCCTTTTCCACTGTCAGCCGGCAGTATATCTGGATTCTTTGGAACATTTGTATGCTCCGAGAGCGGATGGTTCCCATCTTACATAGTTCCTCAATTGTTGATTATGTCTTCTCCACAGTCTAATAGCGGAGCTATCCGTTTACTTTCTCACAACATTCAGGGGCTCAATTCCCCCTCTAAACATATAAGGGCCTTTAATTTATACTGCTCTTTTGGAGCGGACATTGTTGCCCTGCAGGAGACACATTTTCCCCCTTCATTCACCCCACGATATGTTCATAAAGATTATCCTGTCTGTTATTTTGCTAATGCTACAGAGAAAAAACAGGGGATTGCTCTTTGCTTGTCTCGCCGTCTGTCATTTACCGAATCTAAAATAATCCGGGATAGGGAGGGGCGATATCTTCAGGTGAAAGGTCATTTAGGAGGACACCTGCTCAGTTTTTTAATCTACTACACTCCAAATACCAATTAGATGGAATTTTTTCAATCCTTATTGAACTCCATGGCCTCGGAATTTGAAGGCGATGTTATTTTGGCTGGTAACTCTAATTTAGCATTGAGTCAGATTTTGGATCGTTCCCAAACCACCATGTTTCAAGCCCTGTCAGGGACCATCGCGACGCATGGGTCTGGACATGCGTAGGTGTCTGTCAAGACATTCAGGCAGCAAGGCACTAGGACCCAGGCGCACCCGTCACCTATGATGGTGCTGGGCAGGCACTAGGACCTAGGCTGCGCCTGTCAGGTGCAGGGCGGACTACTTAAACCAGCCCTGCACAGACACAAGTTGCCGTATGGCCTGATCTTGTTCCTGTGTTCCTGTATTCCCGTTGTTTGAGATTCGTTGCTGACCTGCCTGGACCTGACCCCTGCTGACTTCTCCGGCTCTGACCTCTGGCTAAGGTTGACCTCTCTTTTGGATATCCCTACCTGATCTGAACTACTGGTACCGACCCCAGCGAGTGACCTGACTATTCTTCTGCCTGCTGCCTTGTACTACGCTGACCCCTCTGTTACCGACCTGGCCCGTTTGACCACGCTATTGCTCAGCCATCCATCCGACCCGCACAGATTAGCTGCTACTCTCTAGACCTGTCTGCCTCATCCAGTCAGGCTCTTTACCTCTGGTGATTCCTCTACCTCAGGTGGGTGTACTCAGGGGCCGCGACCTGGTCACCGTCCGCTCCAAGCCCATCCCCACCATCAGGGGCTCTGGTGAACAAGCGGACTGGAGATTAGATTCCTTGCTCTGGGGAATCCTGTCCTGTGGACTGCTAGAGTACACCAGGTGGTCCATAGCAGGCCCCCTCCAGACAGAGCCGTAAGTTTGCCCAGCTACTGTATCGTTATAACTTTGTCGATACTTGGAGAGAAGCTAACCCAACTTCTCGAGATTATTCCCAATATTCTAGGGCTCATAACTGTTATTCTCGCATCGACCATGTATTCCTTCATACACACTCACTCCCCAGACTGCTCACTGCTAAAATCCTCTCTACGCTTTGGTCTGACCACGACCCGATTTCTATAACATTGTCATCCTGGACTCTTGGTAAGACTGCTTATTACTGGTGCCTTAAAGAATCTATTTTGGGCAATGCCTCATATTGTCAGGACATCTCCTCACATCTACAAACGTACTTTGAACTCAATCGCTCGCCTCAGGGGGATGTTTCTTCATCTCCCAACACCTTTTTCAGCTCTGTTGCTCTTCCCTCTCTTCAGGAGGCCCATAGGGAGTTGATGGAACGGCATATCTCGTGCGAGGAGATTCGGAGTGCCTTGAAAACTCTTGCACCTTATAAATCCCCAGGACCAGATAGTCTTTCTCATAACTACTATAAAGTTTTTCCCGATATCCTGATTCCACATATGGCCCATTATTTTAATTATCTACGGGATGGGGGACTTGTGCTCTTGACGAAAACAAGGCATTCATCAGTGTTATTCCCAAACCCCACAAGGATGTTACTATAGTCTCTAATTATCGACCTATCCCCTTAATTAATTATGATCTAAAGATTCTTACTAAAATCCTGGCTTTACGCCTCCACAAATTTTTGGCCCTTTATATTCATGATGATCAGTCAGGATTCATCAGCAGTCGACAAACATCGGACCAAATTTGTCGGACTTTGGCCCTGCTGTCAGCCGTGCAATCCAATTGGGACAAATCCTCACAGAGGGAAGTCTTATTGTTATCACTAGATATTCATAAAGCGTTTGACAGTTTATCTTGGGACTACCTATTTCAGATGTTGGATAGGTTAGGGTTTGGCCCTTGCTTCCCGACATTACTACGGGCCCTATATTCTAACCCTTCAGCTCAAGTCTCCATTCGCAGATACAAATCAGCCTCCCTTTCGATAGAGCGAGGTACCAGACAGGGATGCCCTCTTTCTCCACTACTATTTGCTTTGGCAATGGAGCTGCTGGTGATTGCTATCCACTCTGATCCCAATATCTCGGGCATCCGCTGCGGTCAACGAGACCATAAATGTGCCTTATTTGCTGATGATGTCCTTATGTATATATCTAATCCTCGAACGTCTTTACCTGGTCTCCTCCACCTGTAAATTCCTCTAAAACAATTGCTTTAAATATCTCTTTACCTAACTTGGAGTTTCATTACCTCCAGGACAATTTTGATTTCCAGTGGGCCTCTCGTTCCCTCCCTTATTTGGGGATTCACCTCACGAACTCTATCTCATCGTTATATAAGACCAATTATCCCCCGCTTTTCAAACGACTCAAATCTGACTTACTAGACTGGGAGGATCTTCCACTATCCTGGTTTGGTAGATTTAGCTCTATTAAGATGAACTTTTTACCAAGACTATTGTACTACTTTAGGACGTTACCGATCATGGTTCCCAAACAGGAACTGTTACTATTACAAGCAGCAGTCTCTAGATTCATCTGGAAAGGAAAACGTCCTAGGGTTAACAAGTCAACTCTATTTTCCCTAAAAAAGCATGGCGGTTTGGGACTTCCTAATCTCTTGATCTATTTTCAGGCGGCTCAAATAGCACAGTTATCTTGCACTACTGCCAGGGGTTACGTCCCCCAATGGGTTGGCATCGAGGCCTTATCTTGCCAACCTTATGCTATTGGTGCTCTCACGTGGCTCCCCAGTCGATTGCGTCCTCCTATCCTATTTCCTACGTTGTCTTATTCATTAAAGATGTGGGATAGATGGCGGGCTCGCAAACCTTTCTGATCCCCACATACCCCATTAACTCCAGTTTTTTGTAATCTCAAGTTTATTCCTGGCTTATCACCATCTGTATTCCAATGGTGGATGAATAAGGGTTTACTGCCTATTGGAGATTTCCTGGGTGGACTTCGTCCTCGTTCTCTCCAGTGCTTTTTGACAAAGTATCAGATGTCTTCCGGGGAATTGTTTCGCTACCATCAACTTTTATCTTTTATCACTAGTAAACTAAATTACTCATAGAACCTTGCACACTCACTTCTCTAGAGGTTTCCTCTGGGGCAACTGGGATGATGAAGAGTTGTTTGTCCATTATCTATGCTTCCCTTGTTGATCCACTCACTAAATTATCTTATATGACTCAATGACAAATGGAGAAAGATTAGCACTGTTGCTCTCCCTAGGCGTGGTCATCCTGTAAAAATGACTGCAAGAGCACAGCGCAGAATGCTGCATGAGGTAAAGAAGAATCCCAGAGTGTCAGCTAACGACCTACAGAAATCTCTGGCACATGCTAACATTTTTGTTGACACATCTACAATAAGGAAAACAATAAACAAGAATGGAGTACATGGGAGGACACCACGTAGGAAGCCATTGCTGTCCAAAAAGAATATTGCAGCACGTTTGAAGTTTGCAAAAGAGCACCTGGATGTTCCACAGCACTACTGGCAAAATATACTGTGGACAGATGAAACCAAGATTGAGTTGTTTGGGAAGAACACACAACACTATGTGTGGAGAAAAAAAGGCACAGCACACCAACATCAAAACCTCATGCCCACTGTAAAACATGGCGGAGGGAGCATCATGGTTTGGGGCTGCTTTGCTGCCTCAGGGCCTGGATGGATTGTTGTCATTGATGGGAAAATGAATTCCAGAGTTTATCAAAACATTTTGCAGGAAAACATATGACCATCTGTCTGCCAACTGAAGCTCCGCAGAGGATGGGTGATGCAACAGGACAATGACCCAAAGCATACAAGTAATTCAACAAAACAATGGCTACAACAGCACAGAATACGCCTTCTGGAGTGGCCCAGTCAGAGTCCTGACCTCAACCCGATTGAAATGCTGTGGCATGACCTTAAGAGAGCGATTCACACTAGACATCCCAAGAATATTGCTACACTGAAACAGCTTTGTGAAGAGGAGTGGTCCAAAATGACTCCAGATCGTTGTGCAGGTCTGATCTGCAACTACAGGAAATGTTTGGTTGAGGTTATTGCTGCCAAAGGACGGTCAACCAGTTATTAAGTCCAAAGGTTCACATACTTTTTCCTCCCTGCACTGTGAATGTTTACATGTTATGTGCAATTAAACCATGACAACATCTAATGTTTGTGTAGTATTATGTTCAGCAGACTGTGTTTTTCTATTGTTGTGACTTAGATGACGTTCAGAGCACATTTTATGCCCAATTCATGCAAAACTCCACATAATCCCAAGGGGTTCACATACTTTTTCTTGCAACTGTATTGTACATTCACATCAGTCCCTAACCCTCAAGGCAAATGTATGTGTTTTTTGAAATTTCATCTGCATGTGGCTTTTACTTGCTACTGTGTCTTGTTCTGATCAATTCTTATCCACTTTGTGTATTCACCTTGAAAAATGCTGTGTTATTTATTTATTTAAATTTTTTTGCACTGGTTGTCCTGCTTCAAGCTTTCCCTAAGGGCTCATCTAAGTATAGGGATATAATAAAAACAAGCAACTGAGTTGCTTTTTTAATTCCCTCCGATTCCCCCTTAAGCTGAAAAAGCAGCCAGAGGGGGTTGTATACATATCATGGCAATGATGCTTTTCTTCATGTTGTGTTTGTGGCCAATACTGCTGCTGATTGTGACCCATTCAAGTGAAAGGGGCCATGCCACAACAGTAGAGCAACTACATTTAATATACATGGTTGCTGCGTTAATGGTGCCACATTTACACAGTTAAAACAGTTGGTCAGGAGGCTTTGTATCACCTCCTCACCACCTGCCAAACACCTGCAGATTGTCTTTTAGAGGGACAACAGGGCTGCCACATGTCTAAATTTAAGCCTCGAACAAACACGAGAATATCAGATGAAATATACCACTTTCATAGAGATAGTCCGATAATCTGATCATTAGTACACAGCTTTTGAGAGCCGAACACAACAGTTCATGTGAAAATATTCGAAGGGACATGCATGAAAAATGTTCTTGCACGATAACAGAACAAACAATTCTTGTTTAATCAGTACAGTATTTATCCATATAAAATTGAGCGACCAAGACCACGTATGCTCAGAAAGAGAAAGAATACATTAAAATACATTACATCACTTGCAAAGTTGTATTCTGTCTTATGAGAATTTTCATAACTTTAGTAACCTATTCATTTTTGATATGAGACTAGCAAAAAAAAAAACAGATGATCATTTTTCTGATATTCTCATTGTGTGTACTAGGCTTTAGTCATACTAAAACACATTTTGTGAGCCAAAAAGATATAAGTGCTTTATAGTACCTGGACAGCATGATCACAGGTTATCTCTTAGCTGCTACACGCATAATCAATTACCATTGACTATTTGGTCTGCAGACTGGCTCAGGTTGCTATTCCCCTTATACACACACATACAGTATATACACTGACTGATTTTTGGGTCTGATTTGCACAAATCTGTCACTGAGTGCATTTTGATTGGTTTGCTCGTCTTTTCTCATAACTCTTCAGCTACTGTGGGTGTTTGAATACCATCATGCTGGGAGCTGTTCCACAACAAGAAAATTACATGTTGCTTTTAAATCCAGTGTTTTGAAAGCTAATTTTATATTTGACCTATGCCTTTGAAAAAAGTAAAAGATGTCTATCTTGAGTACAAAGTGCTATCTTAAAGTGTTATACACACATCTGAATGAATACATGTACAATTTATCTAAAAAAATGTTCATACTGTCCACCCTGAAAATTATTGGTTTACTTATTTTCAGTCACTAGTATGAAGTAAAAATAAAGATGCTGCCAATAACAAGCAATTCATTTTTGTTTATTTTCGTACTTAAGAAAAATGATTCCTTTACTTACTGTGGGTAAAAACTATTAGAACTACTCCAATATGTATTTTGATTTTTTTACTGCAGTGAAATTATGAAGTTTAAGTTTTGTGGGTGGAATCTATTAATTAAATGGATATTGACTTTTTTACTGACTGGTTCTTTTGCAGTGTCCCAGTTTTTTATGTTGACTTAAGCATCTGCCTGTGAATTTATGAACACATATTTTGCACATAAAATACCGGCAATATTTCTGCTTTTTCTTTATTAACCTCCTGCTCTTTAAACAACATGAACAACATACATTTTCAAGCATGCTTTAAACAAAGCCCAATATACACATTCCCAGGCACGTGCACTAATTGTCAAAAGTAAGTATGTATTAAGCTTTGTTTGTATGGATAGCAACTGGTCCTAACAGACAATAAACAATCATGTAGAGATTGATCTAAAAAATGAAAAACTCTGTAGGACATTCCTCTTGTATTTTCCCCTTATGAAGCAATAAACTGGAACCAAGTCATAATGTATTGTGCCTAAAGCTCAGTGGCAAAGTGCTCTGGCACACACCCACATTCCCTATCAGGTGACAAGGCTTGGAAATGAGCTTAGCTATACACCTTCTGCCCACATAGCTTTTATGACATTGGTATTATACTCAAGTTTGCTACACATGCCTAGAGCGAATAAGACATTTTAATTCCCTGGAAATGCTCTCTATGGACAGTTTTTGGTACTGCAAGACTGCAGCTCTGTAGCCTGCACACCTGACCCTTTTTAAGCACCCTTAAACGTTTGTATCTGTCTGGCTGTGTGTGTCTTGCTTCTTGGGTATTTAATTTCAATGTGAAAGTTAGATTTTGCTTCTGTCTGCTGCCCGCCCCAACCATTTATTTGTCTTGTCATATGTCTGTATGCTGTCTGTTTCAAGAATATGTCTGCCTGACTATGGTGCTGTGTTCTGATTCTTTCTGTATCTGCTTGTCTGTCACTGTTAGTTAGTTAAAACCTGGGACATTAAATGTGCAACATACACAATCCTGGTGGCTCTGGTGAAGATCTGATGGCCTTGGGGTCACGCTTCAGAGGAGGTGCAGCACTTTTCTCAGTTCACTAACTATAAAAAAGTACAATTCTAATTTTATTGTTTTACTTTCAATATGTTTTTTTTTATTTAGTATAAATATAAGAAAACTGTTCATATAGAACGAGTTACAACATTAGCAGCATCTAGACAAAGGAATGAAATCTGGTACTGGTGGCGTCATTGTTCCTCCAGTGTCCGTGCAACTTAATAAACATTGTCCCAAGTCTAGGATATAAGTAACATTATTCAGTGAGTATAGCATAGTCGGTACCACACATAAAACAATAATATCTCAGATGAGAGTTTTCAAAGAAGTGACTACAACCCCAATATCCAGGGTCAACAGAAAAATAAAAAAAAGGAGAAAATAAAGTAAACAAGAGGAGGAGAAAGCTAATTGTATTGTTTAAAAAGATTTTCATACATATGGTGTGTGCTTGAGTGTTAGTTTTGTTAAAATAACACTAACACTGTTATAAGTAATCTTTCATCTGTAGGACCTCAATTCCCAGCCTTGCCATTCAGTCCTATCACTAAATATACAAACGATCACAAAACCCAAAAGGGTTTCCTTTGGTCCTCTATATTTTAATGCTTATATTTCTATTTTTATGCTTCCCCCCCAAAAAAACATTTTTCTTTTTTATATTGCAGCTTAACAGCCTTCGACAAAGCAGCCACACTGCAATTTCTGGGTAGGTAGTTTTAGATAGACTTTAGGCTAGCAACAAACAAATCAAAACTGTCCATTGTGTGTTGCATTAACACATACATGTTATGTCACACATCGACGTGTGTTGAGTTGGGGCAGCCCAATCATTTTGAATGGGCTACCAACACATAATAACAAATGAGAAAATAGACATGCAGCATTTTTCTGATGCAGTGAACCACAGAGTGTGGTGGTGCATTACCAAGTGTTCTGGTGTGTTGCACCCCAAATGCATTGAATGTTTGTTTCCTTAGTACAATGGGGTGCCAATCAAGTGAGTGGCACAGTAAAGCGTTACTGAAATGTAAAAGAATTAAAGTGTACCTTACTGCACCCTTAAACCATATCATTAACATCTTGTAGCCCCCACAATGCATATGTGTGGTGGTAAATAGGGTGGGCTTTAATGCTCACACTCTGCACATATGTGCCCATGGGCAGAAGAGGTTTCTGTGCTAAGGGCACAGTAGTCATTCGATTATGTGACTACTGTGACAGCCAATCACATCAGTCACATGAACAGGCAGACCTTCCTGCCCCCTTTGGATGTAATAGCCCAGTTAAAGAGACAAAGTTGGGGTTGGCTGGAAAAGGAGTTAAAAGCTGATTGTAAGAATGTCTCTCAGTATAATAGTTTGTCCCAACCACTGTAACTGTCACTTTTGCTGGTCAGCCTGACCTGCGTAATAAGGTAGAGAAACAAATGATTAAACACAAAATAAAAAAGGATAGCATATACTAAATACTTTTGTTTAGATTTTTAGAATTTTTTTAGACAGATTGAGCTTTTTTTTCATGGTATTTTATCACCACTGTTTTTTTTGTATTTATGCTAAACAAATGAAAAAAAGATCCAAAATTTAAAAGAAAAATTGTTTTTCTTAGTTTCTGTTAAAACATTTTGTAAATAAGTAATTTTTCTCCTTCAGGGATGTGCGCTGATGAGGCTGCACGTATGGGAACTGATAGGCCGCACTAATGGACACTGATCAGGAGGCACTGATATGCAGCATTGATGGGCATTGATGCAGCACTGATGGGCACTGATGTGCGGCACTGATAGGCACTGATAGACAGCACTGATGGGCACTGATAGGCAGCAGTGATGAGGAGGCACTGCTAGGTGGCACTGATGGGCATTGACAGGCATCACTGATGGGCACTGAAAGGCAGCACTGATGAGCACTGAAAGGCAGCACTGCTGGGCACTGACAGGCATCAATGATTTGCACTGAAAGGCAGCACTGATGGGCACTGAAAGGCAGCACTGATGGGGCTGCACTGATGATCGGTTCCCTGATTATCAGTGTAGATGTCCCCTGTGTGGATCTGTGATCACAGATTGCGCCTGATGTGTGCATCGGGGATGCGCAGGGGGGGGGGTAAGGTTCTGGGAGGACATCAATAGATGCCCTCCCGAAAATGTGTGACCGCGCTGTAGCCATAATTTACCTATAGTGCGGTTGGGAAGAGGTTAAGTTATTAATACTTTTAAAGAGAATGTTGCATGATTATGTAATATTCTGGTGTGAACTGCCATTGTTTTGTGTAAATCAAAATATTGTTTCAATGAATTCTGAACAGACAGTTATATACGATTGTTAAAAGTGCTGCTCACTGGATTAGCAAGTAAAACATGATAATAAATATATATATATATATATATATATATATATATATAGTTATTTTATTTTTTTTTAAGGAACAAGATTATCCTGTTCCTAGGTTTCAATCACCTCAAGCAGATGCTAATGAGTGTTGGTTTAGGCGTTCTTTAACAGATTAGCTGCTTGTTACAAAGTGCTAAATATGTATGAATGCTTATTTCAATATGCTGTTACACAGATTGAGCAACACTGTGAGGAATGAAGCAATGAGCTGGGTGGGAATTAAGTGTAATTACTTCCTTCAAAGGCCTAGTTTAATTCTTTTCAACAAATTACCTGTGCTTTCACTGCTCTCCACATTACATACCTCAGTGAAATATGTTCCTGTGTATCATCTTCTTCTACGGAAGTGCTAATTGGCATTTTATTTTATGTAGATTGATTCAAGGGCTCTAGTCTCAGTTTACAATGCATTCTATTGCTCCCAGTTGCCTGTTCATTTAGCTCTTCTAAATTGACTATATACTGTATGTAGTTCCAAATGCACAGCATTTTTATTTGCTATCACTAATAATACAGTATGACAGAAGGACATTATGAGGCTAATATTTTATTTACTTCTATAAACAGCACTTTGAGTTCATACTTAAGCGTGGGTTGCAAACTAAGCCAGTCTACCAGTTAGTACTGGTGTCTAGGGATGAGTATATCTGCACTGGTTCCATTCACATGGGGTTTGTCAAATCCTACCTAAAATCTATAAAACCCAAACTGAAGATTAAACCCCATTGAAGGCTATACAAAGGTGAATATTGTTAGTAAGTTCTGGCCATATTTAGTTCCAATAAGCAAACTATTATGAAAAAAGGCATGTGAAGCTGGACATTGCCATGAGGCGCATGTAAAGAGGCAATCCAAATTTGGTCAATGGAAACACCTCGGAGCCCCAGCTGTCAATTTATATTACCACAGCTGGGAATCTGTCATTTAGCAATGTGTGTGTGGATGGCAGGTCACCATGATTGATGCTGGATTTACATGGCTGGACACCATGATTGACATAGATTACATCACTGGATTTGGTGATTGACGTGGAATTACTTCTGGGAACAGAGAAGCATCATGACTGACACTGGATTTAAATCTCTGGATGCTGTGATTGATGTGGATTTCTTTGCTGGATGCTATGACTGATATGGAATTACCTATAGGGACATTACTAAATTTTATTTTAAAACTGGAAAGTATGTGTTTCTACTTTATTGTAATCAAAGGACTTTTTAGTTGTGTGTGTGTTTACTTTTAACACTTTGGGTAAGTGGTACTAATGTACTCCTGTGCTCATTCGCTTGGGAGGAGGCAGATATATACTGTAGTCAGCTCTAACTTTAAAGGTGGCTTCTAGATTCCACCATAAGTTCCCACCCAGGGGCGGACTGACAACTCATGGGGCCCCCGGGCAATAGGGGATCATGGGGCCCCTGTGTCTTTGCCCAAACTCAAAAAAGCCTATGAAAAAGGTACCAGGGGCATCCCATGGGGCCCCCTACTGACCCTGGGCCCTCGGGCAGTGCCCGAATTTCCAAATGGTCAGTCCACCCCTGTTCCCACCATATTATCCCCACCAGCACTGGAAGTAGGGAAGAGGCTTCAACGTCAGGAAAAAGGTACATTTCAAGGGATAGACTTTGCCACCCCTCATTGCTTGGTATCCCCACATTATTGAAATGTATGTGACCTAGTATGGTACAAGAAGAGGAGCACATGTTTCCTGCCGTCCCATTCCTGACCACTGAGTAAGGGTCTGGTTGAAATATTAAGATGAACCCCATACCATTTTTTCCAAATTTTCTTTTTTTTTACTTTAATTTCTTAATCATTATTCTACTGTATGGGGGGAAAAATATATATTTTTGTTATTATGCAAGCTGCAAGACCCGTGCTGGGATTACCTCTAGCTTCATTTTCCATAAATACTTGTCCAGTATCATTACCAGCATACAAACCCTGATAAAGCAGGATCTGTGAGCACCCTAAACATGTTGAAATGTACCATGGCATCAATTTTGTATAATAAAATCTATACTGGACTAAATAAATTGCTGTGGGACTCTTACTCATGGTCTCCTAAAACATACTGGGAAAACCTCACTGCATGTTCTATTATGGTTGAGATATCTTCCCACCATTTCTACCACAGTTTTCATCTATAGGATTACCAACATTACCTGCATTTCTTATCCTCTGAACTGTGGTCAGGTGGCTTAGAAGGGACGATTTTGGCCATTTTCTTATATGACAGCCCCCTCTCCATGAAAGTTGATGTTCCCAACAGAATTTGTTCAGTTTGTGTTGGAGGAGGCATGGAGTGGTTAGGAAAAATCATAGACTGCAGGGAAAACTAGGTGCTAATGCTGGTGCTAATTAATGAAACAATGTAGGGATTTAAATTGAGTCATACATACAGTTACAGTGTGTTGTAGAGTGCTATGGCAGATAAGGGGGAGATGTTAGAGTGTTTCAAGGGAGAGATGATGATACTGTTGATTGTTGAAAATGCCTATCTATATTTACACTGTTTTGTGTACAGTGGTATATCAGATTAAGAAAAGATTGCAGAGTGTTACCAGTGACAATTAGATGCTCATGATATTTGCTTAAAACATTTATGTTAATATTAATTCATGGGCAAATTTATACAAAATACAAACTTTTTCTGAACTGGAGCACAGTCAATCCATTTTTAAATTCTTTTTACTATGCTGCGTGGTAAAAATGAGATATGTAAGCTAATTGGATGCCAAGGTCAAAGGCGACATTTGAAATAGAACTTGTCAAAATTGGGCCAAGTGATTCAATGCTGTACACATGGGCTCAACAACATGTTGGGGGCCAGGGGCGGACTGACAACTGATGGGGCCCCTGGGCAATTGGGGATCATGGGGCCCCTGTGTCATTGCCCACACCCAAAAAAAGCCTATGAAAAAGCCAATGAAAAATCTCATGGGGCCCCCTACTGACCCCCGGCCCTCGGGCAATGCCCGAGTGTTCGAATAGTCAGTCTTCCCCTGTTGGGGGCATTTTCAGCAAATAAATTACACTCTAATAATGATTTCTTCATGTTAGAAAGGCTGGTGGGAGTTGCTCAAAATGGGGTCTTGTAGAAGTAATTTAAAACTGTACATTAGGCACCACAATATTTTGGGGCTTTGTTCAGCAAAATATTTAAACATTAATGTAAATTTTGTGATTTTTAAATGGCTGGTGTGGGTCTTATTTAATTGCTTTCCACCAGGTCACTATACATATACGGCTGGAGGGACAAATTCCATTCTGGGAGGATGTTCTCATACATATATCACTTTTGAGTGCTTATGCGTGGCCCTGGGTCCATGCAGTGGCATGATATGTGATCTCTGTGTCCACCAGACACAGTAGATCACAGATTGAGGTACAGAACTGCTGTGATTGGACTTGTGCCATGTGATCCCATGACCAATCACAGTACATAGTAGTAAACAATTGCTGTCATTCATGATGCCATTGTTTACTACTGTGATCTCTGTGACTGGTCACAGCAATAACATGGTACAGGCCCAAGCAGATCAGTCCTGTCCCAAGTGATTGCTGTGGCCAATCTCAGCTATCACAATAGTATCTATTGGCTGCATTGATGCAGCTGCACCATGTCAAAAATAATTGGTACCCCCACATTATTGAAAGGTATGTTACAAGCAATACCCCCCCACACACACACAGAGAACAGTAGTGTCACTAACATGACACTGCACTGCTCTGATAATAGTATGGGAAAAAAAATAGAAAAAAAACAACTTTTTTTCCATACTATAACCTAAGCAAATTCAGTGTCACTATGGTGCAATTGTACTGCTGTGGTTTGATCATGTACAAGTGTACAAATGCTTTCTGCTCTGATACTACTATATGTCAGTGCTGCCAGCCATGGTCTGTGATCAATGTCACAACAGTAACAGTATGTCACAAGACCAGTGCTGCCAATCAGTATCCCTAATCGCTGTCACAACAGTCAGTGTCCTTGAACACCATCACCCACTCACAGTGTCCCTAATCACTGCTGCACCAGTCACAGTGTCCCTAATCATTGGCACACTATTCCCAGTGTCCTTGATCACCCCCACACCAGTCATAATCTCACCACAAGGACTTGTTCACATATGCAATGCACTTTAAAGAGTCATCTATGTTTGGATGGCTCTTCGGAGAGCTTTTTACAGGCAGTGAGAAGGCACTGTATGGCCTCCTCACCACCTGCTTTAACCCCTCGGACCCCACACCTCCATTTACTTGATCGGGTCACAATCAGCAGGAATATAAGGGGTATAATTCATGCCACAACTGCAAACCAAAGCATAATAGCCATGCTATTTGTACATCTGTAAACATTGCCTCTGTTGCTAAAAGGGGTAGCGGTTGCGGGGCTGTAAAACCATGGCTCAACTGCATACTTTTATTAGCCTCCAGTCAGTCAGGAACTTAGATACTTAATTTATGCCTCTAGAAAGACTGAAGGTGTCCCTTGGATTGTGGGCCTCTCTGTGTGGTTAGGCTGTGAAAAATTCTTACACATATGGTATTGCCACACTTGGCAGAATGTGTTTTGGGGTATAATTATAAGTATTATTATAAGCTTATGAAGTGTGTTAGAAATGTCTTATTCATTGACAACTCCATGTAAAAAAATAAATTTTAATTTTCAAAAAACTCACTATGACTTTTAGAAAATACCTTGGAGTGTTTGCTGAAATATGGTCATTTTGTAAGTGCGTTCATTTTCCTTGGGCTCCAGGGCCGACAAAACTATAGTAGGTAGTCAAGAAATTAAAGTCTCACACATGTGGTATCCCCATGCTTAAGATTCATAGCAGAATGTGTTTTTGGGTGTAATTGTAAGCATTCTTATGCCACATGTGAATGATATTTTGTTAAAATGACAACTTTGTGGGGAAAAAATTATATAACTTCTTAATTTTCCAAACAACTGTGAAAAAAATACAACGTAAAATAACTGTCCGTGCTTCTAAATACCTTGGACTGTCCATTTTCCTAAAAAGAATCATTCTGTTGGTAATTGTACTGTTCTTGCATACTAAGGCCTCAGGAAATGAGAAATTTGTTAGTGTGAGGAACTAGCCAAAGCCAACTTGTGTGAAGGTGGCCAGCCTATGCCCTTTGGTTTTTGCACAGAAGTGTGTGGTGACATGCAGCACACAAAGGGAAGCTTTGGTAGATCCAGTAACAAGTGTGAAAATAAGGCCACCCTGTGGGAGGGTAACCAGCCTTTACCCATATCCTATACTGTATCTAAAAGCCATACTAGATACAGTAAATACATACATTTTTTCTCCTCCCAAATGCAGGCACCACAACCCTCATTGGCTGCACCCCAACACTCCTCACTGCCAGTTCATGCATTATATACTCCTTTAGTCTTTGTCTATTAATTATTTCAGATTGTATACTTAAGTTCTAGTACATTTTTTTTCCATGAGGTCTTGTTTTGTTGTCTGAAAGTCTGTGTGCTCCAGGTGTTCCTTTCATGTAGGGGGGGTTTGGCCACTGGATACTGAGTGTGTCCCCTTCTTTTTTGGCTTGGGCACGCATTCATGGGCTCTGGATTTGGTTAAGGAACATTGCCATTTCCAATATGGCAGCATGTGTAAGGTGTGTCTGTGCATGTGCGGCCATTTCTTTCCACACCTGTGAAGTTCAGTAGCCACTGCACCTGGAGACATCACACGCCGGTGGAGGAGTGGGCTGTGGAGGTGCCATGAATGCTGTCGGGGGGGGGACTTTGACTGATACAGTATGTGTGAAGGTAACTTGTTTGCAATTGCTTGATCACCTTATGGAACTAGGTTGTGAAGTGGGGATGTTCGGCACTTTTGATTTGCCAGATTGTATATCGTGTATGTTTCATTTGTCCTCTGCAGCCATAATATTGCCCAAAATACTGTGGTTCGATGTGGGTTTTTTTCTTTGTCCGTGCGTCCAGTTCAAGTGAGTTCGAATTGCAGCAAGAGGATTATCTCCCCTTGAGAAGTTGGACCTGCTGGCTGGTTATATATTTCTTGTCCCCCTGTCTACAGCCCCTGTGGGTGAGTAATCTGTGCATTATCGTATGATATTATCCCATTATTACTGTAATGCCATATTATGAGTGGTATTCTCATAAGATATTTTAATATTATCATTTATACTTTTATGATATTCTTGATAGATCTGCATAAATACTTCGGATACCATTTAGGGCCTTTTCTGGGCAGCCTTTGTGACTGGATTTGGATACAACTTACCACAGTGTTCCACCATATAAGTGGGTGGGTATTGGAGTAATAATGATTTATATGCTTAGGGGTCAGTTTGGTGAGCTTACTATTTTGCCTCCCCTCTTTTGCAACCTAGCTTACTTATTTGTCCCCATGTCTGCCCCAGGGGGCATTTGGGGTTAACTGTCTACCTCCTGTTTTTGGACCCCCTGAGAGCACAAATGTTGAGCTGAACTATTGCATTTGGTAATCTTTGCATAATTGTGAGTTGTTTAAATTTGTATATCTTCATTATCTGACTAAATGTGTTATCATTAATCTGTAGTTTTCAAGGTTCTCTCTCATTTCTCCTGAAGAAACAGGGTGACCCACAAAACATGTTAAGATCAATAACCCCCGTCTGAATATACCCAGCCCACAATTTTACCACATTCATTATCGTGTGGTCCAGTGATACAGAAACATTAGCATTGCACTTGATGATGGAGGGCAGGCATTGCCTTCTGGGCAAAAAATGGTGGCTTAGTACCTGCTACTGTGGTGCAGCATAGGCCATAAACTGGTGGAAGGGGACCAAATTGACAAGCTGCAATTGGAGCAACTGTAAAATCAACAGTTCTGCCAAGGTGGCATTGAGATGCTGGGCATAGGCATGATTAAAGTGGTAGTAAACCGCATGAAAAAAAAATCCCCTGAAAGCTAAAGGCATAAAGTGCTAGTATGCATCACATTATGTAAAACTTACCCTACAACAAAGCCCTGCAGTAGCGCACTGTAATCGCTCTAAAGGCTTCCATCTTCATCCGGTCCTTCTGGGTTTGAGAGCTCCAGCCATCTGACTAGCTGAGCTGCGATGACGTCAATCCCATGCATGCGCACGGGAATCTCAGGACATGGCACATGCTGGGTATGCTGTTCCTTCAGAGAGCATTGCCAGCTCTAAAAAAACCCACAAATATCTCCTAAATGATGTATATTTAGGAGATATTCATTTTACCTACAGGTAAGCTTATTACTTTATCACCACTTTAAGGGATGTTTTTTTTTTGTACCCAGGCCCCTATGTCCTTTGTTTTACAATTGTTTGCCTATTAGTCTTGAAAATGGACAGACTTGATTTTGCAGATTCCTGCCACCTCACTTAATGAACTTCAGTGGGGTTGGATTAAAGTTCTCAGTTTTCAAGATTTTCAGTGTGTTTGTTGACTGATATACAAACCAAACCCTAGCTAATTTGTTCATTCCTAGTGATATGTAGGTGGATTATGGATTAGTTACAAGCATGCTAGAGAAATCCCTGTAAGAAAATTATGGAAAGAGTTGTCTTGAAAGACACCCCTTTATAATGTGGACTCTCTTAAATATCATTGCAACCCTCTGTTCTGGCAAATGGCACTGCTATTTTTGCCAAATTCTATCCACCTTGGCAGCAAAACAACAGTTTTTCCATTGTCATCTTGGCACAACTCAGTTACCCTGTCAGTATTCATGACCAACAGCACGAGATTTGCAACAAGTAACAAGATTCATTCCACTTGCAGTAAAGCACCCTATGCTAGCATGGCACTGCATGTTGCATTGACAGCTGTATACACCAAAGGAACCAAGCCACTTGGCTTGCTTCAGCATTTTACCCATCTGGCAGAAAAATAGCATGTCACAGTCATTGATTGTGGTATTGTTAAGGAGCTTGTTCTTCTTATAGGAATCCTTCATTTTTTTTTCATTTATATGATACTATATATCCATGGCTTTTTCTGTGTGTGAGACCCTACAGAGAAACAGTATAATGAAAGAAGGAGCAGAGAGTTACAACCCCCAGTTTTTTACATGAAATCTGTGAAAAATAAGTGTGTTTAATATCAGGAATTGCTGTCCCCATGCATTATTGTGAGCCTACCACTACTTGCACGCTACTGCTATAACCAGTGCTAGAAGTGTACTTATGATATAGACAATTGCCCAGTCTGCATTAGGCTGGCATAGCAGCTCTGCCCATTTGTCTGCATGATGAGGACAAAGCATTAGTTTAGGCACTGCTGATATAAAGAGAAAGGGTAGGATCATAGGATTGCACATAGGTTATGTGCTGCAAAGAACATATTCCTGCTTTAATTTTTAATTTCCTCCAATTTTTCTGCTTTCCTCTATTCCTTGCCACTCTGTTCAGTAGCAGGAACTAAAGAAAATACAGCGTACTTCCAGATATGAAGGAGCATGTGACTCATTCCATTTGACAGTGCTGGGCCAGCAACAGCAACTCATAGCTTAAACATGGCTTGCCTTCCACTCCCAATGGCTTGATGCGGCAATGGAGGCTCAAAAGCAAAGCAAGTATATGTACATCAGTGGAGGACTTTATTTAAATAAGAGTGTTTAAATGGCTTTTTTACGTTTTTTCTTCCAAACACACGTTTTAACATACTGTTAGATCTACTTGTACAACTTTTACCATCATGAACATTTTTTTTTACTGTTTTCATAGAAATGCATTCATGAGTAAAGGGGTACTATGCTAAGATTATGCTCAGGTCTCTATGTAACCTGAGTCAGGTCTTGCTAGTAGTAGACAATGCTATGTCTATTTTCTGTGGCTTGCTAAATTCTAAGCACAATTAGTTCTTCAATGGTCTGTAAAAAAAGAATGGAAAAGAAAACTACAGAACTGGGCATTTCAATACCTTGCCTTTTAAAATATTTATTGTATCTAAAGGGTTGTGTCATTCAATAAAATGCAATAATGTATATAATGTTGCATAGTGTCTGCTACAGTTAAACAAATTAAATCAATTGGTAGTAGAAATCAAGTAGATTGTTTTCTTTTTTTGCTGATCGAGAATAGGCGTGGGCATCAGAAAAGTGTGACAAATATTTCCGGGTTGACTGTAAATAACTACATGCAAGGGTTGTTCTTTAAATGAGCTGATAAATGTTTAGATTCTAAAATACATTATGTTTAATAGTATTTACATGAACAACGTTATATCATTGCAAAAAGTGTAAAAATCTTATCAGAGCCTTATTAGAGTATATGTTACTTTAGCAGACCCACATTAACCACTTGCCCTCTAGAGGATTTACCCCCCTTCTTGACCAGACCATTTTTTTGTGATATGGCGTTATGTTACTTTAACTAACAATTGTGCAGTCATGCAACGCTGTACCCAAATTAAATTTACATCCTTTTTTTCCCACTATAAGAGCTTTCTTTTGGTGGTATTTGATCGCCTGTGCATTTTTTTTGCATTGTAAGCAAAAAAGACCAACAATTTTTTTTAAAAAACAATTTTTTACTTTTTGCTATTAAACATATCCAGTAAAAAAATTTTAAAAATCTAATTTTGTTATAAGTTTAGGCCAAAATGTATTCTGCTACATGTCTTTGCTAAGAAAAATCCCAATACATGTAAATTAATTGGTTTACGTGAAAGTTATAGATGGCGATATATATATATATATATATATATATATATATATGTACTGATTTATTTTTTATAACTAGTAATGGTGACAATTAATGACAGGACATGATCCCCAGTGACATCAATACAGTGATCAGTGCTAATAAAAAAGCACTTACACTGTACTAATGGCACTGGGCAGGAAGGGGTTAACATGTGGGCGATCAAACTGTGTGCTGTTTTACTATGTGGGCTGTATGTGTGTGTTTCACTGTAAGCACACTGCTTAGTATTGCTCTGCTATGCAGGTGTGTGCAGGAGCTAACAGGGGAGAGATCTGTTTTGTTTACATACAGGTCTCTCCCCCATCGGTAATACTCGGAAATCGCTGGGTGCCGGTGGGGAATCACCTGCTGTAACTCGATGAGTGACAGCTGAGGCACCGAATGGTGGTGCGGGTAGGGCTCGTGCACGCCCCCTACCAGGAACTGCAAAATTACGTAAATATATATATATATATATATATATATACACGATTTTGCTCACCCATGCCGCCCTGTAGCAGTATTTCTGCTGTAGGGTGGAGCAGAAGCTGTTGACGCAATGCATCACTGTGCATTTTGGTGTGCTGCATTGATCAAACCCATTCATTTTGAATTTTCTGGCAGTGCACTGTAATTCCCTAAAAATTGAACATGCATCATTTTTAATGGCTGCTTTGCAGTGGATTGGGTTACAATTCAAAATGAATGCCACCTGTTGACATGTGTTGCAGTAACATGTGGTATAATGTGCATATCACCACGTAATACTGTAACATGATTATTGGGCAATGTAAAACAATATGTGGTTAAATAACAAGGACACTGTCAGGCCATATTCTATATCAGCACTTAGCAAAAATGTTTAGCAAAACTGCAAATGTATAGGTGAATCTGTGTAGTGCAGTTTTTTTTTGTTTTGTTATTTTTTTCACTGTCCACCCTGTAAGGGGCCAGCATAGTTTTTATCTTCTACGTCATTCTATATGAAGTCAGCAGGGAAGGCAACATGCGTGAGAGGAAGAGGGGGGGGGGGGATTGGTGTTACAGATTATGTTGGTACAATACCTTAAAACAAAATCTCTTTATCATCTGTTCTGAGTTATTCTATACTTCCTAAAGTGTTAGCACACTTTTAAAAAAAAATTTTTCGTGAAGCTGAAAGACTGACACCGACATGTGGACATACCATGCAAAACATTTGTAGTGTTTTAATCTAGGAATCTTTTTTCCTGTAACTACAATTGCTTCATTTATTATTTGAAAATCCTGAACGGCTACAGCCAATTATTTGTTTCCAGTTTCTAACTAGAAATAAGATAGAAAAAAATGTCTTGTAATTACTTTCCTTGACTTGATCCAGCAGTGGGAGCAGGGAAATTACTTGCAGCCCCATAGGAAGGTTTAAAGTGAAAATCAAACTCTGTTTCAGGTGACGGAGAGGCGTTGACTGATGATTCAAATTTCATAAGTTTAATTGGGAGTTACATAATTATTTGTGTCTACATGACTAAGTAAAATTATCACTTTAAAGATCTAGAGCAGTTGTTTGCTAAACCCTAGGGATACATACCAAGCTTCATAGCTATCTAGCTGATAAGTGTGTTAAAAGACTGCAGCTTTCAGAAGTGGTTTGATCTCTCCTTACAAGGTTAAAGGGCATGTGTCAGGAGAGGCTCTCAGCAAGGATTCCTACAATGCGTAGCTGTGCACATATTTTCTAAACATCCTTAGCCTTAATTGTTTTTTAAAACCTCTTTCTAACATCCTGTAATGAATGCTACAAACTCATCTATCCATAAATCTTCTGAAGGTGTTCATAAGGATTTGATTTCTTTTTTTAGCAAGGTCTTTACATTTGAACTTGCAGTGTAGTTGCCAAATTATTGCTTTCCTAATCTTATATGTATATGGACTTGTTTTACAAACTATTCTGTTACATAAATATTCAAGACTGTTTCAGGACATGTAGATGATGTTTTTCTTGGTCATTTGCAATTTTAAAATAAAAAAGGAAAATCCTGACAAATACTTGACAAATAATGCAAAAATTGAGGCAAAATAGTAAAATATGATAACAGTGTAGTAACTGTCCAAATAATTAACCAGTTCTTTCCAACCTGGCACATATATGTGGACTCTTGGTGGGTGGGATTTAGAGTTCATTCACACCTATGTGACTTGCCATGAGACTTTGGGGTCCAAGGTTGCATGGCAAGTCGCATCCCATATTTCCTAATGAGTACCATTCAAATCTGTGCAACTTAAAGTTGCAGTGACTTGAAAGTAGTTCCTGCACTACTTTTGGTACGACTTTTGATGCAACTTTAGTACAGTGAATGTAAAGTCGGATCAAAGTCGCACCACGTCACATCAAAGTCGCTCTCCAAAATCACACCGGTAATCGCACCATTTTGGAGATGCACTGATGTGAATGGAGCCATAACACAGAGTGGCATCTATTAGTAAACACCTAACTGTGGTGAAAGCACACTCCCTGTGTGTTCTCAGCATAGTAACGAATGGCTACCAGAAAGCTCATGATGCATACTTGTGATCAGGAGCTTTCCGATCATGGAACCACTGTGACTGCCAATCATAGCAGTGACATGATCATAATGCCGACCTCCGGGCATTTAGATCCACCTAAAGGGCTGGGAGGTGGCGAGAAGATGGTAAATACTTTGAAGTGAATCTCTGCTTTAATCATGCAAGGATAAGCAACAGGTTTCCTTGACCCCCCACCTAGCATAAACGTACATTTCCTTGGCTACTTTGCTGCTTTATTTAGTGTTGGGATCCAAATGAAAATTCCCTGCTACTGCAGAGGATGGAGAGCATGTGTTTTGTTCTGTGTGACAGCACTGGACCATTCATTGTTGTTATGTATGTTATGAGTCCTTGCCCTAGCAAAAGCTATAACTCCAGGAAATTGTAGCTTGGGCATAGTTTTCTTTGCTGTGTGGGGGAGCATAGTACGTAAATGCTGTAAAGGAGGTCTGCATTAAAATGAACCTATCCCTTTGCCCTGCATATGCAAAGTAAAGGTTCACTTTAAAGCTGGTCTCCAGACCTCACACATTTGATATAAAAGCAAGGACTTTAACCACTTGCCCTCCAGAGGATTTACCCCCCTTCCTGAGCAGGCCATTTTTTGTGATACGGTGCTGCATTACTTTAACAGACAATTGTGCGGTCATGCAATGCTGCACCTAAATGAAATGTATGTCCTTTTTTCCCACAAATGGAGCTTTCTTTTGGTGGTAGTTGATCACCTCTGCGTTTTTAATTTTTGTGCTATAAACAAAAAAGGACTGACAAATTTAAAAAAAATATATATATTTTTGACTTTTTGCTATGAAAAATGTATTCTGCTACATGCCTGCTAACAAAAATCTAAATATGTGTAAATTACCGTATTTTTTGCTCCAGAAGATGCACTTTTTTCCCCAAAAAAAAGGGGAGAAATGTCTGTGCGTCTTATGGAGTGCATATTGACAAGCCCCCCCCATCGTCGCTGCTGCCACCATGTGAGAATACCGGGCCAGCCAGCAGAGAGGGGGTGGGGCCAGGCCCAGAAGCACCACTTACCTCACCCCATGCAGCCTGTATGCTCGAGAGGGAGCTGCTGTAGTAGAAGTTGTGATGTGAGTGGGAGCTCAGAGAGGAAGCTGAGCACGGCTGGCCAGGTATGTCCTTCCACCCATAGACTGCCTGTGGACTGTTGTACCAAACCCTGAGCTGTTTTTCACAAACTGTACATCTGTGCATTGCTGAAAGAACTCTGTTCATCCCCTGCAATATGTCTGCAGTCCTCTTCTGTACTATGTCCGCAGTCTCTGGTCATATCCTGTACTATGTCCGCAGTCTCTGGTCATCTCCTGTACTATGTCCGCAGTCTCTGGTCATCTCCTGTACTATGTCCGTAGTCTCTGGTCATCTCCTGTACTATGTCTGCAGTCTCTGGTCATTTCCTGTACTATGTCCGCAGTCTCTGGTCATTTCCTGTACTATGTCTGCAGTCTCTGGTCATCTCCTGTACTATGTCCGCAGTCTCTGGTCATCTCCTGTACTATGTCCGCAGTCTCTGGTCATATCCTGTACTATGTCCGCAGTCTCTGGTCATCTCCTGTACTATGTCCGCAGTCTCTGGTCATCTCCTGTACTATGTCCGCAGTCTCTGGTCATCTCCTGTACTATGTCCGCAGTCTCTGGTCATCTCCTGTACTATGTCCGCAGTCTCTGGTCATCTCCTGTACTATGTCCGCAGTCTCTGGTCATCTCCTGTACTATGTCTGCAGTCTCTTGTCATCTCCTGTACTATGTCTGTAGTCACAGCTAATAAAAAGCACAGTGTACTAATGACACTGGGCAGGTAGGGGTTAACATGTAGGACGATCAAAGGGTTAACTGTGTGCTGTTTTACTATTTTGTCTGTGTGTGCTTTACTGTGTAAGCATGCTGATTTGTTTTGCTCTGCTATACAAAGTAATACAAAGCAGCGTGCTGGTGCTGACAGGGGAGAGATCTGTATTGTTTACATAGAGACCTCTTCTCTGTCACCGTTCCTCGGTGATAGATGGGTGCCAGCGGGGAATCTCCAGTCAGGACCTGGTGATCGTCAGCTGTAGCTGGGCGCAGGTAGGGCAGCGCGTGCCCCACCCACCCAAAAATACAAAATCACGTATATATGTATATACAGTATGTAGCAGTACTTCTTAACAAACATTGTTGCAGATTCCTAGCTTTTGTTATTTTGAAAGAGTAGCTGTTTAGTCTCTGTCCATGTGCAGAGTGAATCTGGATGGGAGTGATTATATCATTACCATCAGTTTCTGCACCTGCAGAGCTCTGAGGAAAATTGCAGGGTCTGCATCCTTTTAGATGGGATTTCCCTTTGAGAGTATCTAAAAAAAAATTACTTTTTTTGCAGGGGATGCTAAAAATCTGACATATCTTAGTGCAGACTTCTAGGAAAATCAGTACACCAATCATACGAGCAGGGAATGATATTGGTGTGTGGGTGGGGGGTGTTCTGTACACCATCTGTTGCCATATTGCATTTTACAAAACATTAAAGAGCTCTGCAGAATGAAAAGGAAAGGCAACTTTTAATAACATTCATTTACAATATGACTTGTGTGGCAATTGTATATGCTATATTGTTTTTTTTGTATTTGCTATTTTTCCCACAAAAGTGGAGTTACCCTTTAAAGACTTAATTCACCTTTTGGGGCAGAATTTCACTTTTCATAATCAATCGAAGCCTTTTCTAATGTCTTTTTCTTCTAAGCCATCCCAATGTACTTACTGTATCTCTCATTTACCTGATCCATGGCAGCTTTGAATCTGGACCTCTCTGTTAAAAATTTTGAAAAATGCATCTGTGCCTATCACTTCCTGTAGCATCATGTGACCATCCAGGAAACACCATATCCCATTGTGCACTGCCTTACTATATCACAAAACAGAGCGTGTTTTTCCTCTCTGGATTATACCTCCATTCATTACTATACCACCGTTTTTTTATTTCCACCAATTTTTCTACTTCTTTACTAAAGTATCCATACATTTTACAATCTGATTGTACAATCTCCTTTAGATCTATCATCAGCTATGTAGTGTAATGGCCTGCCTGATCTCATACAAATTGAATGGATTGTTCAAGTGGGTCCTCCTATTACATAGTTTTGGTAATTCTAAAGGAAATTGTACAGAGATTGTACCATTAGATTGCATAGTATATGGCCAGGTACAGTATATACAAGTACATGGTAGGTGGAGACATTCAGCTGTCATTGTTCTTATTATCCAGCAACAGTTCAGAGAGGGGAAGGGTGTAAACACACTCATTTCACGTTGAGGCCTGTTTGACACCCAGTGTAGTGGGAGAGCATGGTTTTGGTATGTTCTTCCCACAACATGGATAGGGCAGCTCATTGATTTCAATGGGCTGCCCTACACTAGGTATAGTAGCTCATGGGGCATTTTGGTGTGTTGTGGTTTCCAATTTTTTTACAAAGTGTTTTGCTTCATTTGTAATTTTTCTTTCAAGTATTAAAATGTGCATTTGCTTCTGCATTTGGGGTGCCTTTAACAATTAATGGCACCAAAAGTGCAGCTAGTTCATTTTAGGTGTAAAAAGATGGCCATACACTATACAAACTGATTGTACCATTTCTATACAATCTTCTTTATATTTTCCAAAATTATATATTATAGGAGGACACACCTGTCTATTCAATCACTCTGCATCCAATCAGGCAGGCACTTGCCCTACATAGTTGATGGTACATCTAAAGGAGATTGTGCAATCAAATTGTGTAGCATATGGTATGCCTTACAGACTTCCTGGGACACACATCTCCTGTTTTTGACTACAGCTCTGCTCCACCTAGACTTTTATATGATTGCTCAGGTCCTGCATGCACTGTCAGATGAGAAATCTATGCAAGAAGAAGTGAAGGTACAAAATAATTGATCAGAAAAGGAAGACACTGGCTTTGTATTAAAGGGGAATGGTGCTCACTGACATAGACTGCATGTGGGCAGGAGCAATCTCCTGGAGTGGGAGGGCAAGTGCAGGGTGTGTATTAACTGAGTGAATTACTTCCCTTTAATGGTTTTCACGTCCCATAGGACATTCACCAGGACGTCATGGCCAATTTCTCTCTAAACAAACTGGAGGCTGAAGTAATTCCTGCTCTAGAATATACAAAAAGCATTTTCTTTTCTGAAACAAAGGAACATTAATGGTATATTGGTACAAAAGGTAGCTGGAATTTAGAATAAAAAAGGTAAATGTAGCCTATATCAGAGGAAGGTTTAGTAAACCTTGATAGCACACACACCTGAAAACCCCCTACTGTATTAGGGGGATTGCCTAGAGTCAGGAGGGCAATGAGGTACCCAGAATATAGACAGCAAATCTCAACCATATCATTGAGATCACTGACAAGTAAAGTGAATATTATTGATTATCTTGTTACAAAGGCATCTGAAAGTCAGTGAGATATATTAGGCAGAAGGTAAACATGTTTTCCATGAAGTTGATGAAAGCAGAACAAAATGGCATTGCAGTTTGTTGTATGGGGCTATGTAGTCACATACCAGTCAGGGTACACATGCTGACCTGTGTCCATAGCCACAAGTGCCTGCAATGGACACATTAGCATCAGAACTGAACCACAGGGCGATGGAAGAAGGTGGTTTGATCTGATGAATCGTGTTCTTTTTTAATCATGTGGATGGCCGGGTGTGTGTGTGTCACTTACCTGGGCTAGAGATGGAGTATTAGAGATGGAGTATGGGAAGAAGGCAAGCCTCCAGAGCAGCAGTGTGATGCTTTGGGCAATGTTCCGCTGGGAAAACTTGGTTCTTCCATTCATGTGGATGTTACTTGACACATACCACCTACCTAAACATTGTTGCTGATCAAGTACACCCCATCATGGAAATGATATTCCCTGATGGCAGCTGTCTCTTTCAGCAGGATAATGTACCCTGCCACAATGTAAAAATGGTTCATGAATTGTTTGGCTACAATAAAGAGTTTGAGGTGCTGATGTAGCATTCAAATTCTCTAGATCTTATTTCATCAAGCATCCTGAGTTCCCACCTCGCCACTTTCAGGACTTAAAGGATCCGCTATTGATGGCTTGGTGCTAGATACCACAGCATACCTTCAGAGTACTTGTGGTGTCCATACATCGAGGGGTTAGGGCTGTTTTGGCAGCAAAATGGGACCTACTCAATATTAGGTCATCAGAATGTTATGGCTGATGTATAGTTGCATCTACTGTCCCAGCCTTCCAGTATAATTGCTGATCATCTACTGACCTGTTGTTGTTGTTTTTTTGTTTGTTTGGATTTTTTTTTTTTGCTTTTCTCTCCTATTTTTCAGAAGATGATAACCAGGTCAGTATGGGGCTCTCAAATTCAATTCAGGCGTCTGAACTATAAGAAACCAGTAGGTAGAAATTCTGGAATTGATGATGCACACAGCAATCGCTATTAATCACTCAAATATATATATAACTTATTTTTTCTGGCATACTGTTTGTAAGAGTAACATTCAGGTAGCTGTTAAGTCCTCACTAGTCTGCATAAAGCATGTCTGTTTCCTGCTAGTAAAAGTCAAAAGGCAATAGATTTCAACAATGTGCCTTGAATCCAACACGCCGCAAACAGCCCATTCAGGTAATGCTTGGCCTAAATTTCTCTTTGGCTTCAACAGCTACTTTGCAGTTTATTGAATCTGTGTTTGAGTGATTGTTCAGCTAGAGTTTTAGCTCAGAGTTAATCCGCAGAACCTTGTCAATTGCAATTAAAACCCTGCTTAGCTAGTGATGCTGTGTTGGGTTTCTGAATCTACAAACACACACATATTAACAGTTCAGAGAATCACCTGTGTTTGTGGCAGGCAAGTTTCAGTTATAAGCCTGGTTTGAAGCCAAGGTGGAAGAACAAAGTGTTTATACCTCTTGGACCTTGGTCAAAACAATTATAGAAACTATGTAACACAATAACACAAAGACAGAAGGCTGCAAAGTTGGCTATTAACACCTTAGATGCTGAAAGTGTGACAGCAAGAGCAAGATGCAAAAGCATAGCTGGAAAAACATTACTTTTTATTGGTATAAAGATCGGCAAAACATCAAAAGGTAAAACAAATAGCCATGCTAAGAACATTTAGTCTTGCTGTATTTTAAAGTAACTTGTATTCTTGGCATAATAACTAGGTGTCTTTAAATATTCAATAAAGTACTCCGTTGATTAGTCTATTTGGGGGTGGGCAACTGTGGCCCTCCAGCTGTTGGTGAACTACAAGTTCCATCATGCCTCTTCCTTTGGGAGTCATGCTTGTAACTGTCAGTTTTGCAATGCCTCATGGGACATGTAGTTCTACAAGAGCTGGAGGGCCACAGTTGCCCACCCCTGGTCTATTTGGTAGTTTATGTTATTTATTTATTTTCAGATACTGTAACTTTATTTACCTAGTATGAAAATGATTATGCCTTGCAGAGTATCAATATTCTAATCTACATGACATTTTAAACAGCCCTTACCCTAGGTTCAGAAATGCAATACAGTCCATTTAACATGATTTCCTATGGGGCATGGTCATATCTGTGTGTTTTCACCTGGTGCATTTATTGAAAAGGGTCATAGACTTTTTTGAACGCAAAAAGTTGCATTTTTGGTTCAATAGACTTCAATGGAAATGCTGCAGAAAGGCATGTATTGTGTTTTTGCTGCTCTTTTCATGTGTTTTGTGTTTTAAATCTGCCTTGCAACAAAACAATTTAAACAATGGAAAAAGAACCCGCAAAACACATAAACGCGTCATTAACGTATGCAAAACACAGGTGCAAAAATGCAACACAAAACGCAATGTAGAAACGGCTCAAATGGAACCTGCATAAGTGTGAACCTAGCTTTAGCAATAATTTGGTGTTTAGGGGAGGATTCACCTGATAAGTATTGTATTGGAGTAAAAAAAAGGAACTCAAGTTTAGAATTCAGCTAGAGATGAGTTTGGAGGATGCTTGAGCTCCCAACTAATTTATAGAGAATAAGGCAGCCCATACATTAATAATTATTTTCCATTCAACCAACGCTGATCATGCAGCAGTTTTCCAACAGGCTGGTTGTACAAAATTTGATTGGTGGATCAACTTCTCTACAACCGCCTGCTCATACATACAGTAGATTGATATTCAGCTGTTCCCTCCTGAACCTGCCAAATTTCAATCCATGCATGACCAGCTTAAAGTGTTACTAAACCCTGGACCCTGCTTTCACTATATCTGGTCTCCCACAGTACACAAAACACGGAAATGCAAATATTTTTGTAAATATAAACTGTTAAATACCTTTTATCATCAGCAGTTACAGCAGTATTGTGACATCTATCAGTGTCCAGCAGAGCACTGGTTACAGCTCATGTAGGAGAATACAAAACCCCTGACCTCTGTCTGGATAGTGCTGATTGGCCCTGTGCTGATCACATGCACTCTCCCAAGAAAAAAAAAAACTAGCAATACACACCAAACTGAGCATGTGCATCTTGCCCCCAAGCCTGTGTTCTATCAGAAGATATTTAGGAGGCACTTAAATAAGGGGAGGAACAGAGAAGACAGGATCAAACATCATTTTTTACACAATGCGGAGGATTAATCCCTTAGGTTCAACAATGAGTATAACAAGCATGCTTTACTGCATATACACACTGATTTTACTGTTGTGGGTTTAGTAACACTTTAAGTGTTGGTTAAAAAAATGCCTGTGCTGCCCATATCAACTATTTATCTAGCCAAATCAACCTTGAAGGCCCATTTACACTTTGCCTTTCTGGTGCATTGCAGTGCAGTGCATTTGCCACTCTTTTTTGATAAGACAATCCATTCATTTTGAACAACAAAAAAAAGAGACACATGCACCCTTATTTCAATGCAGCACACTAGGCAAGCTAGTTTGCTACCGTACGTATTGGTGTGCTACAACAAACGTGCATTGGAATTGCATTGCTATAATGCATTGGGGTTCCATTCAAAATGAATTAACTAAAACATGTATTGTGGGTTGTGGTAGCAATACACAGCATCCTAGAAGTGTAACTGGATCCTCACTGTAACCCTTACACTAACCTTCCCTTACATATTTATTTTCTTGTTTCCCTTCTCACCTCCCCCACATCCAAAGCGATAAAGACTAGCAATGAGCTTTAGGTTTCCGAAAGTAGAATTTGGTCCAGACTTTGCCTGTTCAGCATTTGGAAAACAGGCAAACTAAACAAGGTTATTAAAAGCAGTCAACTTCTGCACTCACTGCCTGACCATGGTCTATCCAAACTAGCCAGCACTCGCAGTATAAATTTTGATCAGGTAGTGTATAATATTTAAGATTAGTGCGGTGCTGAAAGTACCTTACTCCTTTATTTCTTCCTAAACTATGCACAAATCAAACTAGAATCACAACACAACCAATTATTCACTTGATAATTGCTAATGCTAAACAAAAATAAATGTTAAATGATGACTATTTTTTTTTTGGTGTTTACCTGCTTGTCAAGCTGAACTTCTGTGAAAGAGATACATCTAGCAGTGGTAGTATTACCATTGCTAAATTTGCCAGCTTCCTAATCAGGCTGGTTGTTGGGAAGCCACCAACCACTGACTTCCTAGCAATTAGTTATGCACCCTCCCCAGCCATTCAGCTGTCAATCAGAGACTCCAAGCTGATAGCTGAATGTCAACAAAAAGGTGTGGATGGTGTCTGACATCACTGACCAAAAATGGCCATATCCATAACTGAGAGGGGTTTCAGATCCAGTGGTGTTGTCACAAGCCTCTCTCTGAGGTATGAACCAAACCTAGTTAGCCTTGATGATTTGAGGAATGTGGAAAATGAGTCTGGTTACTAAAATATTAGAAAAGAGATTAAGATCTACCTTTAAGAGGGATATTGTCTGGTAGTTACCACAGTGTGGTCTTTGTCCTGTTTAGCTTTTACTGAAATATGCACCCTGGGGTTTATTTACTAAAGCTGGAGAGTGCAAAATCAGGTTCACACTTCTGCATATAAACCAACCAGCTTCTAACCTCAGCTTGTTCAATTAAGCGTTGGCAGTAAAACCTGGAAGCTAAATGATTTTTATGCAGAAGTGAGTCTGATTTTGCATTCTCCCAGCTTTAGTAAATAAACCCTTTGGTATCCATCAGGAATAAAGTTAAAGGACATCAAGAAGAATGGCATAAGCAAGTCCCAAAATGTTTTGTAATAACTAAGAGGTATGCTATCCAGGCCTGGGGCTTTACTAGTCTGAGAAGAGGATATAACTGGATGTCCACAGTGATGGGTTCTTCCAGTGCTTAACCAACTCCTTGGGGAAACATCTGAAATCCTGAGTTTTGGAGACAAGAGTAAGTGCTTGACAGGAGGAAGAGGAGACAAAATTAGTAGCTCACAGTTTGTAAAGCTTGTGATAGAATTTCTGAACTTCATGGGCAATGGATTTGAAACTGAAGTCGTAGTACCTGACGGTGAGTTGATGAGTTAAATGTTTTCCCTTATGGGTCCCCAAATGTTCCAGCCATCCATATTAAAGTCCTTTTTTCTTTCAGGTGTTTGATCTTGGTGTAAAGCAGAGAGTTCAATCTCTTGTGAAGGGACCACCCCTGGGCCCACCCCTGTACACCCTGCACCCAGCTACCGGGCACCCAGCTACCGCCCCTGGACACCCACCACCCAGCTACCGGGCACCCAGCTACCACCCAGCTACCGGGCACCCAGCTACCACCCCTGGACACCCAGCTACCGGGCACCCAGCTACCACCCCTGGACACCCAGCACCCAGCTACCGGGCACCCAGCTACCACCCCTGGACACCCAGCACCCAGCTACCGGGCACCCAGCTACCACCTCTGGACACCCAACACCCGGACCACCCAGCGAATCAAGACGCCGCCCAGCGAATCTCCAGCCACCAACATCACCAGACGCTGTGCCTACCAACACCCCCAGACATCGCACCCTACGACCCCTCCACTCGCCGATCCACCGGACCCACTGAAGACCCCTCGGACGCCAGCATACTGCACTCACAGATTGCAGCTACTGAAGGACTCTAGTGGACTCCTCCACGGTGTTACAGACTCTCCACATCACCTCGCCCTGACCCATATCCCTTCACCTCCCCCGACCCGAACAGCACTGCACTCACCCCAGCATGCCACCTGCACTTCTCCTCCTCGTCTTCCTCTCCTCCATCCCAAAAATCGCCTCCCTCTACCCGCCCACCCCCCCAAAACAGCTCTACATTGCCCCTTCACTTCTGCCCTCTCCCCACTACGGCACTCACCACCTCCTCCTGGTACTTCACTCCCCGGTCGACCCACGTGCCACCACTACCAGACCCACACGCTCCTACACCTCCCATTCCCATGCCACCCTCCTCACCCTTCTCCTTCTCCTATCCGCCGGGGACATCTCCCCGAACCCTGGCCCCTCACCACCTCTCCCCCCCTCCAGGGACCCCCCTGCCCCCGCCAGCCGCCGCAACCCCCTCAACCTCATACCTGTGCACCTCCTCCCCGCATCCATCCCCCCTCTCTCGGTTGCACTTCTGAACGCCCGTTCGGTTTGCAACAAACTAACTGCCATCCATGACCTCTTTATCTCCTGCTCCCTCAACCTCCTAGCCATCACCGAAACCTGGGTACAGGCCACTGACACTACCTCCCCTGCGGCACTCTCCCATGGAGGTCTCATCTGGTCCCATTCACCTAGATTGGGCGGTCACAAAGGTGGTGGTGTCGGCCTGCTCCTATCACCGCTGAGCACCTTCCAGGTCCTCCCTAACCCCCCCTCCCTAACCTTCTCCTCCTTCGAGGCTCACTGCATCCGGCTCTTCTCACCCACCCCCCTAAGGATCGCAGTGATCTACAGGCCCCCCGGATCCATAGCCCGCTTCCTGGATGACTTCGCCGCCTGGCTTCCCTTCTTCCTCTCCTCTGAGCTACCGACCATCATCCTCGGGGACTTCAACATCCCCATCAATGACAACACCCCAGCTACTTCCCAACTCCTCCACCTAACCTCCTCCTTCACACTCACACAATACACTCAATCCTCCACCCACATCAATGGGAACACCCTGGACCTCGTCTTCTCCCACCTCTGTACCCTTAACCACTTCACTAACACCCCCTTCCCTCTCTCCGACCACCACCTCCTCACGTTCTCCACCTCCCCTTCCCCTAACTTCCCCCCCCCAGTGCGCCAAACCATCACCAGCCGCAACCTCCGCAACCTGCACCCGGCCCCCCTCCACTCGGCTGCCGACCGCTTACACGACAGCATCCTTCCACTGTCATGTCCTGACCTAGCCACTAACACGTACAATGACTCACTATCAGCTACCCTAGACTCTCTGGCACCCCTAACCACACGCAACATCAAACCCAGACCGCTCCAACCATGGCAGAACGACCACACTAAATGCCTCAAACGTCGCAGCCGTGCGCTGGAGAGACTATGGCGCAAAACCAGGTCCCCTCATGCATTCTCCCTCTACAAATCTGCCTTCCTCACCTACACCTCCTCCCTCCACGCCGCCAAGCAGGCCTACTTTGTTAACCTGATTAACACCCTCTCCACCTGCCCTCGCCGACTCTTCTCCACCTTCAACTCCCTGCTCTCTCCCCCCCCTCCTCCACTTAGTACCTCACTCACCGCCCACGAAATTGCCACTCATCTCCACAAAAAGATTGACGCAATCCGCAAGGACATAGTCAACTTGCAATCTACCTCCCCATCTAGCCCCCCCCCTTCCATCACCCCCTCATCTCTCCCCTCCTCTGACCTCGCAACGGCACTGTCCCCCACCACACCCAAGGCCCTGCCTACCGTAACCCCCCCATCACTGCACTCCTTCAGCCCTACTACCACTGAGGAAGTCAGCAGAGTCTTCTCAGAAGCCCGCCTCACTACCTGCCCCCTGGACCCTATCCCCTCTCAACTCCTCCGGTCACCCCCCTCTTCCCTCATCCGCTCCCTCACCCACATCTTTAATCTCTCCCTCTCTACTGGCGTCTTCCCCTCCCCCCTAAAACATGCGCACATCACCCCCATACTCAAAAAGCCCTCCCTGGACCCCACTGACCTCAACAACCTCAGACCAATTTCCCTGCTGCCACTCACTTCCAAGCTCCTTGAGCGCTTGGTCTTCGATCGCCTAAGCGCCCACCTGACTGACAGCAACCTCCTTGACCCACTACAGTCCGGCTTCCGTCCCCTACACTCCACCGAAACTGCCCTCCTCAAAATCACCAACGATCTACTAACCGCCAAAGCCAAAGGCGACTACTCTGTCCTCCTCCTCCTAGACCTCTCCGCGGCCTTTGACACAGTCGACCACCCCCTCCTCTTTAATAAACTACTCTCCCTTGGCATCAGAGACACCGCTCTCTCCTGGTTCTTGTCCTATCTATCCCAACGCTCCTTCAGCGTTTCCTACAACGGTGCCACCTCCTCCTCACTCCCCCTCTCTGTTGGGGTCCCCCAGGGCTCTGTCCTTGGACCCCTTCTCTTCTCCATCTACACCTCCTCCCTTGGCAAACTCATACACTCCCACGGCTTCAATTACCACCTCTATGCCGATGATACTCAAATCTACCTATCCACCCCTCACCTCACCCCCACATTCTCCGCCCGCATCACTCACCTCCTAAACGACATCTCTGACTGGATGTCGCTCCATTTCCTCAAACTCAACCTCTCCAAAACCGAGCTTCTCATCTTCCCCCCAGCCCGCGCCACCCCCCCCATCCTTTCCATCACTACCAACAACACCACCATCAATCCCGCCCAGCAAGCCAAAGTCCTTGGCGTCATTCTGGACTCAAACCTTTCCTTTCAACCTCATATCAAATCTCTCACAAACACATGCAGACTCCACCTCCGCAATATCGCCAAGATACGCTCCTTCCTTACCCCAGACACCACTAAACTACTAGTACACTCCCTGATTATCTCACGCCTGGACTACTGCAACTCCCTCCTCACCGGCCTACCCCAGTGCAGGCTCTCTCCGCTTCAGACCATCCTGAACTCAGCGGCCAGACTCATCCACCTCACCAGCCGCTCCACCTCTGCCACCCCCCTCTGCCTCTCCCTCCACTGGCTCCCCATTGCCCAACGCATTAAATTTAAATTGCTCACCCTGACCTATAAGGCCATTCACAACACTGCCCCTAACTACCTCACCGACCTGATTCCCAGGTACCACCCTACCCGTACCCTTCGCTCTTCACAGGACCTCCTTCTATCTTGCTCCCTGGTCTCCTCCTCCCACGCACGACTGCAAGACTTCTCCAGGTCCTCCCCCATCCTCTGGAACTCACTACCCCAATCCATCAGACTGTCACCTTCCCTCCTCACCTTCAGGCGCTCCCTGAAAACCCACCTCTTCAGGGAAGCCTACCCCACCCTCACCTAACAGCCGCTGCCCTTCCCTCCTCCTACCACTCCATCCCCCACAGCCGTTTCCTCCTGTGCCTCTACCCCCTCCCTCCTAAATTGTACGCTCGAAAGAGTAGGGCCCTCTAACCCCTCGTGTGCTGTTTGATGTTACTGTTCTGTTTCATGTATTGTCCCCCCTCTATTGTACAGCGCTGAGCAAACCCTTTGGCGCTATATAAACTCGATAAATAAATAAATAAATAAGGGACTGTAGTTCCTTGTAAAATGATTAACTTCTTTTTTTTATATGCTCAAAGAAAGAAACAAAAACTGTAAAAATTTCAAATTAAAGCTTTGAAAGTAACTATAACAAAATAAATTTGTAACAATTGGTTTGCTCTTCAGAGAGTTACTTTGCTGACTGGTTCTTACCTCTGTTTTTTATGTTTCTCTATATCTAGAGTTATTTTCAGCGGAGTTATGTTAATTACACTGAATTACACTTCTCTCCTACTCTGAAAATGTTTGTTCTATACATTTTCAAGACTGTTATTTTCCTGAACTTGAGCATTGTAAATTTCTGGATCAGAAAGTAAGTGCTTTTTCAAAATATCCAGTGGCTTTTTTTTTTTCATGATGACTGTTTTTCTTGAAAAAACTTGTTGCCTAAATACTGAGTGTGCCTGTATTCTTTCTAGAAACATATTATCCCTTCACTAATATCCATTCCATTATATTGGACCTTAGAAGAGTAATATAAGTCTAGCTTATTTCATAATTTTGTAAATGGGTCATAGCAGGTTTCAACATATTTTCTGTTTTCAAATTAGACAAATAATCACTGGCCTATGAAGTACAGATACCTGCAGCAAAGTTAAAACTGGCAAGATATTATGGAAAAGTGTGACTGGAATTAATGACAAAATTATTAGCAAGCTGTCAGATATGATCTTTGCCAGCAAACTCTATAATGCTGTAATCCAAAAATCGTATAGTAGTGATGGTAGTCTTCATTTACATACTAGAAACCCAGTATATATTGTTGTCCTCACTGTACATGATGCTACATGGAATTTCAGTCCCAAAAGTTGCAGTTACTATATTATGGTTTATGGACATTTTTGAAGCTACTTGATCTTCTACAGATATAGAAAAAATATCTGTTGTAAGAAATAGAGGTAAATAAGCCATTCCAAACATGTTCTGCTTCAAATCTGATCCATAACCCATTCCAACTATGAAGGTCTCATAGGAATGAGACCCTTACAAACCAATGAGAATTAGATCCTCTAAAAGACACCCCTGATAATAGTGACATTACACTGGTGATCAGTCGTGGCTTTCTATATCCTAATAGCAGCTCCTTTTACACTGTTGGTCAGTGGTAGTGTTAAGCTCCCTGCCTAAATATCCCTTTACTTTGGTGGGCTGTGGTGATCTCCTCCTTTTAATTAAATTGGTGGTGACAGATCTCACCAAACAAAAGCCACTCAAGTACATTTTACATACAAATGCTGTTTGTGACTTTTATGTACACATTGTTGATACTACTGGAAAACTCTCCAGGATCCCAAGGAACTAATATAAATGCACTTAGGTTCTCTCTAAGTTGGAAACTGAGGTTGCTTCGAAGGATTGGCTTGTACATTTTTATAGCAGTACAGCTGAATGCAAAAGCTTCTCCAGTAGGACATCCTGTATCCAGAGAAACACAAAGCAAAACAGGACAAATGAAGCCTTAGAACTGTCATCAATACTATACTACTGAGGTATATGGGAATCTGCAGACCTGTGTTTGATGTATGTTTCAAACTCACCTCAAGCGCAAGTAAATACCACCCATGTACAAAAAGGCCTAAAGAGGGTATCAATGTGGGAAATTCTTTTTTGATGCTGACTTGTATTACCAAGGAGTTGCAAAACAGCAAATCATTTTTGGTTTGAATGTGGAGAATATTAATTACTGCTGTGATCTTGTGATATCCATTTGCAAAATGTAGACCATAAAACCAGCAGTGGACACATTTAGGTCATGTGCAAGCAGACCTCAATTATAATATAATGCTACAAGAGATACTGTACTCAGAAAACACAAAGCTATTAGTGGTTTTAAGCAGCCCAACAAAAATAATTAGACGTGCTTAGATGTTTTAAGAACAATACTTTAACATTACGCCATAGAGTAACTAAAATCTATACAATATTATGGCTGGGGTATTTAAATAGTAGGGCCAACCTTAAAGTGATTGTAAATCCTCACCTTGTTAAACAACCCATTCAGTTTAAAATAGAAATGAAAGGCAAAACATTTGTGTATAGATATACAAATAGCACCCTCCCCCCTTTTTATAAGTGATAACATCACCTCTGTTCTCAGCTGCATAATAGTTGGGGGAGGGGGGAGAAGCATCAGAACGCTAATATTCCCAGTGAATGGATATGCAGAAGGGATGTGTCAGCACAAGTCTAGTCACTGAGTTCCCATCATAGCTAGAGAACTGATCACACTGTGCTCTCCTGCTTAGTGTGGTCAGTTTTAAATATGACAGCAGAGGTACTTGCAGGAATACCAGGTATTTCAGACATAGGAAGCAATACAAAGAGATCAGGATACTTTTTCATACAAGGAAATGGTACAGCAGGCACATATCAGGGATATGAAATTTGGGTTTACATATTCTATAACTGTTGTTATTTTAGGTGCTATTTTTTGCCAATTTTACCTAGTAAGAACAGGTAAATTCTAATTACATTGCATGAATGGCAACAAAAGGTTTGTTGCAGTGTGTAACTTTCTCTGAACCAACATGATGACTCTAAAGTTATTAAGTTTCCAGAAATGACAATTAATCAGGCAGTTTGGCAAACATGGCAAGCAATATGCTTAATACTATGACACGTAGATATTGGGTATTGAAAAATGAATAACTCCTTGGTAATCGTGGTTTTGTAGCCCTTATATAAGAGCAAAATGGGAGGATTATTACAGCCTTCAAAAAGGAAAGCTGTGCTGTGCACCCGGCTTCTGGCAGTTTTTGTTGAGCAAATGCTAACACAAGCTCACCTGGATGAGTGCCCTCTACCATTCTTAACTATTTCCATTTCAGCTTTCACTCCTGTATACCTTTTATGAACCTTTGTCATTACTTGACAACAAAGATATATATATATATATATATATATATATATATAAAATATTTTTTATTTATTTTTAGGACAAACATAGCTTTCTTTTGTATTATTTGCAAACCTATTTTATTTGTATGAACTCCATAGACAAAAAACTAACACAACTAAAAATTACACTTTTTTTACTTTGATGTTTGTTATTTCAATACAGCAAACAGTGTTTTACTATTACCTTCATGAATGAGCATTCTTCACAAAACAGCTCTCAGAGAACGTAGACAAAAAGTAATTTAGCAATTCCCTCCTTAGCATACTATGTTTTCCCCAATAATGTTTTTTGGGCGTCTTTCTAGAGGTGAAATGTGGGGAAACCTAACACATAAACAGTTCATCTTGCTGTCTACATAAATCCCTTTTTAAATCTATTAAGTACATAGTGTAAACAGTGGTGAAAATAAATTCCTACTGTAAGAGTCAAAGTGGGCCGACTGGAGGCATACCAAAAATGAAATGTTTATTTATCTCTGCTTATTACACCGTTGTAAAGGGACAGCTGAAATCATTCTATGCTCCAGCCAAAGACATGCAGTAAGGTATCTAATCTCTTTAATCAGCCGTACATTATTATTATAACAGGTACTTTTATTTATATATATATATATATGTATATATATATGGATTGAAATTCAGCCCATTTAGTGGGGAAAGGACAAATTTCAATCCATGTATGGGCAGGCAGTTGTACAGAAGTCAATCTACCAATCAACTTCTGTACAACCAGCCTGTTGGAAGATTTCTGCAAGATCAGGATCATAGCAGCCATTTATAGCCAGCAGCACTGATCAGTGTATTCTGATGGCAGGGAAGGCTCTTCGCTGTCAGAATACAAAGATTCAGCTGGAGTGATTCCACAAAGAGTGCCCCCCCCATGAGCTGTGAACTACATCAGCAGCATGTTGAAGAGTTCAAGGAAGCCTCCTCTTATCCCTGCTTCTTGACCTGGCCACAAATCTGGCCAAAAATATAAACATTTTCTCCTGTATAATTAAGCTACAGAAATCTAACATTAAAGCAGAACTCCAGACAAACAGCTAAATTGATAGTTAGACTACTAGCATATTTACTTGCCACAATCTGCAGGGTGGCAGCATAAGTACATTTTTATAGATCTTCTCTGGACACTAAATAACAGAGGCGATTTAAAAGGTTTCATTTAATAGTAGATTCTTCCACACCTGTGGTAGACAGTTAAGTTGCATTTGAATGCTAATGGAGTCCAAAGCCTTCTTGCATTCTAAATTAGGACTTCCCCCTACAAGTCTAAAGTAGCATAAACAAAGATATGTAAATGTACCAATCCAATTAAGCTTTTTAAATAGTAAGTAATTGTGAGGCATTGATGGAAAGCACTAAGTAATTGTGGTTTAATGATGAAAAAGACATAGTAAGGAAACCCTGAGTAAAGACTAGAGCAGAAAGGAGAAAAAATATTCTTCCATGTTGGTGGGCTTGATTGCCTTGAACCATACAGCACTGAAAATTCTACTGACAAACCTTTTGGTTAAATAACCTTCCACTGAGTGGATATACCATTGATGTATAAGTTGGTTAGACATTGTCTCAGGTTATCTCTTTAAATAATTCTGTATGAGTGCATCTGTGTATTGTAAACCACTGTTTTATTTTTTTAATATTTTATTTAAAAAGAGATTCTCACTTTAACAACTAAACAAACACTGCTGCATAAAGTACATGTATAATTCTTACCCTAAGGCACCATGTACACTGCAGCTGATAAACTCACGTTTTTCTGCATTTCTGCATTTGTTTCAGCAGCCCCTGAACTCTCCCTAATGTTTTCTTATGTGTCCATGTACACATAGTCGTTTACAGGCAGTTGAGTTTACAGTCGTTTTTTTTTAACACACCAAATGCGTTCAGGAGTAGATTTTATCAGCGTTTCAAACGGCAAACGCTTATAAACATGGCTAACCATGTTTATAAGCGTTTGCGTTTGGACATTTTTTTTAACTCTTCCATTTCCAGATGCTGTCTAGAGCCTTTTTTTCATCATGAAAAATGCATGCAAAGCATTTTTCCGGTACTCAAATTGACCTGGTACACCATACTTTGAGGTTTCGCATGAAAGAAAATATGTTAGACACTGCTGCAATAATTTCTGCACAGAAATGAGCTGGAACACATCCAAACACCACAAAAAAAAAGACAGCTAATCTCAACAGATACTGCTCTCTCTGCTTCTACTCTCTCTATTTCTCTCAAACAGTCTGAAATAGTTAATAATTTACCATTTTCCAGTGCATTCTGGGCATTTGGGAGGTTCTCCTTTGCTTATCTTTACAAAACACTTCTGAACGCAAACCCTCATAAACGGGGCTAAACGTGCATAAATGCAGTATACAAATGCAGTAAAACAATTGTTTCTTAACCTGCGTTTTCTTGCTGTCAATTTCCAGCTTTCAGAAGAGTTCTCCAAACGCACCATGTACATGGAGCCTAACAGAATCCTGTACCTCATTGTTCACTTGTAGAGTTTCAGCAGTTGCTAAGAATCTTCAGCATTTGACACCTCCAAATGTGTCAGATCCCTGTGTTTGTATGCTGCACACTGTGGTTCTTCTCACCTTTCCCCTGACCCAACCATCTTAGCTGCAACCAGAGGCGGACTGACAACTCATGGGGCCCCCGGGCAATGGGGGATCATGGGGCCCCTGTGTCCTTGCCCAAACTCAAAAAAGCCTATGAAAAAGGTACCAGGGGCATCTCATGGGGCCCCCTACTGACCCCGAGCCCTTGGGCAGTGCCCGAGTTTCCAAATGGTCAGTCCGCCCCTGGTTGCAACATCACAAAGTGTGTCTCTGCAGCTCTGAAATTGCACACTAGTGACATAGTGGCTGTGGGGGAAGCTATAGCATGCATTGGGGAGATACAGGCACATGACACACCTGGAAGTATTGGATGCTGAAGACAGACAGCAAGGGTTAACCACTTTTCTAGATATACATAACAGCCAAGTCTTACTGAAGGTGTAGCTTAAGGAGGAGTTGGGGCGTAGACAACACACTCAAAATCATTGTAAAAACATTACAAGCAGGTTACAACTGACTTTAGGTCTTGTGAAATACTCATCTCCCCACCCTCTTCTATGCTTCCTTCTAAAAAAAATTATAGATTAAAATCTGTATATATTACAGTGAACGTGTGTTTTCATGTTCAGTAAACTTGATCTATTCAGATAATAAACTGTAATATCAACAATCAATAAAAGTGTCTACAGATAGAGATGATATGTTTGACAAATGACACATAAACATGATATGTTGGTATTTTCACAATCTAAATTAACCACTTGCCTACTGGGCACTTATACCCCCTTCCTTACCAGGCCAATTTTCAGCTTTTAGCACTGTCGCACTTTGAATGACAATTGCGCGGTCATGCAACATTATACTCATATGAAATTTTTATCATTTTTTTCTCACAAATAGAGCTTTCTTTTGGTAGTATTTATTTGTCGCTGGGTGTTTTACTTTTTGCGCTATAAACAAAAGAATAGCAAAAAATTTTAAGTTAAAAAAAAGTTTTTCTTTATAAAAGTTTGCAAACAGTTAATTTTTCTCCTTCACTGATATGCATTAATGAGGCTGCACTGATAGGCGGTACTGATTGGCACTGATTGGCACTGATAGGCAGTACTAATGAGGTGGCACTGATAGGCAGCAATGATGGGTGACACTGAAATGGGGCACTGATGAGCTGGCACTGATGATCAATATTTCTGTGCTCAAAGCAGTACATTTTTTTGCATGGAAATATGTTGTTTTTTTATTGTAGGCCTGTAATTATTATTATTATTATTATGCAGTATTTATGTAGCGCCACCAGTTTGCTCAGAGCTGTGCATTATAATGGGAGACAGAACACGAGACAGCACAGTAACAATACAATACACGAGGGGTTTGAGGGCCCTGCTCCTTGGAGCTTACAATCTAGGAGGGAGGGTATAGTGGTACAGGAGGAAATAGCTGTGGGGGATGGAGTGGTAGGAAGAGTGGAGGAGATCGGCAATGAGGTGAGGGCGGGGTAGGCTTCCCTGAAGAGATAGATTTTCAGGGTGCGCCTAAAGGTGAGGAGGGTAGGTGATAGTCTGATGGATTGGGGTAGTGAGTTCCAGAGGATGGGGGAAGCCCTGGAGATGGGCATGGGAGGAGGAGACCAGGGAACTAGAGAGTAGGAGGTCTTGTGAGGAGCGGAGAGTGCGTTTTGTGTGGTAGATGGATATCAGGTCAGTGATGTAGTTTGGGGCAGTGTTTGTGAACAGCGTTGTACGTCAATGTCAGTAAGTTGAATTTTATGCGTTGGGCAATCGGAAGTCAGTGGATGAGTTTGGCCGCAGAGTTCAGGATAGACTGCAGCGGGGATAGCCTGTGTTGAGGTAGGCCGGTGAGGAGGGAGTTACAGTAGTCAAGTCGTGATAGAATAAGGGAGTGAATGAGTTGCTTTGTAGTGTCTGGAGTTAGGAACAGACGTATTTTGGAGATGTTGCGGAGGTGGGGTCTACATAAATTTGTCAGCGATTGGACCTGGGGCTGGAAAGACAGATTGGAGTCTAGAATGACACCTAGTATTCTGGCTTGCGGGGTGGGGCTGATGGTGGCATTGTTGGTCTTGATGGAGAAGTCAGGGGGGGGGGCGCATGCTGGGGGGAAAATTAGGAGCTTGGTTTTGGCAAAGTTTAATTTGAGGACGTAGAGTGACATCCAGTCTGATATGTCGTTCAGAAGGCTAGTGATTCGGGCGGAGACTGAATGGGTGAGGCGAAGGGTAGAGAGATAGATTTGAGTATCATCGGCATAGAGATGGTAGTTGAAGCCGTGGGAGTGTATCAGTTGGCCAAGGGAGGAGGTGTTGATGGAGAAGAGAAGGGGCCCCCGAGGACAGAACCTTGAGGGACCCCAACAGAGAGGGGGAGTGAGGGGGAGGTGGCAGCGTTATAGGTAACACTGAAGGAGCGCTGTAATAGATAGGAAGAGAACCAGGAGAGAGCGGAGTCTTTGAGGCCAAGAGAGTATAGTTTTTTGAGGAGGAGGGGGTGGTCGACCGTGTCGAAAGCCGCGGAGAGGTCGAGAAGTAGGAGCACTGACTAGTGGCCATTGGCTTTGGCAGTTGGCAGGTCATTGGTGAGTTTGAGTAGGGCGGTGTCAGTGGAGTGTAGGGAACGGAAGCCAGACTGTAGGGGATCAAGGAGGTTGTTCTCGGTGAGGTGGGAACTCAGGTAATTATAGGCTAAGCGCTCAAGGAGTTTGGATGTAAATGGCAGCAGGGAGATGGGTCCAAGGTTGTTTAGGTCGGTGGGATCCAAGGAGAGTTTTTTAAGTATGGGAGTGATGTGCGTGTGATTCAGAGGGGAGGGGAATGCACCAGTAGAGAGGGAGAGATTAAAGATGTGAGTGAGGGAGCATAGGATGGAGGAGGAGGGTGATCGTAGGAGTTGTGTGGGGACAGGGACAAGGGGGCAGGTGGTAAGGCGAGCTTCAGAGAAGACCTTAGTGACCTCTTCAGTGGTAGCAGGGTCGAAGGAGTGGAGTGTTGAGGGGGTTTTAGTGTGAGGAATGTTGGGCGGGGTGGAGGTCTAGACAGTGATGAGGTCGAAGGAGAGGAGTGTTGAGGGGGTTTTCGTGTGAGGGATGCTAGGTGGGGTGGCAGCCTGAGCAGTGGTGATGTCCCTACAAATTGCGTCGATCTTGCTTTGGAAGTGGTTAGCAATCTCGTGGGCGGTGAGTGAGGTACTGGGTGGAGGTGGGGACAGAGAGAGTAGAGAGTTAAAAGTGGAGGAGAGGGTAGTGATGAGGGTTACAAAGTAGACTTGCTTGGCAGCGTGGAGGGAGGAAGTGTAGGTGAGGAAGGCAGATCGGGTGAGCGCTTGTTGGGATCTGATTTTGCGCCATAGTCGCTCCAGCGCACGACTTCGTCGCTTTAGATTTTTGGTATGGTCATTCTGCCAGGGTTGAAGCAGTTGGGGAATAATGTTTCGTGTGGTTAGGGGTGCTAAGGAGTCAAGAGTGGCTGACAGCGAGTTGTTATAAACAGTAGTGGCCAGGTCAGGGCAGGACAGGGGAAGGATACTGTCGTAAAGTTGGTCAGCTGCAGGGTGGAAGGGTTCAGGTTGCGGAGGTTTCGGCTGGTGATAGTTTGACGTTTGGAGGGGTAGGTGTTAGAGGATGAGGAGACAGAGAAGGTGATGAGGTTGTGGTCAGAGAGGGGAAAGGGGGTGTTTGTGAGGTTGTGGGGGGTGCAGAGATGAGAGAAAACAAGGTCCAGGGTGTTCCCGTCGGAGTGGGTGGTGGACTGTATGCACTGTGCGAGTGCAAAAGAAGAGGTTAAGTGCAGGAGTTGGGATGTAGCCGAGTTATTGATGTTGATAGGGATGTTGAAGTCTCCAAGCATGGTGGGCAGCTCGGAGGAGAGAAAGAAGGGTAACCAGGCGGAGAAGTCGTCGAGGAAGCAGGATACGGGTCCAGGAGTCCGATAGATTACTGCAATCCTCAGAGGGATTGGAGAGAATAGTCGGATGCAGTGGGCCTCAAAGGAGGAGAAGGATAGAGAGGGAGGGTTTGGGAGGACTTGGAAGGTGCTCTGAGGTGACAGGAGCATACCAACCTCACCACCTTTTTTACCGCTGGGTCTGGGTGAGTGGGTCTAGGTGAGACCTCCATAGGAGAGCGCCACAGGGGAGGTAGAGTCGGTGGTTTGGATCCAGATTTCGATGATCGCCAGGAGGTTGAGGGAGTGGGAGACAAAGGTCGTGGATAGCGGTAAGTTTATTGCAAACCGAACGGGCGTTCAGGAGTGCACACGAAAACGGAGGGATGGTTTTGGGGAACAGGGGGACCGGTATTAGGTTGAGGGGGTTGCGGCAGTTCGTGGAAGTAGGAGGGTGCCTTGTGGGTGAGTGAGGTGGTGGAGGACCAGGGTTCGGGGAGATGTCCCCCGCGGTTAGCAGATGAAGGGTGAGAAAGGTGGCATGGGAGCGGGATGTACAAGAGCGTTTGAGTCTACCATTGGTGGCGTTTGGGTCAGTGAGAGAGTGGAGTAACAGGAGGAGGTGGTGAGAGCCGTGGGGGGGGGATGGAAGCAGTGAGGGCGCGATGTATAGTTGTTTGGGAGGAGCAGAGGGATAGAGAGAAGAGATTTTGGGAATGGAGGAGAAGAGTATGAAGAAGAGGAGTACAGGTGGCATTTTAGGAAGGTAAATGAAGTGGCGGACAAGTGAGGTGGAACGTTTCTCAGGGCGCTTGGTTGTAGATATTCGGCGTGCAGTGGCGTATCTCGTAGTTGTAACTTTGCGTAACAAGAGTTCTCGTGCTTAGGATCAGGATGGATAGAGTTCAGTTCGGTCAGTTGTGGCCAAGGGTAGTCAAGCTGCAAGTTCCTGTGTCAATCCCAGATTGAGGGGTGAGGTTTGGCTTGAGGAGATGAGGGGTGGACGTCAGCAGTGGAGGTGTTTCCGGGGGTCGTCGGATGGGCTTCGGGTCAGGGCAGGGTTGTGTCGGGGTAGGCGATGGTAGGCCTCACCAGGTCGAGATCATCCGTTGGGCTCAGCAGGTCTGGGCAGGGTTGCGTCGTGGAGGGCGATGGTAGGCCTCACCAGGCCCGGATCGTCTGTTGGGTTCGGCAGTGTGGAAGCAAGCTCAATTCTGGTCCCTCTTTCGGGCGTGGAGTATGTTGCAGACCGCCACCCTCCGCCGTTATTGGGGCCTTCTTACGTTGGTGGTCAGTTGAATAGAGCGGTGACCAGCGAGAAAGTGCCTTCTTACATGTGCTGCTCCCCTCCTCCAGGTGCTGGTGGGGTTGGGGGGGCCTTCGGAGCTCACCCTCCACTGTTATTGGGGAGGCAGGAGACTGGTGGGCGGCTGGATTGTGTGCTGTAGGCCACGGGCTTGGTGGGTGTAGGCCGCGGTGGGCCCTGCTGGGTCTGGCGCCGCGGCAGACTGTTGGAGGTCCAGGGAGGCTTATGGGGCCTTATGGTGGCTGTAACAGCGTATACCCACAGATGGATGCGGTTCAACCATTTTGGCTTCAACCTCCATCTTGGCAAAGGGATTAACCATCCTGACAAATATATTTCTCCCTCATTCTTCACCCCTCCCTCCTTAGAGAGGCCCAGCGACATTTGGCCAGTATGTGTGTGAGTTGGGAATGTCACAGGGGGGTCATAGGAGCTATAAAGCCCCCCAAGGCATCTGGGGCCTCCCTGTCCAAAGAACCTGCAAATTGTAACACCTCGTAAGAGATAAGGCAAGCTTTCCCAGGAGTTGAAAGAGATTTCAACCTAATAAACCTAACTCAGCGTAGGTGACAGAATCAGATAAACACTTTTCAAAATCCATTTCTCCTCTATGTCTCATATCTTGGAATATGAGAGACTTACATAAAAACTGGACCTATCGTCAGATTGGCCACGAGAAGGCGAACAGTTGGATAGGTCACTCGCATTGTCTTGAATACATAGGAAAACAGAAAAGTAGGTCTCGTGAACCGTACAGTGTATAATTTCATAATTCATATCTAATCAATCCTCAGACGTGTCTGCATAATAATCTTCCCGTGGGTGGAATGTCATTTGTGCAGCTGGAAAGTTATGGGCCAAAATATGAGTTAAGGGAGATTTTCTCTAGTTGAGGTATCCACCCATACCTCCACGCCCTAAGCGGAGTATTGGTCCTTGACTTCAGAGACACCCCTTGCTGGGGACTACAAAATAGGCTGTCAGGCCTAAGAGTCTAAGTTGAAGACGTCTCCCATTTTAACATCAATAGCACCTGGGGAGACCCGTGCCCTTTTGCTCTGAAACTTGGATCTGCTAACCCAGGACTTTAGCAAGTACCTTAACCCTTTCACCTCTCTCTGATATCTCTTTGCTGTGCTGTTGGTCTGTGTATGTTTATATATATATATATATATATATATATATATATATATCTTAGTTACATCTTTTTCTGTAAATATTTTTATTGCACCCGTTTGACCTTTTAGTAATAAACCTTTCCTTCTGAAAGTGTTGAACTGTTTCTATAGCGCTTTATTGCAATTTACGTATTCCTACCTCTAAAGAGAACGCTACTGTGTTTGTTTAACTCTCTGTGTAATCGGCCTGCGGTGACCGTATTATGCAGATGATTATCTCAACCATTATAGTGTTTTAGCTGATATTGCTGAGTTTCCTCTTTCTCTGTACAAAAAGGAGGTGGTGGCAGTGTGAAGGGTTAATTGTGTAATTAACCTGATCCAGTAACGATCGCTCAGGCAGCTGGTACATCGATTGTGGTCCAATTAGCTGGAAAATCGTTGTGCAGGGTGCAGCTGGGTGTGGCATTGTTACGCACGTGATATCGCAGTTTTAGATTGGCTAGTCCTTCGGTCACGAGTTTGGTGAGAAGGTCTGGGGTCTGACGCCGCGATCGTGACAGTGGCCTCCTCCCTGCTGCTACAAGGGCGGTGGTAGTCCAGCGGGCGGCCAGTGGTGACCAGGGCCTGGCAGCCTGTGGTATCCTAGGCCGTGCGGGAGGCCCCGCCCCGCCTGGCCGGGCGCTGCGGTATCTGAGCTCTGGGCTGCACGGTGGGGGCACCACTCCCCCCTCCAGGAGCACAGAGGGTCGGGGGGATCCCGGTGGCTGTCGTCTGCCCGGCGGACTGCGGTATCCTAGGCCGTGCTATAATTTTTAGGAATAACTCACTGAAATCTGTCCGAACAAGAGTCTAGTAAACATCCTGAGTATGATAAAATTTAAAACACAAAATCATAAATTATAATATAATAAATAATCATAAAAAAATAATATAATAATAATAAATTTAATTCAATAATGTAATCAAACCAAAAACACTGAAATTTGAAATAGAGCGCCGAGTTCGCACTTCACTGAGCTTAGTCGCAAAATTGTTTTCAGTGTCTGATGACAAATTTCCCCACAAATCATTATCACTCAATTCTGCAAGTGGATCTAATTCACTATCGCTGTTCTCTAGCTGGTCTAAAACTGCTTTTGACCTAAAGGGACGCTTTTTGGACGCCATGGACTTTTCTCAGTTTCCCAGAAAGAACAGTAAACATGCAGGCAGGGCACAGGACAAAGCACTAGAGACAAAATGTATGCGAAATGGTTTGATACAGTAATGTTATACTATGTGATTTTAGTGTATTGAGTAAATGTCACTTTTAAAATTTTTGAATTTCCCGCCGGTTCCGTCCCCCGTACACCCAGACACTCGCAGGGAACAGAACCCAGAAGACGGATGCCGGCATCGGCTGGAGGAGATAGTCGGGGACATTTCAGGAGCGAAGGACAAGGTAAGTGCTGGAGGGATTCCAGAGCAATGCTGCAGAGTAATCCCGAGTGTAGCTCGGGGTTACCGCTTTTGGTACTGAAAGTTAACCCCGAGCTACACTCGGGAATACTGCCAGGGAGGTTAAAGGATAAGTTCACCTTTTAGGAGCATGTTACATCCATTTTCGGAGCATGTTACATGTTACATCTTAAATATGGATGTAACATTTAACATGTTCCTATGCAGGTACCTCCCACTGCCAGCGCTTCCCTCACTGTAACAGCAGGAGGGGGTTCTTATCCCCGCATCTGCTGTCACAATTCAAAAACAGCACAGCTGTACGGGGCTCTGCCCACATGATCATGTCATTCATTCACAGTTTTCTGTGAATAAATAGGCTGCAAGTATTATCTGTCATTGCGGCAAACTGCTTGTAGTTCTCAATGAACTGCACTGATGAGCTCTCTCTTCATTGATTCTTTCTGTTATTCAGTAATTGTCTATCATTATGGGAGATTTGGACAGACAGCTGACTGAGAGTCTATAGGATCTTGTCATTGCATCCTTGATCTTCTGCTCTCAAGTGCGATGCTATAGAGGCTGCAAGTTATAAAACATAATATATGAACATTTTTTTTTTACCGGTAAACAATTTTCATTTTTTTTTTCAAAAGGTGAACTTAGCCTTTAAACTTCAGATATCTAGGGTCTGGTACTCTTTTTACTATTGACTTGTGTGGTGTCATCATGCAAGACTAATAGAGCACTTTATGCCTATGATTCTAGCAAGGGATTTAAAAACATGCAAAATGATTTGAAATCAATCATTCAACTGTAAGGAAAATAATCTACAATTGGAGGAAATTTCAAACAGCTGCTAATTTTGCCAGGACTAGCCAGCCCAGAAAATTCAACCAAGAATCTGAATTTTTGGTTCTTAAAGTCTCCAAGAATCCCAAAATTTCATCCTGGGGAGTTCATGTAGCTCTTGCAACAGTTTGGGTAAAAGTTCATGCATTGACTACTAGAAAGAGAAAAAGCCATTGCAGTCTAGGCCTTCTGGAACAATTTGCTGAAGACTGACCAATTAAAGCTAGAGTTGTTTAGTCCCAATACATAAAGACAGTATTTGAGAAGAATGTCATAACAACATGGTGATGGAAATGTTATGGTTTTTAGTTGCTTTGCTGTTTTAGGGCCTGGGCAGCTTACTTTCTTTGGGACCAATTTATTGAAAGCAAATAGGCTGTTCACTTTTCAAGGGGATTTTCCCTCAGTCTAGTGAATGAGATTAAGCTCTTAGTTCCATCTTCTAATTTTGCTGAAGCAAAAATACTGTTTATTTATTTTCCTTGCATGCAATTACATTCACTAATCTAGGTAAGAAATCAGTTGCAAAGTGAACAGCCTATTTGCCTCTAAAGGGGAAGTATAGCCAAAGCTATTTTTGGTATACTTCTGTAGGTCACAAGATTGCAGTCTGTTCTGCACTCCTATGACACATGTTTTGCCGACCAATGGGCTAAAGTTCGCTGTCAGCTGATGTCACTCAGCCTTTCCAGGCTCTGAAAAGATCCCGACCATATCCACTCAGAATCCTGAACCAGCACCTGGCTCAGCCTCTCAGCAATCTGCCGAGAACATTGAGCCAGCCCTCCTGCCCTCTTCACAGAAGGGCAGAGCAGAGAGCTGGAGACTGACCGTCACAGCTCTCTGCTCAGAGCAGAGGGGAGAACTGAGCAATCAGCGGTGTTTGATTACTCATTTCTCACTGAAAAGAAGGCAGGGGACAGATGCAGCATCAGATCAATGCTGCAAGCACATACAGTGGGGCAAAAAAGTATTTAGTCAGCCACCAATTGTGCAAGTTCTCCCACTTAAAAAGATGAGAGAGGCCTGTAATTGGCATCATAGGTAGACCTCAACTATGAGAGACAAAGTGAGAAAAACAATCCAGACAATCACATTGGCTGGTTTGGAAAGAATGTATTTGCAAATTATGGTGGAAAATAAGTATTTGGTCAATAGCAAAAGTTCATCTCAATACTTTGTTATATATCCTTTGTAGGCAATGACAGAGGTCAAACGTTTCCTGTAAGTCTTCACAAGGTTGGCACACACTGTTGCTGGTATGTTGGCCCATTCCTCCATGCAGATCTCCTCTAGAGCAGTGATGTTTTGGGGCTGTCGCTGGGCAACACGGACTTTCAACTCCCTCCAAAGGTTTTCTATGGGGTTGAGATCTGGAGACTGGCTAGGCCACTCCAGGACCTTGAAATGCTTCTTACGAAGCCACCCCTTCGTTGCCCGGGCGGTATGTTTGGGATCATTGTCATGTTGGAAGACCCAGCCACGTTTCATCTTCAATGCCCTTGCTGATGGAAGGAGGTTTGCATTCAAAATCTCACGATACATGGTCCCATTCATTCTGTCCTGTACATGGATCAGTTGTCCTGGTCCCTTTGCAGAGAAACAGCCCCAAAGCATGATGTTGCCACCCCCATGCTTCACAGTAGTTATGGTGTTCTTTGGATGCAACTCAGCATTCTCTCTCCTTCAAACACGACGAGTTGTGTTTCTACCAAATACTTCTATTTTGGTTGCATCTGACCATATGACATTCTCCCAATCCTCTTCTGGATCATCCAATGCTCTCTAGCAAACTTCAGACGGGCTCGGACATGTACTGGCTTAAGCAGGGGGACACGTCTGGCACTGCAGGATCTGAGTCCCTGGTGGCGTAGTGTGTTACTGATGGTAGCCTTTGTTACGTTGGTCCCAGCTCTCTGCAGGTCATTCACTAGGTCCCCCCGTGTGGTCCTGGGATTTTTGCTCACCGTTCTTGTGATCATTTTGACTCCATGGGGTGAGATCTTGCGTGGAGCCCCAGATCGAGGGAGATTATCAGTGGTCTTGTATGTCTTCCATTTTCTAATTATTGCTCCCACAGTTGATTTGTTCACACCAAGCTGCTTGCCTATTGCAGATTCAGTCTTCCCAGCCTGGTGCAGGTCTACAATTTTGTTTCTGGTGTCCTTCGACAGCTCCTTGGTCTTCACCATAGTGGAGTTTGGAGTGTGACTGTTTGAAGTTGTGGACAGGTGTCTTTTATACTGATAACAAGTTCAAACAGGTGCCATTGATACAGGTAATGAGTGCAGGACAGAAGAGCCTCTTAAAGAAGAAGGTACAGGTCTGTGAGAGCCAGAAATCTTGCTTGTTTGTAGGTGACCAAATAATTTATTTGCAAATTATGGTGGAAAATAAGTATTTCCAAATCAGCCAATGTGATTGGATTTTTTTTCTCATTTTGTCTTTCATAGTTGAGGTCTACCTATGATGCCAATTACAGGCCTCTCTCATCTTCTTTAGTGGGAGAACTTGCACAATTGGTGGCTGACTAAATACTTTTTTGCCCCACTGTAGGTGAGTGTATGTATATATATATATATATATCTCCATACTGTGCTTTATGAGAGTATGAAGCCAATTGTGCAAAAGTTGAAGCAGAGCTGAAAATGAATCTCTGAACATGATAATGATCTAACTACCACTAGCAATCCACCAAGTCATAGCTCAAACAAAGAAGAAATAGAGGGTCGTGGACTGCTCTATTATTATTATTATACAGGATTTATATAGCGCCAACAGTTTGCTCAGCGCTTTACAATATAATGGGAGACAATACAGCAACAATACAGTTCAATACAAGAGGGTTAGGAGGGCCCTGCTCCTTGGAGCTTACTCTAGTCAAAGCCCTTCCTTTATTCCAATTAAAATTTTGTTGAAGGATTTTGAAACAGGCAGCTCATGTAAAGAAACCAGCAAACCTCTTACAACTGAAGTAATTTTTTATGTAGAAGAGGTAAAAATTCCTACAATACAACAGTACTTACTTACTTTTGTCACAGTACATTAAGGATATTGATATTTTTGTGAAATAAACAAAAGAAAAGGCAAAATGTTCTTGTGTTATTTTGTTTAAGTAGATCCCCTATATTTGTGGGAACTATTTGAATAACAATCTATTGTTTGCTTGTTCATATATGTTGAAAAGTCAACAATTTTCATGGGGTGTACTTAATTTTCCACATGACTATGCATACACTTAAAGTGGTTGTGATGAAGTGACTAGCATTAGGTGATACACAGAGATAAAACAAATCCATTTGCCCAAGTTGTACCTGTTTATCTGCAGCCATCTATCCTCCACAGTCTTCCAAAACACACATTTTACACAGCATATCTCAGCTCTGAAAAGCAGGAGGTGGGAATCTGGAGTCTCACATTGCAGAGCTGAGTAAGGAGAGCTCTGAGCCCTGATTGGAAAGAAGGGACAAACCCCCTCCTCACAGTACATGGGAAACATGCACAGCTTTGGCTGTCAATCACAGGCTGTGTGCTGGAGCTCTCCTCCCCATCACCAATTATCTATTAGAGCCAGGAAAAGCTGTCAGAAGTGACTCATGCTCATAACAAAAGAACAAGGCAACAAAGAGAAATTGCAGGTTCTGTAGGCTTTGGATACAGACAAGTATAAAGCATAGAAGGGTGTGCTTTGTTCATATTTCATGTCTAAGGATTACAACCACTACAAAGCACACTTGTACACTAATAAAAGTATGTTGCTGCCTTTCCCATGTGGCGTAGTGAATGGATGCTCTGCTGCTTATATTTCCCATCCACTGTTGCCATTGCAACTGATAATCTTTTGCTGCGCTGATTTCCATCTACCACTGTTAAGAATTCAGAAAATCCAAAGTATACTCTAAACTGATGTGTCACTGCTTTTTGTTTTTCAGAACAAGGTTCTGTTTCTCTACATCACCTTGAACTTTAAATGAAGAGGAGATGAGATAAATCTTATAAGTTGTGAAATTAGTATGTTACAAAAGAGTTTAAGTTTATAATCACTTTGAATTAGAGAAAACTGAATTTACTCCTAAGAGAGTTTTGCCTTGTCTTCCCACAATTGGCTTCTTTTATCACTCTTAGTGATTGTAAATTGCATATCAAACAGCAGTACAAGACAGATTAACACTCTCTTAGTACTGGCCGGAATAAGCACGTTTGAGATGGAGGGAGGAGGGATAAAACAAGAAAATGCATTCATGCCTGTTTGTGCTCAATACGCTGAAGGGAATTGTTCAAGAACAGTTGATCCTTGTGAAAATGTTACCCCTGAACCTTTGCCAGAAGGCTGTGTAATTACCAGTCATGCAAGTTAAACATAAACTGCTTTCCAAGCTCAATTTCCAACTTCTGAAACAGTGAAGTTGCCTTTGCGCCAGTTGTCAACAAATCCAAGCCTTTCTGATTTCTTTTTTTTTTTTTTTCTGCTTAGGGTCCTCAACAAAGAGAGATTTTCTCTGTTATCATAGCAATTGTCACTGGGGCAGAAAGTGAACAGAAATCTTCCCAGTGGGGAAACAGACAATAATAACAACCTAACAAAGCTACTAACCCTTCCACACTATATCAAAAACAAGAAAAAATTGCCTGCAAAGGGACTTTACGTTTGTTCAAATGTTGTATATGTAAAGTAACCCAATAATGATTACAGTGTGCCATGTCTGTTGGCAATAATGTTTACAGTTTAATATCTATGTTAGCAAAGAGCGCTGCTAGAATCACAATGTTCTTTGCTCACACTAATGTCCTATACATGTACCAGAATAAGATTTAAGAATTGGATTTCTTACTGTAGTTATAGAAAAATAGGGGAAATGATTTGCAAATAAGTCCATATGCCATAGATACATTACAGCTTGGAATGCTTACTGTAAACTTTTAGAACAGTGCACTGCATCGCACTGGCTTTGTAGTCGAAGCAAGGACTTACAGTTCTGATAAAACAGGGGTATGACTTGGAGGCTCTATGGTATTGTATCTAGCCTCAAGTGAAGGTTCTCATAAAGGATATAAATAATTAAAAACTTGACAACAATATTCATTAAGCTTCCTGAGTAGTGCATTTATTTATTATAGTCAGGACTTCGATCAAAATAAAATGTGAATTTAAAAATACAAGTAAATATAAAATATTGAATATTATCATAATCCATAAAGCTAACAGCTGGAGCATGAAACTCCATTCATATTCTTTCCGTTGTCTCCTTTGCACTTTTGTTGCAGAAGGCAGGCACCTTCTGCTTGAGGATGTCTTGCAATGCTGCATGGAACTTGTAGTTTTGCAACACCTGTGGGGCTGAACCAGTTCCCACAAGAGGTATGCGTACTGTATATGCAACCTCTCAGTGGGTGGGCTTTAATGCCCCAGAAGCCGCATAGAGACCTATGTAAACATCTTCCTGTGCTGAAAGCGCACGCTACGCGAGCTCCCAGCACAGTTACTGGTGGGTACCAGGAAGCTCCCGATGCCTACTTGCAATTGGGAGCTTTCCAATCATGTGACCCCTGTGACTGCCAATCTCAGTGGTCACATGATCTGAATGCCCGCCTCCACCTCCCTGCAGTTAGAACCTCTTAACCACTTCAAGTCCGGACACTTTTACCCCCTTCTTGTCCAGGCCAATTTTCAGCTTTCAGAGCTGTCACACTTTGAATGACAATTGCACGGTCATGCAACACTGTACCTGTATGAATTTTTTAGCATTTTGTTTGCGACAGATAAAACTTTATTTTGGTGGTATTTATTCACCACTGGGATTTTATTTTTTTTGCTATATAAATGAAAAAGTCCAAACAATTTTGAAAAACAGTGTTTTTCTTATAAAATTTTGCAAATAAATATTCTTTCTTCATAAATCTTGGCCAAAATGTTTACAGCTATCTTATTAGTAAAAAAATAACCCAAATTAGTTTATAACCAAAAATTTATAATTTTTCTAAATTTAGTTTTTTTTACATTTTTATTTTATTTTTTTATACTATTTATGGGGGTTTGGGTTTTTTTTTTAGCATACTGTTACCCTAGCAGTACAGTGTCACCATAGTGACACTGTACTACTTGTGGGGGTGATGAAGATCTTTTTTTTTTTATTATTTATAAAGGCTGTAAAAGCAATCATTTCTCCTTCTCTCTGACTGCATTCTTGCAGCTATTGAGAAATACTGTGAGAGCTGTGATTGGTCACAGCTTGTCACATGGTACAAGGCTGTTGTGAATAGCCTTGTACCATGTGACCTCTGTGATCATTCATAGATTTCACAAGTAGTAAGCAATGATGTCAGCAGTGACATCTTGCTTACTACTATTCATGTGATCACTGATTGGCCAATCAGTGATCACATGAGGTCCTGTACAGCAATCGGTGCCCGCTGTGTCCGGAGAACACAGCAGACACCGGATTGCAGTGCTGCGCGCTCCCAGGGAGTGCACACAGGCTAAAATGGCGGGCGCCATTTATGAATGGCAACCCGCTCCTGCACTGCTCTCGTCCGGCCGTTTATATACATAGGCCAGACAGGAAGTGGTTAAAGAGCAGGGATGCAGTGGCCAGAAGGGGTTAAAGCAACATAATCATAATAACTTATAAGTTCAGTACAATATAAAATAATGTTTGTTGCACCTATATCTGTATATATAGCATGCTAACACCCGCATTCAACAGCTACTTCACATATAAGTCCTATCTTCTTTCAGAGTCCATTGCTATTAGTAGTGGTTTATGTACACATATGCAGAAAAGAGGCATGAATTTTCCTATATCTGGAGTGTAGTGGCTGCAATTAGTGATGAGTGAATTGAGCAAAGTTCGGTCTGCTGGAATTTAGCTGAACAATTGAAAATATCCACAAACCCCACACATAGCACCCAAACCCTGCTGAAGTCTATGAGATCTGAATGTTGTTTTTATTATTTTCAGACCTTTTAAAAACAGTGAATAGATTGGGTTTGAGTCAAACTCAAGGTTGTCCTGAACCTGAAACTCAACCCTAGTTGCAGTGTGTAAAAACTGCTTGTCTGCACTGTCCACTGTTGAGAAGATTTTCTCCTACTTCCAATTTTAGATAAGTGGTTTCTTTTGATGTACTAATAATAAATAGAATATCTTTATATTGATACACTAACACCTTTGCATTCTATCTTGGAGCTAGTTGAGAAATGTAATCTCTTTATCTGCAGCTTTAATATACTTTTGCTTTTCTTGAACAGGTAGATTTTGCATTTCTTCCCATGATGCTGATTTAGGCTGTTGCAGTGTTTCAACCATATATGACAATCTGGGATGCCCATACTGAATTTCACAGATTGTATGACTGACATTGCAGGCAATTCAAACTATTTCTTTTCAGTGGATAAATCACTGATACCAATTTTAATTTCAATGATATTCTGGAACAAGGTCCTGGGAAGTGACCTCACCTCTGAGGATTGGCACAAAGCATTTTTAGTCACACATAAATCCACCATTTCAAGCTATGCCCAGGAAAAAAACTATAAACTTCTCATGAAATGGTATCGAGACCAAGTCTCCATACATCGTATATTTTCTTCTTCCTTGGATATTTGTTGGAGGTGCTGAGCTACAAAAGGTAGTTACCTCCATATATGGTTTGAATGTGATAAAATTCACCTCTTTTGGCAATCAATTTTTGTTATCTATAATGATCTATACACTGAATCCCTTTCGCCAACCCCAAAGACTGCATTGCTCTCTATACTTCCTGGACCCAGGGGCGGACTGACCATTCGAGCACTCGGGCACTGCCCGAGGGCCCGGGGTCAGTAGAGGGCCCCATGAAATGCCCCTGGTACCTTTTTTATAGGCTTTTTTTGAGTGTGGGCAAGGACACAGGGGCCCCACGATCCCCTATTGCCCAGGGGCCCCATGAGTTGTCCGCCCCTGCCTGGACCTGTCTCTAGACAAAAGGCACAACTCTTGAGAAACTTCCATTTGCAGGTAGACAGCTGATTGCTCAATATTGGATGTCCTCTAATACCCCTTCCTTAGTGAAATGGATTGCTACAGTAAATGACAATTGCAGAGGAATTATTAGCCTTTGATATGGATACCTCCGCTAAGTTTTTTTCTCCCTGTGGACAGTGTGGATCCTTTATTCTGATTCAGATGCCTTGAAAAAGGCAGTGATCTCCTTTTTTCCCATACTTTTCCTTACCTCTTATTTATTTATTTACGTATTAATAATTCTTTATTTTTTACAGCAAAACCAGACATTGCTGCTCTTGCTATTACATGCTCCCCGTGTACGGATGATCTTTCCTTCTTTTCTATCTCCTCTTCTTCTATTTTTGTGTTTCTTCTTCCCTCTTTCTACCTTTTTCCCTTTATCTTTCTTGTTCCCTGCATACTTGAAAATGTTATGGATCAGGTATGGCAAAATGCACAGGAACGTACCTAAACGCATGAAAAATGTCCATACAGAATGCACTTCTGTGGTGTGAACTAGTCCTTGGTCAGTTCCTAGAAAGTGTCGGATTGCCTAGTGCACGATCACAGTCCCACTAAAATTCGCTGATTGCTGCCATTACTATTAAAAACAAAGAAAAATTCCAGTATATAGCCCATCATTTGTAGATTCTATAAATTTCACGCAAACCAATATACACTTGGGATTTTTTTTATCAAAGATGTAGCAGAATACATTTTGGCCTAAATTTAGGAAGAAATTTTATTTATTTATAATGAATATGTTTTATAGAGAAAGTAAAAAATATAGGTTTTTTTTTCAAAATGTAGGGTTTTTTTCGTTTATATAATAACAAATAAAAAACCAGTAGTGATAAAAAAAAACCAAAGAAAGCTCTGGGGAAAAAACTATATAAATTTAATTTGGATACAGTGTTGCATGACTGCACAATTGCCAGTTAAAGAAGCACAGTGCTAAATAGCAAAAACTTACCTGGTCATTAAGGGGATCAAATCTTCCAGTGCTTAAGTGGTGGCCACTTAGCACAGGCACCATTCAATTCAATACAAAGCATTCTCTTATTGCATGAGGACATTACTGCCCCGCCTCTCCTCAAATGTCAAATCAGATAATGCTTTGCATTGATTGAAAAAAATAAAAATAACTATCTGAAGGGCATCAGTGTATTCTGACAGCAGAGGAGTCCCCACAGTGGCTACTGCCAGTAAATTACATATCCCAGTAAATTGGAACCATCTCAATACCAAATACATTCATTGGACAGATCACACTGCAATGCAGCCCATGGGGCATCCGAGATGCAATCCTGGGAGGACGTCATATGATATTCACCCAGGATGGCAGCACACCCACTTGGCCTTCATTGTACTTTAGGCCAGTTGGGAAGTGCTTAAAGGTATGGATTTTTCACAACTTCAAGTTTTCACTTCAAGTGCAGCTTTAATGCATCCCACAAGCATGCATTTTAAATGTATTTAAAAATTCTCCCACTTGCTGAATTTTTTTTTTTTTTTGTATTGGAGTAAATCTCCCATGGATGCAAATTTGCTTTCACAAAATGCCCATACAAAATAACAAGTTACGGTTCCCATAGACTTGAATAGGGCTTGATGCTATGTTCGGGTTTAGCTATTTTTTTGTTTTGCCTGGGTTCACTAAACCTGCAAACTAAACTTTGCCCAGTTCACTCATCACTAATCGTGAGGAAGTCAAAAACAACACTAATTATGCTGTCCTTCTAACGGTTTGCTGACAGCTAGCTAACAAAACTGACAGAAGCAGCATTGTGTGTCATTCCAAAACTGAATTTACTTCTGTGAATAGTTCTGTAAAACTACAATACAATCATATAAAATGAAATTACAATATGTTTGTACACAAATCTCTCACAAATGCCTACAATTAATACATTTCTTGGAAACAACTGCCTACATATCACATTGAATACATTTCAATGCAATCTATCTATGTATGTGACTTTAACAATTACACTGAAATAACTTACAGGCATATGTGTATCAACGGGAGAATGGAGAAGTCCTTCACTAATGTTTTTCTAGAAGCTGAATGGCTGCAGTGGTTTATGGGAAATCTTTATTTTAACAAACAGAGACACTTCCTGTTCTTTATTGATAAGGGTGCAATTGCAGTGAATGTCCAATAGATGGCTCCCTACTCAACACACTGATGTAAATTACGGAACACTAGTTCTAAATAATGAACATTAGCTGTAATTGCATTTTCTAATGTGTGTCAGTCTTTTGTGGCAGTTCATTGAGGTCTACAGTTGCTGGGACAGAGATGACAATTACCTAATTTAATGCTCAGATGGTATTTCTCTGAGGATGGGTGAAGGCTTTTCCTTTATAACCATATAGTTCCTTTCACATGGGCACCAGAGAATGAATTTTTGAAAAGTATTTTTTATTGGTTGTCGATAGTTTCAACCCTACCACACCTTTCACCCCAAGTGGTGCACATGGAAAGCAGGAAGAGAATAAGAAAATTGGAGCAGGAAAAAAAATATATTTTTTTTGTATAATTTAAAAGATTCACTAAAGATTTGCCAAACATATTCCTTCAGTAAATTAAAAATATAGCAACAGCCAAAGTCCCCCTTCCTTTGATTTATTGGACAGGGTGGGGTCAATTCTTGTTTTGTAGCTGCTATGAACTTTATAATAAATCTGATTCTTCATCTCACCTGGAGCAGATATTTCTTCCAAATTGCAAATAGTTCCTAAATTGAAACAAATGTTCTAGCTCATAGCATTTGATGGGAAGGTCTGACACAACAGGTCACCCGTCTAGACTTATTGCCTTACCTGGGACACCCTTTGAAAGTTCCCTTCTTAACTCATGTTACATTCAAGTCATAAATTCTAACTTTAATAAAACTGGTGTCAAAAGCTAGGTATGAACAAACTTATTAAAAGTGTTTTTTTTTCACCTACAGAACTTCATATGTTTTCACAAGTTGGGTGCAAGATGTGGGAGGATCTACATCACAAAACCAAAGTCTGAATTAATCTGTGGTGATTAACCCATTGCCTTCTAAACTTTTAAACATTTGTTATCTCTGCAGTTATTTTCGTTCAGAGATGTCTCAGTTCTACACCTTTTAGCATTTGTAGTTTAACTCTGTCATGTTAAACATTGTCTTTTTTATGGGGGGGGGGGGCAGATATGACTTTAATTTGATAGCATATTTGGATGGACATTTGTATTTTATAGTCTTTAATTACATTTTTTCCTGTAATTTTTTCCAAGGCAACATTTGTGTAATTTGCAGATACCCCAAAAATTATTTCATAACGTGGAGCAGGTCAGCAGAGACCTGATCTAGTCTATACAGCTCTGTAGCAACAAATTACTTAATCAGCCTTCAACCATGATCTATTGATGCAGCAAGTAAAGGTGGACACACAAGGATCGAAATTCAGCCAGTTGAGAACATTGATATGTTTGTGGCCCTCCCTGTCCACCAATTGCATGGGACTGTTGGGAAACTTTCATTAGATCAGTGGCTGCAGTGCTGAACAGTGTATTCTGACAGTGGAGGAGTCCCCACTATGAGAATACAATAGCACAGTGGGGAGCATTCCTCCATCCACCTTGCCTGTGTGGATGGGGAATCCATAATTTTTTTTTGTTTCATTGGCCTGACGAAGGAGTGAGCATGCTCTGAACGCACCACATCTTGGAAACCTGTGCCATGCGGTGACATTATCCCTGCGAGTATCCCTGCTCCCCTCTGCTACTCCCCAAGCCCAGGATACCACCGGAGCGGCGGGAAAACACCCAAAGCGCAGCCAAAGGACCTGATGCTCCCACTGGACTTCCATCACTTGACATGCCTACCTGTTACCTATCTATGTGAGTGCAATTTTACCATTAAATGTGCCTGATTTTAACCGTCTACACTTAGAGTGGCGCTGCTGTCTCTCTTCTCTATTTTTTTTGTTTAGCCTAATGAAAAAGAAAAATAAGTGTATATACCCAATTTTACAGATCAAAGCTGTATTGGGAATTCACAGGAAGTGATGTGACATCAAACATCAGATCACATCATTTTCACTGTAAAGATAATGCTGAAGTGTTGTGTTTTCAGGCTCTGCTGTAAAGAGCTACTATGAAGCAATCTTTAGCAGGATCTAAAGCCTAAGAGCTGATCACTGTAGTTTACTAAACTCAGTAACTGGTTGTCACTGACAGTTGACAAATCCAGAACAATGATGTATAATGTACAATTTCTTTTCAGAATGTCAGCCTACACACATATACATATCTAATAGCTACTGCAGATAAGTGCTGAAAGTCCACCCAGTTATGTACATTTAAATGGAAGCAATATTTATTAAAGTTAATATTGGTTTGGTGCACTTGCATAGCTCTGAAGACAGTAGAAATACAGTAGATCCAAGCGCTGGTTGGATACTGGTTTTCCAGCATGTCATAGTTACATAGTTAGTCTGGTTGAAAAAAGACATGGGTCCACCCAGTTCAACCAATAGAAAAAATACACACAAATACCAGGGGTATTCAAGTCAAAATGGGACTTTCAATTTTACAGGGAATCTAGCATGGCAGTACCATATGTAGTAGTAAGTAGCAAGGGTGTCCTATTACTGATAGGCAGCACACATGTCACGGGCCAGTCCAGAGACCGTTAATCAAGATGGCAGACAAAAGTGTTAGTGCGTGCATGGAACAGTGTGTAGTTTCAAAGTTTCTTGTGAATGAAGGGGTAAAACCCATGGATATCTACAGAAGACTTCAAACACAGTACTCTGATGAGACACTCAGCTGGAGTAAGACATTTTAATGATGTCCGTATGTCCATCAGTGATGATCCCAGTTGTGGTGGTTCCCATTCAACAGTAGTCATTCCTGTGAACAATCAATGCATGGAACGCCTGATCGTTAATAATTGATCCATATTTCTGCCTGAATCAGCTGATACTGGCCAATATTCAGCCCTTGTGTAACCAGCCTTAGACTAACTATAATGAGCTGCCATCTGCCTATGGTAATTGTTAGTATAATCTGCAGTAAACAGTTGATCTGATATGTATCACAGGATGTAATGGGAACACTCTATAACCTGATGGAATATTCAATATTTTAAATTATGTTTAACCACCTCCTGCCCACCATATAGTAATATGACGGACGCAAGATGGTTCTTTCGTTCTGGGTAGATGTCATATGACGTCTTCCCATTCTAACCACGCATGCGTGGCTCCAGGAGCGTGCAGCGTGGAGATCGGCAGTGCGCTGTGTCCCTCGGACACAGCGGATCACCGATCCACAAAAAGAGCCAAAGATGTCGGCTCGGTCATTTGATCAGCTGTGTCCAATCACAGCTGATCACATGTAAACAGGGAAATGCCGGTTATCGGCATTTCTCTCCTTTCAAGCTGTCACGCTGACAGCTCGAGAGGAGAGGAGAACAGGTAATCTGCATTCTGCGGAGGGGTCATGTACACTGATCATCAGAGCACTGATGATCAGTGTAGCCCCAGCAGCACCACCAGTCAGTGTCCATCAGTGCCAGCTGTCAGTGCTCATCAGTGCCACGTGCCAGTGCCCATCAGTGCCACATCAATGCCACATATCAGTGCCTACCAGTGCACATCAATGCCACATATCAGTGCCCATCTGAGCTGTCTTTTAGTGTCACCCATCAGTGCCAGTCAGTGCCACCTATCAATGCCAATCAGTGCCAGTCAGTGCTGGCTATCAGTGCCAGTCAGTGCCACCTACCAGTGCCAGTTTATTTTTTCTTTGTTTAAGAAAAAATAAAAAACCCAAAGTTGATTAAATACCACCAAAATAAAGCTCTATCTGTCACAAAAAATGATAAAAATTTCATATGGGTACAGTGTTGCATGACCGTGCAATTGTCATTCAAAGTGCAACAGCGCTGAAAGCTGGAAATTGGCCTGGGCAGGAAGGGGGTATAAGTGCCCTGTAGGCTAGTGGTTAAAGTATAACTAAAGGCATTTTTTTGTAGTTTTAGACAGAGTGGAGAGGGATTAGTTTGTATTGCTGTCTGTGCCCCTTTAGGGAGATTCACCCTCTCTATTTGTCCTGTTTATCATTACCACTGAAAGTGAAAAAAAATCCCAAAATGGGACAAGAAATGAAAGTAAATCTCTCCAATGGTACACAGAGGGCAAAAAATAAAAACTGACAGGGGTTATAACAGTCTTTTACTTTATTCAAAATCAAAAATAATGTTTGCCCATAGTTCTACTTTATTTTTAAAACCTCTAATAATAATGTATTATTTTAAATACATTATATGTTTGATTATTTGGAGTAATAACATATCGACATTTTAAAAATCCTTTATGTACATTTTAATTGGTTTCTTAGACTAACCATAGTTTGACCTGATCCCACAAGGTAATTAAAAGATAAATAGGGCTTTTTTTTCCTATTTATAATTACCTAGGTGGATGCAGCATCGGTCCTATGCTGCCTCTGTCCCCCCGGCAGCTCTAAGGGTGAGAATTCAGTGACTACTGTGTTCTCACAGCTGCTCTGAGCAGAGAGCAGGACTGTCAGTCACTACTGGCTGCTCAGCCCCCCACCCACCCCCAGCGCTTACTGGAGGGGGAGGGAGCTGCTGGCTCAGCCTCTCTGCACTTCACTGAGAGGCTGAACTAGTTGCTGCTCCAGACTCTGGGGTGGATCTTGACTTTGAAGTCAGGATCTTTCCCCAGCCTGGACCTGCTGGGTGACATTAGCCAACCGCGGACTTCAGTCCGTTGTCAGCTAAAAACAGGTCACAGGAGTGCAGAATGAACTCCTGCAATCCAAAGGATTGATCGTACCCAAAAATGGATTGTTCAAATCACTGCAGTTCATTTTGATGTGTCTGTGAACTAAAGGAATCTTTACCATATTAATTTCATTTCTCCGAGATTAGTCACAAGAGAACTTCCAACATGATAAAAATCCACTTGCAGAGATCAACATTGTTATGGCTTGTCTCACTCCTATGATTATATTGCCATCATGCTGACACACGCACTTGGGATTTATTATGCAAACTGCCAACTAGCTCACTTTTTTAACTGTTTAACAGGGACGGACTGACAACTCATGGGGCCCCTGGGCAATAGGGGATCATGGAGCCCCTGTGTCCTTGCCCAAACTCAAACCCTATGAAAAAGTTACCAGGGGCATCTCATGGGGCCCCCTACTGACTGCCTTAGATTCCTGAAAAATTAAAACAGTTTTGGCAGCATTTGATATTAAGTAATATAAATCACTCTGTAAAAAAACTAACAAGCCTGTAGTGAGTTTTATAAATATGTTTAGCACACCAGGAGAGTAAAATTAATAAAATACAAAATATTTCAGTCATATTGAAATATAAAACCAATTGTGGATATTAAGTGTGACATAATTAGACAAAAGCACTTATAGCAAGATTTTAAAACAAAACTGTTGGTATGTGTGAACTCAGGGCTCCTCTAAAATATGTGGAAAATGTGTTAGTGTATGAAGAGCAATTGCTTTACAATCTGCATGCTGTATATGTTGGTAAAGAAATCACTTGACTGGTAAACTACTGTTTTTAGACTAATGTAGAAACTGATACCTTAGTGGGAATCTAAGAGTTAATAATCAAGGAGGATCATTGGGATTGGGAATAAGTAAACCCTTTTGACCACAAACTGTGTACTTGGTGTCCACCTGCTTGGAAGTAAGAGACAACCCTGGGCAAACATCACAAATGCTTTTAGCATGGTGACTTTCAGTCGTACCACACTGCTGTCAGAGCTGCCAAAATCTTCAGCTGTTGAGCAACAGCCCTTGGCATTACAGACTAAGATTTAAGGTTACCCTTGATTGTACAAAAATGTCTTTCAATGATGACTTTATGTGTAAGAATTATATGTTCTTTCTGTTCTTAAAAATTGCTCATGTTTTTGCTGCTACCTGCAAAACAAATTAAAATAAAATACAATTTAGTAAAACAAAATGTCTCTCAATTGTACAACAATGTTCAATGACTTCTGGCTTCTGGTCTTGGTAAATGTTTTTACTTTTTTTTAGATGTTTGTATTCACATGAACATAAATACTGTATGGCAAGGTTTTAAATCTCAACTCCATGAAGACTAAGGACACAATTTGAATTTAGTTGTACAGCATATTTCTTTATCATTATTTATTTTCTATACAATTGTTTTCTCAGAATCTTACAAAGTCCCATTCTGTGTCGTGTGGCCTGTAGGCTGTGTAGAGATTTGGGTGAGAATAAGCCTACATTCCTAGGTCCACATCTTATCTGGTAGCTTATCCTAATAATTAGTTTCAGCTGTGCAAAGGCCTTTATATGTGAGCTGACTGAAGCTTAGGGCTTTGTCTCTCACACTCTGATGTGTGAGCTTGCAGCCAAGTGAAATGTAATATGTTGCCTGAACTTGAGGAGGATCTTGACACTCTGACAACTTTCTACTATTTTGGGACTACACAGTTGCAGGACCCCAACTGTGGAAAATGCATTAAAAAAAATGTAAAGGTGATAAATGAGGTGCTGCAAGTAGAAAAAGGTAGCCTGGTATATGCCCATTTTGCAGTATACAATGATGTATTGGATGTGTAAAGAAGGAGAGAGAGAGCAAGTTGTGGAGCAGCTGGTGGTTCCCCAGATTCACTCATAGATGGTGTTGAATCTGACCTATTGCCATGTATTGAGTTGTCATTTAGGGATATTTGAGAAGATTTGTAACTCTTCAAATTAAATTATAGCACCCCAGCTACATTTTCAAAGTTTGCTGGCATCATTGCCTATAGTTGAAGTGCCTTTTATGATAGGGCCACTGCCAAAGTCACCGGGGACACTAGCAAATATTGGTAGTCTTTGACTATTCCACCAGGTAGCCACAAGCAATTCCTCACAGCAACACAAGGTTATAGCTAAAGAGCTGTTACACATGTTTGCTTGTACCGGTATTCCTAGAGCTGTGTCAGGTGTTGACAGTTATACATCTATATGTCTGAGTGTACCACCCCCATACTGATGGATTGATAAGATGGTCCAATAGAACCTCAAAAGCTATGCTAAAAAAGAGTTGATAAGGATGGAAAGGATTGGGACTTCTTTTTACCATACTTCTTTTTTCAATAAAGTAAATGCCACAGTCCTTCACAGGGTTTTCCTAGTTTGAGCTTTTGTAAGGTACAGTAGATGTCCATGGATATAGGCCTGGAAACATGGGAGCAAGAGGCCACATCTCACAAAAGTATAATCAAAGATATTGCTCAGATGTAAAAATGGCAGTTATGCCCGTAGTTCAGGAAGATATGCAACAAGCTCAAAAGACCCAGGAGACAAAGTCTTATTTTTGGTGGTATATTAGAGAATACAGTTGCAAGAAAAAGTATGTGAACCCCTTGGGATTACGTGGAGTTTTGCATGAATTGGGCATAAAATGTGCTCTGAACATCATCTAAGTCACAACAATAGAAGAACACAGTCTGCTGAACATAAATAGAGAAAAAAGAGAAGTGCGCCAGACTAAGTGCAGTAGGAATATAACAGTTTATTGCACACAAGATTATAAAAACTCACAAGAAGTGGGTAGATATCAGGCATCAATATATAAGGAGGAGGATGTCATCTGTGCTGCACCTCACAAATGGATGGCTGCAATGCCAAGGTGTTGCGCAGCTGGCGCTCTAGGCGGGTCCCACAGGAGGAAGCGAGGATGGCAGGCGCAGTAGCCGGGAGTCGCGGCGCAGATAAGAACCGGGATCCAGGGCGGGCACTGCTGATCTCTCACATCAGCGTGGGTACAGGAGCCAGCTTGAGACACATCCAAGATGGCCGCCAGGCAGGAAATGACGCCAGGACGTTGCTGGGAACCCTCCAAGGGGGCGGTGACGCGTTTCTAGGCAACCTGCCTTTTCATCAGACTTGATTGGCTAATGGGATGAGCCAATATATAAGGAGAGGAGGAGGGAGTGGGGCAACTGAGGGGCGGGGTAGTGAATTAGAAAAAATGTATAATGCATACGGGCTTAACAAGCAGTGGTGGAAAACATAACAAATAAACAGTGAGCAGCTGCTTTCTGTAGAACATGTGAAAAATAAAAGGAAAAGGAGAAGAAAGGAAGGAGATGGACTAAAAAAGCAATGTTGGGCAAGATAAATAAATACTTGGGCAAATTAATATGTATGAATAAAAGTATATATAATATACATAAATACATAGACAGTGAAAGGAAATAATTGTAAATATATAATAAATTAAAATGAAATAAAAATAAAAGGAATAAATATAAAGAAAAAAAAAAAATATATATATATATATATATATCTATATCAGATCATAGGAAAAAAAAATTAATGAAAAATTATTATTGAATATATTAAAAATTAATTATTAAAAAAAAAAAATTAGGAAATTAATTGATTAAAATTAATTAAAATTAGAAATATGCGTGTGTGTGTGTATGTATGTATATATATATATATATATATATATATATATATATGTGCCCATGAAACACACCAAAAAAGGCATGTAGAAAATAGAAGTTTATACAGGGGATATTTAATTATAAACGTTATTACTATGATGTGGATTATGAAGGGTAAGATGGGCGGGTAAGAAGGTAGAATAAGTAGGAGGGGGAGGGGAAAGGGGGGGGGCAATGGGGGAAAAAAAATAAAGAAGGGGGTGTGGGAATTGAAGTATATACTATAAAAAATAATAAATAATAAATAATAAAGAAGATGTGAAGAATAAATTATAATAAATTATTAAAAAATTAAATAATCGTGTGTATCTCAATCTCTTCATTGAGGCCCCTAGGTGCAAGATTATCTAAAGTAAAGATCCAATAGGTCTCCTGTTGGCATAATAATTTGAAATGTTCAGCTAGGGGGAGATGGTCTGGTATAGCCTCAATGACCCATACTTGTAGATGGAGAGAGGATTTAGAATGAAAATCTGAAAAATGGCGGGGAACACTGTATTTGGTAATGCCATCATCAACTGACCTCCGGTGCTCGCCAAATCTTTTTCGCAGTGTTCTAATGGTACTTCCCACATATAAAAGGCCGCACGGGCAGGACAGACAATAAATTACATATGTGGAAGAGCATAATACTACACAAACATTAGATGTTGCCATGGTTTAATTGCACATAACATGTAAACATTCACATTGCAGGGAGGAAAAAGTATTTGAACCTTTGGACTTAACTGTTTGACCCTCCTTTGGCAGCAATAACCTCAACCAAACATTTCCTGTAGTTGCAGATCAGACCTGCACAACGATCTGGAGTAATTTTGGACCACTCCTCTTCACAAAACTGTTTCAGTGTAGCAATATTCTTGGGATGTCTGGTGTGAATTGCTCTCTTAAGGTCATGCCACAGCATTTCAATCGGGTTGAGATCAGGACTCTGACTGGGCCACTCCAGAAGGCGTATTCTGTGCTGTTGCAGCCATTGTTTTGTTGAACTACTTGTATGCTTTGGGTCATTGTTCTGTTGCATCACCCATCCTCTGCGGAGCTTCAGTTGGCGGACAGATGGTCGTACGATTTCCTGCAAAATGTCTTGATAAACTCTGGAATTCATTTTCCCATCAATGACAACAATCTGTCCAGGCCCTGAGGCAGCAAAGCAGCCCCAAACCATGATGCTCCCTCCGCCATGTTTTACAGTGGGGATGAGGTTTTGATGTTGGTGTGCTGTGCCTTTTTTCTCCACACATAGTGTTGTGTGTTCTTCCCAAACAACTCAATCTTGGTTTCATCTGTCCACAGTATATTTTGCCAGTAGTGCTGTGGAACATCCAGGTGCTCTTTTGCAAACTTCAAACGTGCTGCAATATTCTTTTTGGACAGCAATGGCTTCCTCCGTGGTGTCCTCCCATGTACTCCATTCTTGTTTAATGTTTTCCTTATTGTAGATGTGTCAACAAAAATGTTAGCATGTGCCAGAGGTTTCTGTAGGTCTTTAGCTGACACTCCGGGATTCTTCTTTTCCTCATGCAGCATTCTGCGCGGTGCTCTTGCAGTCATTTTTACAGGACGACCACGCCTAGGAAGAGTAGCAACAGTGCTAAACTTTCTCCATTTGTAGACAGTCTGTCTTACCGTGGACATGAACATCAAGGCTTTTGGAGATACTATTGTAACCCTTTCCAGCTTCATGCAAGTCAACAATTCTTGATCGTAGGTCTTCTGAGAGCTCTTTTCTGCGAGGCATGGTTCACATCAGACAGTGCTTCTTGAAACCAGTAAACCCAAAACAGGTGTGTGTTTTTTAAGGGCAGGACAGCTGTCAGCAACATATCCAATATCATCACACTGATTGGAGTCAAGGTTGACTCACTCCTGGCTCCAATTAGCTCTGGGAGAAGTCATTAAGCTAGGGCCTCACATACTTTTTCCTCCCTGCACTGTGAATGTTTACATGTTATGTGCAATTAAACCATGGCAACATCTAATGTTTGTGTAGTATTATGTTCAGCAGACTGTGTTCTTCTATTGTTGTGACTTAGATGACGTTCAAAGCACATTTTATGCCCAATTCATGCAAAACTCCACGTAATCCCAAGGGGTTCACATACTTTTTCTTGCAACTGCACATTTCTGACAAAGTGATAGAACTCCTATGATTTTCCCTCTGATCTCAATGTCAACTACCAGATATACCAGCCTGGAAAGAAAAAACCCATTCAAATATACTTATTGACTCAATAAAATCACACTGGGTGGATTGTGAAGCTCTTTAGCAGAATGCAACCCTAAAATGTTACCACCAAAAGGTATACAAGAGGTTAGGATGTCAGAAACCCTGTTTACTACACAGATTCAGGAGATAAGAAATTGAGAGGTGCTTTCAGAATTACCTGGCAGAACTAACATAATTTAACATGACGTGTAAATTAAGACTAAATAGGCAAAGGAAAAGACAGCCTTTGCAACAACAAATTGGCTTTACCAGTAGGCAGTCCTCCCTTTTGGCTTACTTGGGGCCCTGGCCTCATACCAAAGAATAATGGATTGCAAACCTAATCCCCTACAAAGCATAAGCTCCCCTTATCTAGGTCATATTGTCATTTTTAGTCTTGACTGGGATTCCCAAATACAGAAGGTCTAGAAAGTTTTGGATTCCATTCGTAAGGATGGGTTGACAGTCAATACAAAAACATGTGCAAAAGACCTGGAGAAAGCCCAGTATTTGGGATACAGCATTGGACAGGGGGGTCATACTGCCTCTAATGGACAAGATTGAATGTAAAAAAAAAATAGGTGAAGGCTTTTCTAGAAATTGTAGGATACTACCAGTAGTTGTGCCTAACTTTGCTACTATAGGAGCTTCACTTTCTGATTTTGCCAAAGGCAACAAGTCCTTCATGGTGAAATGAAATGAAGGGCCAGAAAGAACTTTTTTAGGAGCTGATGAAACTGTTGTTGAAGGTATCAGCACCGCACCTGGGGACTAGCAGTGAAGAGAGACCACACAGTGTAATGAGCACTGATTGGCTTATCCTTTATCCCTTTCGCTGCCAGAGCCATTTTTGCATTTTTTGCACAAGTTTAAAAAATCATTTTAGGCCAGAAGATTACATAAAACCCCCAAACATTATATATTTTCTGAAAGCAGAGACCCTAAAGAATAAAATAGCAATAGGTCCAATTTTTTATGTCGCATGAGGGTGAGCAAAACCTTGGACAGAGGGGTGGCAGTGGACGTGATATACTTGGATCTTGCAAAACCGTTTGACACAGTTCCCCATACACGGCTAATGTGTAAGGTAAAGTCTACGGGCTTGGAAAAATGTAAATGGATATAAAACTGGCTAAAAGATCATATTCAAAGAGTAGTGGTTAATGATTCATACTCTGATTGGTCTGGGGTCATCAGTGGTGTACCCCAAGGTTCAGTGTTGGGACCCTTACTTTTTAATATATTTATAAACAATATAGGGTCTGGGATTAAAAATCCCATTTCAGTCTTTGCAGATGACACCAAGCTGTGCAGTGGAATAACGTCCTTACAGGATGTCTCCAACTTACAAGCTGACCTCAATGCACTGTTTAATAGGGCAACTATGTAGCAAATGAGGTTTAATGTTGATAAATGTAAGGTTATGCACTTGGGGGCTAAGAATATTAATGCATCATACATACCAATGGGTGTACAACTGGGGGAATCAATGGTGGAGAAGGATCTGGGAGTTCTGGTAGATCACAAGCTTAATAATGGCATGCAATGGCAGCACAGTGGCTAAGTGGTTAGCACTTCCGCCTGGCAGTACTAAGGTAGTTGATTCGAATCCCAACCATGGCACCACCTGCCTGGAGTTTGCATGTTCTCCCTGTGCCTGTATGATGTGTATATATAAAAGTGAGTTAGGGACCTTAGCTTGTGCACCCCTTGAGGGTTAGGAACTGATGTGAATGTACAATATATATGTAAAGCGCTGCGTAAATTGACAGCGCTATATAAGTACCTGTAATAATAATAATAAGCTGCGGTTTCTAAAGCGAGCAAAATTCTCTTTTGTATTAAAAGAGGTAAAGACTCCAGAGAGAGAGATATCATATTACCCCTGTACAGATCATTAGTAATACCTCATCTGGAATATGCAGTTCACTTTTGGGCACTAATTCACAAAAAGAACATTGGGGAACTGGAGAAAGTACAGAGAAGGGCAACCAAACTGATAAGAGGCATGAAGGAGCTCAGCTATGAGGAAAGATTAGAGGAACTGAATTTATTCTCTCTTGAGAAGAGGAGATTAAGGGGGGATATGATCAACATGTATAAATATATCAGTGGTTCATATAGTGAACTCGGTGTACAGTTATTCACCCTGAGGTCATCACAGAGGACAAGGGAGCACTCTTTACCTCTGGAGGAAAAGAAATGTAATCTCCAAACACGGAAAGGTTTCTTCACAGTGAGAGCTGTGAAAATGTGGAATAGACTCCCTCAAGAGTTGGTTCTGGCCAGCTCAATGGATTGCTTCAAAAAAGGCCTGGATTTTTTCTTAGATACACAGAATATAACTGGATACTAACATTTATAGGTAAAGTTGATCCAGGGAATATACGATTGCCTCTCGGGGGATCAAGAAGGAACTTTTGCCCCTGCAGGAGCAAATTGGATCATGCTTTGCTGTGTTTTTTTGCCATCCTCTGGATCAACTGTAGGTGTAGGATTATAACTTTTTTTTTACATGGTTGAACTGGATGGATTTTTGTCTTCTTTCAGCCAGACTAACTATGTAACTATGATATTACCACAAAATTTCAGTAAAAAATAAAAAAGAAAGTTCATTTTTCGGGCACAAAAAGAGCAATAAATTACCCTATTTTTTTTTTTAAATACAAAATATGAGGTTGCATTGAGTAAATAGATATCCAACAGGTCAATCCTTAAATTTGCATGCACTCGTGAAATGGCAACGAACTTCAGTATCCTATATTTTCTATAGGCAATACTTTCAAAGCCCCTTATAGGTCATCACTATAGTGTACAGAGGAGGTCTCATGCTAGAATTATTGCTCTCATCTTGGCGTGCGCGGTGATATGTAACATGTGTATAGCAATCAACATTTTCATGCGTAGGCACCCCAGTGTGTACTTTTATGTTTGTATGTGTGTATATGTGGGAGGGGGCTCAATTCTTTTTTTGGGGGGGATGTTATGTGTTTGGGTGTAACTTTTATTTTTTGCAATAAAAAAAAAACTTTTTTTTTTTTTTACATAAATTTTTTTTCATCACAAAGGGGACAAAGTCACATATGTGATGATATTTGGTGACAGGTTCTCTTTATTGAGACATCCAAGGTCTAAAAGACCCTGGATGTCTCCCCTGTGCTCCTCTGAATGTAATGCAGTGCACATCGCACCTCATTACATTCTTTCCCGGCCTTTCCCGGAATCTGTCAACAGGAACCCGGAATTGACATCATACGTCACTTCCGGGACAGGACAAGAAAGGGAGGAGAGCGTACGTGTCCGCTCTATCCCCTTTGGTGCCGACATTGGCGTGCCGGTCCCGGGCCCAAAGATAGGCAAGCAGAGCCCAGGAGACTTCATGTGGGAGGAGGTTCACACGGATGGGGGAGTGGCTGGCACTGTGTGGAAGCAATCAGCAGCAGCGCTGCCGCCCAAATGCTTCCACCTGGCAGGGCTAAAGGTTTTAAAAAAAAATACCTGCCCGGTGCCCAGAACTACATGTCTCGGGTGTCAGGCAATATGAATTGAACATCCCTGAATATTGAATATTGAGGAAGTGCTATGCTGCTAACTACAAAGGTGCAATATGATGATGATTGTTAAAGTATACTCTGTATACATCACCCCCATTTCCTTTTCATCCTGTAGGGCATAGTCATTTGACTTGATGAATTTGTGTAAAGCTGGACATGTAAGTAAAGATTTCCATAGATTGTCCCATCCACACTAAGCAATGTGAATAAATGAATCTACTGCTGTCTGCTATTTTATTCTGACAGCCAACAGCTTTCATTATACCTGAACAGTGAATGCAGCTGCACCCACTGTTCAGCAGACTTTTTCCTCCCAGCTCCTTCAATCTGTTTGTTGAGCTAGTGGTGTCAACAAGGCCAAACAAAGCTCAAATTCAGAGGAACTTGGAATTACAAAAAACTTTATACTACTGCTTTAGGGGAGGAGGGTTGCTGTTGGCATGTAGAGACTAAAATGTTTATTGCTATTAAACTTCTTACATTAAAATGCACCCATGTTTTTTCTCTATAGAAATTGAGCAAGCATACTTTAGACTTTAACTTGTATATTTATTTTAGGCCCCTCATTTTGGTGCCAACATTAAACAATTTCAGCATGTAAGGTCACACTTTAGTTTTTGCCCAGGGACCGATTTTGTCTTACACCACTTGAGATACAAGTGGCTTAGGCTATGATCCCGTTTGCCAAAATGAATGGCATGATGATGTCGGTATACAAAATTTACAATAATGTAAGTTGCTCCACACACTATAAATGTATGCTCTTCCAGCAAGCCTTTGTCAGTGTTTTGGGAATTTGTGAGAGGATGCGACAGCTGATGTTGCTGTTAGGAAGAGAAAGTTGTGTAGGAGAAAGTTGTGTAGTGTACAGTATAAGTACTGCGTTGTGCTTTTATGCAGTGCTCAGTGCTATACATAGCACTTTATTTAGTGTTGTATATTTGCTACTGACACATTTGTAGTGTGTGTGGTTAGGTGGAGGGGACTGTAACCCCACCTGCATTTGCTGCAATATAGAACCAGCTCAATAGTCTTTAAGAACTACTTTTTTTCCTGTTGCTGTTTTGCTGCTTACACCCCGAACACACACAAAAACAGACACACACACACACACACATCTTCTTATTATGTGTTATGTTTTGGCTTCATTGGTTTTAATTTCTAATATTATTTTTTTCTTCAGCTACAAACCAAATATCTAAAAAAATAGCTTCTGGGGGCACTGCCAGGGGCATGGAGCAACAAGCAGCACTTCTGCATAGCTCCCGGCCCGGTTCTCTTTGCAGGCTTCTCTCCCTCTGATGGGATTTCTCCCACCCTCCACATGGGCAAGAATCAGCTCCAGAGACCTACATGGGGCCGGTCCAGCAGCGATATGAGCCGCTTTTTTTCCCAAGCCGAGGCCTCGGGCACCCCGGCCTGCAAGATGGCATCGGCACCTCTCCCTTCCTTGTCCCCCCAGGACATGGGGCTCCTGGAAGATGGGCAGGTAAGCCATCGGGACTCCCTCTCTGCACCAGGGAATTCTGTCACCAACCTACAAGGCACACAGGGCACACAAGGCACACAGAGATCTCGCAGCCCTTCCCTAGTATCTCTGCTAAGATGATGGCTGGGACCTGCAGTCCAACATGCGGTTCCTGCACACCTATATCAAATCTCTACCTACAAAGGCGGATTTTGAACATTGTGTAAAATGTATTGAACAGATTTACAAACAGGAAATCTCTGATCTTAAACAAGATATTTGCGTGAGTATGGAAGAGATTGAAAATACCTCCGACAGCTTGTGTACCGCCTTACTATCCCATGAAGAGACCCTTAACTCCCATACGGTCTTAATTCAACAGCTCATGTACCAACAAGATGACACTAAGAACAGGAACCGCCGTAATAATATACAGATCAGAGGCATATCAGAATCCATTAAATCTAAATATTTAGCTGCAGCCGTTACCGCCATATTCAATCAATTACTACAGCAAGCTAAAGATACCTCTATTGAGGTTGACTGCATACATTGCACAATGGGCCCCCCGGAAACCCTGATCCATCTTCCATCCATGATACCCTTTGCAGGGTCCACTACTTCAAGGTCAAAGACTCCATTATGCATGCAGCCAGCACGCAGGATACCATCCTATTCAATGAAGTGCCTGTGATGCTCCTCCTTGACCTCTCCCACCAGACTCTGGCCATGCACAAGGCCCTGCATCCTCTCACTCAGATGTTGCAGGAGAGGCATATTCGCTACCAGTGGCAGTTCCTGTTTCAACTCAATGCCTTACAGAACTGCAAATCAGCATAATTTTGTACTCTCGGGGACTTTCCCACATTTCTCGGTGTGTTCGAGCTACCTCAAGTGTCCCTTCCGGAGTGCCCCTTCCAGCTCCTGACCCCAGGCCTTCCATTTCCTTCATCCTGGCAGCGGTCAGATCGAAAGAAAACAAAACGTTCCAGATCCTCCTCCCAAAAGATCCCAGAGGGCTGATTCCCTTTCCGCGTAAACCGAGAGGTTTCTCCCCTCCTTTTTCTTACAGTTTTTATGCATTCTGTTGGTTGCTCTTTTTGGACCTGTGACTTATATTCATGCAAGTTGCCTTTTGGGCTCTGGGACTGTGGCTTAGGTTTAGTTCTAGGGTTCTGCCACCGCCATTTGCTGTGGCGGGCCATAGTCTTGGAGGTCCTGGGCCCTCTTACTTTTTGATTTATTCACACCCTGTCATTGCCGGGTTATGTTTATGTCTATTGTCGGGGGAGGGGCTTGTTTTTTCACGCTTGTTAGAGGGTTTACTTAACAAATTTTATGGGAGGGGGTCATCCTCATCCGAGGGCGGCCTTACTCTGGGTTATCATTTGCTTGCGGGAGGCCTGGGTCGGGATCAGATACATGCTCCTCTGACGTTCCCCACCTAGGCCTTCAGTGTACTACGTAGTATCACACTGAATGTTACCTAGACAGTTCACCTGTCTATTAGTTTTTTCTTCTCACTTTCCTCTTTTTTCTGCTCTTCCTTTATTAGATTTTTATCCTTTTCTCACTAGTTCTTTCTTTAACCCTCTTCTCTTCCTCCCCTTTATTGTTTGTTTTTCTTCTTTTTCCTCGGGGGCAGCCTGGCGGAGCGCTGTTGGTTATACACTCTCTTCCTATTTGCTCTACCTTGGACAAATACAGGTGAAACTCGAAAAATTTGAATATCATGCAAAAGTTCATTTATTTCAGTAATGCAACTTAAAAGGTGAAACTAATATATGAGAGAGACTCAATACATGCAAAGCAAGATAGTTCAAGCCGTGATTTGTCATAATTGTGATGATTATGGCTTACAGCTCATGAAAACTCCAAATCCACCATCTCAGAAAATTAGAATATTGAGAAAAGGTGCAATATTCTAGGCTCAAAGTTTCCCTCTCTAATCAGCTAATTAAGCCATAACACTTGCAAAGGGTTCCTGAGTCTTTAAATGGTCTCTCGGTCTGGTTCAGTAGGAATCACAATCATGGGAAAGACTGCTGACCTGACAGTTGTGCAGAAAACCATCATTGACACCCTCCATAAGGAGGGAAAACCTCAAGAGGTAATTGCAAAAGAAGTTGGATGTTCCCAAAGTGCTGTATCAAAGCACATTAATAGAAAGTTATGTGGAAGGGAAAAGTGTGGAAGAAAAAGGTGCACAAGCAGCAGGGATGAATGCAGCCTGGAGAGGATTGTCAGGAAAAGGCCATTCAAAAGTGTTGGGGACTTTCACAAGGAGTGGACTGAGGCTGGAGTCAGTGCATCAAGAGCCACCACACACAGACGGATCCTGAACATGGGCTTCAAATGTCGTATTCCTCTTGTCAAGCCGCTCCTGAACAACAAACAACGTCAGAAGCGTCTTACCTGGGCTAAAGAAAACCAGACCTGGTCTGTTGCTCAGTGGTCCAAAGTCCTCTTTTCTTATGAGAGCAACTTTTGCATCTCATTTGGAAACCAAGGACCCAGAGTATGGAGGAAGAATGGAGAGGCACACACTGCAAGATGCTTGAAGTCCAGTGTGAAGTTTCCACAGTCTGTGTTGATTTGGGGAGCCATGTCATCTGCTGGTGTTGATCCACTGTCCTTCATTAAGTCCAGGGTCAACGCAGCCGTCTGCCAGGAGATTTTGGAGCACTTCATGCTTCCTTCCGCAGACAAGCTTTATGGGGATGCTGACTTCATTTTCCAGCAGGACTTGGCACCTGCCCACACTGCCAAAAGCACCAAAACCTGGTTCAATGACCTATTGACCTATATAGTGGTATTACTGTGCTTGATTGACCAGCAAACTCGCCTGACCTGAACCCCATAGAGAATGTATGGGGCATTGCCAAGAGAAAGATGAGAGACATGAGACCGAACAATGCAGAAGAGCTGAAGGCCACTATTGAAGCATCCTGGTCTTCCAGAACACCTCAGCAGTGCCACAGCCTGATAGCTTCCATGCCACGCAGCATTGAGGCAGTAATTGCTGCAAAAGGGGCCCAAACCAAGTACTAAGTACATATGCATGCTTATACTTTTCAGAGGTCCAATATTGTTCTATGTACAATCCTTGTTTTATTGATTGCATGTAATATTCTAATTTTCTGAGATTGTGGATTTGGGGTTTTCATGAGCTGTAAACCATAATCATCACAATTATGACAAATCACGGTTTGAACTATCTTGCTTTGCATGTAATGAGTCTATCTCATATATTAGTTTCACCTTTTAAGTTGCATTATTGAAATAAATGAACTTTTGCATGATATTCTAATTTTTCGAGTTTCACCTGTATGACTCCAATAAACTTTTCCTCTATTAATTGCAGGGGCTTTAACACTTCGGAGAAGTGGAGCCAGATGCTCTACCATTTCCATAAACATAGATTGCAGATCTTGCTCCTCCAGGAGACTAATTTTTCCCTCCGATGGTATTGCAGTCCTCCGCAATCGCTACTATACTCAATGGTATCATAGTACTAATCCACAGGCCAAGTCCAGAGCTGTGTCGGTGTCTTTTCACCATACCTTTGGCCCGGAGGTCTTGGACTCATTAGGTGATTCAGCTGGTCGCTATCTCTTCCTAAAATTTAAAAATACCATGATTTTGTTTTTACAGTGGCGAACTTTTACGCTCCCACTCAAGATCAGGCTTCATTTCTCGCGGCGGTCCTCCCAAATTGTCCGCTTTTGGGGGTCCCTTGTTTCATTGTTGGAGGGGACTTCAACATAGCTCTCACTCCAGATGTAGACACTTCTGCTGGTAAATCTTCTTTCTCCTCATTGGTCTTATCTCAAGCTAAGTCGCGTATGCATGAATTAAACTTATTGGACGTCTGGCATATCCAACACCCTACGGAGCGAGACTATAGTTTTTATTCTGCAGCTCATGCATCCTACAGTCGTATAGACTATTTTTTTGTTTTACAGTCTTTTTTATATTGTCTGACTTCATCCTCTCTGTCATTTCTTATGGTCAGACCATGCCCCAATCCATCTCATTGTCTTTACGTCATTTCTCGTTGCGCATGAATGACACTCTGCTCAAAGATTCTCTATGTATCGCAGAGGTTACGAAGACTATCCAAGACTTTGTTTTTGATCACACATTGGACACTACCGGCCCCCTAACTCAATGGGAGACCCTTAAATGTATTCTTTGAGAGGTTCTTATTAAACACGGCTCTCGCTTAAAAAAGGCTTGAACGGAGGAGCTGCGTCAACTATTTTTACTCATCGCACATTTAGAATCCTCCCACAAATGTTTGTTAGACCCGCAGCTCAGGGTGGACTTATCTAACTCTCGTAGAGACCTGCTCCAACTTTAAGATTCCTCCTCCCTTGTTGCACGAGAAAAAGCATGCAACACTCATTACTCCCTAGCTATAAAATGTGGCCAACATCTGGCACGTGTGCTCCACCCTCGACCGTCCCGTTGACCGATCCAGCATATCAAGGAGTCTGACAAAACTAAACTCCACCACAGCAAAGGAATCACTTCCGCATTTGAGTGTTATTATTCTCAACTTTATCATTTATCTTTAACAAATCCCGCTGCTCCTCTCTTTTCCTCCCTTCAGGCTATGTCCCAATACATTGCGGAGACAGCTTTGCCTGTTCTAGATGTCCAGGACACACTGGATTTATCCCTTTATGATTACGGACATTTTTGGGGCAATTAAGGCCCTGAGAACTGGTAAGTGCCCAGGTCCGGATGGGTTTACCCCATGATTTTACAAACATTTGCCGCTCAACTGGCCCCACTTTGGCTTTTAACGTTATTGATGATCTGAACGTACCTTCATCAGCTTTTTTATCTGGCAATCTTTCGGTCATCCCTAAGCCGGGTAAAGACCCTTCTCTCTGTGGTAGCTATTACCCAATTTCTCTACTTAATCTGGACGTTAAGCTTTTTGCTAAACTTCTAGCGAATCGCCTTTCACCTTTTCTACCAAACTTGATCCATGACGATCAGGTTGGCTTTGTTTTTGGTCATGAAGCTAGGGATAATACTTCTAACACAATCCGCCTTATCTCTTATATTAAGCAACACGGCTTAAAGGCATGCCTCCTTTCATTTGACACCGAGAAGGCATTCGATCGCTTAGACTGGCGTTTTCTCCATCTTACTCTAGAACAGATAGGTTTAGGTTCATGGTTCCTCGCTCAGATTATGTCCCTCTATTCTCATTTTTCAGCATCTGTCCTGATGAATGGTACAGTTTCTTCGGCCTTCCCCATATTGAATGGAACTTGACAAGGTTGTCCCCTCTCGCCTCTACTCTTTGTTTTAGTAATGGAACACCTTGTGAGAGCTATTTGAGCTAATTACTCAATATTGGGCATCCTCACTCCCTCCGCACACCATAAACTATCCCTATATGCAGACGACCTTCTGGTTTACGTTCAACAGCCACTTATCTCACTCCTCAGTCTTTTTCACGAATTCCTCAGATTTGGTCCCTTCAGTAACTTCAAGCTTAATATCTCTAAAATGGAGGCCTTGAATATTTCTTTACCTGACCATGTGTTGGCGAATCTCCACTCTAATTTCTCTTTTCAATGGTGACCAAAGGCTATTACGTACATAGGGGTCATGATTTCTGCTGATCTTAATGCTCTATATTCCCTTAATTACTTACCCCTGCTTTCACGTATCCAGATCTGACTTCATGGGACACCTCAACCCTGCCCTGGTTCGGCCGCATCAACACCCTTAAGATGGATACCTTACCTAAGTTGCTATACGTTTTTCAGACTATACCAATCACAGTGCCTAAGAGTTTCTTTCTTTCTCTATGCTCCCTTTTGATTAGATTTATTTGGCACTGGAGATTCTCAAGATTAAAATATAGGTTACTCACCCGAAGCTCGGAGGCGGAGTGGGTTTACCAGACTTTGAGTTATATTATAGAGCCACATTACTAGCCCGGATGCTTGATTGGTTTCCCAGACCCTTCCATAAAGCCTCTTGTATGATAGAGCAAGATTTATCTTCAGGCTTTCCTATAGGGTACAGGTTTTTTCAGCCTGTTCCCATTGACTGTGGCTGTACTGCGGTTGTGATATAAACGGACCGTCATCTTATCTTCTGATCCCTCTCCTTTATCACCCCAATTTGATAACCCCGCTCTTTTTCCAGGGTTGGCCTCTTCTGCTATCGGTCCCTTTATGCGTGCCTCCTGGCCCGTGGCTCGAGACTTTATTTGCCCCCAATCGGGTCTCCCACTTCTTCAGGGTGGATATAAGTATTGGTTGATCACTTTACATCTTTCCTCATTTTGCACTGTCCGAGGGCCCGGGGTCAGTAGGGGGCCACATGAAATGCCCCTGGTACCTTTTTTATAGGCTTTTTGGGTGTGCTTTGAGTGTGGGCAAGGACACAGGGGCCCCATGATCCCCTGTTGCCCAAGGGCCCCCCTGAGTTATCAGTCCGCCCCTGAGCCACCCTATTCCACTGGATTGCAGAGCTCCATGAGTGCCGAGCACTGTTTTTCTCCAGTCCACTCCCCAGTTCAGCTGTGTAAACCTTTTTCAGAGACTGCTCCATTGCTATTTGCAGTCACTGCCTAAAGTGTATCAAGCATAGAATTATTATAGGCCATTTTGATACTATGTGTATGAAAAGACACATGACCTCTCACCATGCAGCTTGTTGGGACCAGCACCTGAATGCTAGTCATTGACAGGGAAAGGGTCACCCTCCTCCTTCTTCCAGTTCCTCAATTTCCACCTCTACCCCCACTATACAAGATTCCCATCAGCAGCTTCCAGCTATGGGGATGACAGTATGTCAAGGGTTCAAGTGGTAGTGGTATTTGTGTAGAAGCACTGGACACAGATTTCCACAGTTCATCAAAAGTATGATTTGAGACCAATTGGCCTGTATTCAGCAGCTCACCAGAAAGGTCTACTCTATTACCTCTCTAACCGGAAAGGTGAGTTAATGTGGAGTTACGCAGCATAGGGGCAAGCATAGGGTGTCACCTTGCTTGATTTATTGTGCCAACCCCATCCCACCAGATGTAGGTTTGCATAGGGAACTTTCTCTGCTCCTGCTGCTGGAAGCACAAAAAGTACACCCCATCCTCCCCTATGCCTTATGGCTAAATGCCAAATTGTCCATATTATTGGCTTTCCAATACTTTCCTTTCCAGCTAGTAAATTCTGCCTCCCTTTGGGAATTTGTGGGCTGTACTGAACCAAAGTGGTACCATTTCTTCACCCGTAAGGCCATCCCTGCTCTCCATCATCATTTGGAAGGCAATATTTCCACATCATTGACACACAGACATGTGGTCCAGCAAGTATGGGCAGGAGCGCCACATATCATTAAAGGCTTACTGGGAGACCTTGTTGGCAGGAAGGATGCAGAATGGGACACACCATTTGAGCTGGTTGTGCAACCCCTCATCTTTACAGCTGATGACAGTGACAGAGCAGTCCTCCACCTCCTCCTCTTCAATGCCCTCCTTGGCTCAGTCATCCTCTTAACCACCAGTCCCCCACAAGCATTCAAGAGGCTATGCAGCAGTTCAGGCTAAAAGATGCCATGCAGTATTGCAGCTGGTATGCATACTGTGGATGAAAAATGGCCACACTAGGGCAGAGATTCTGTCAGCTCTGAAGGAGAAGGCTAAGAATTGGTTAACCCATGTCATCTTGTGGCAGAAAAGGGATGTGCAACAATGGCACTAACCCCATGTTCTTCCTTTGGCAGGGAACATTGACACACATGTCTTGCCTGGCATACGTCCTCAACCTGGTGGTATAGTGGTTTCTGGATGGGCACCCTGGGTTACAGGTACTGAGGCAGGCCAGAAGAGCTTGCAGCTTATCATCACCACACCAGTGTAAGCCAGCAACTGTGTCTCTGATTGTCGCCACACCAGTCTCACTGTCACCAGACCAGTGCAACCAGCAGTAGTGTTCTTGATCACTGCCACACTAGCGCAGTGTTGCCTCCGCATAACACCATACTAACCTTGGCCTTGGTATTGATCACATTTCTGCTTGCTGTTGGGACTGATCCTTTACCTGTTTGCTGACCATGTCTCTACCTGCTGGCTAAACTGACCCATCTTCTTGTTCAACTGACTATTTTATTCTTTTTTTCAGCCACTTGTACTTCCTGGCCAGGGAATATGGCATTCCTGGGAACAGCCACATACCAGTAGTTTATGCTTGCTTGGCTTATAGGAGCTAGCATTGCTATAGGTGATAATACACTAAGCTATATCCCCTGAGCACTTGTACAGAGATGACCTTTACAGTACTTTGGTTTTGACCCAATTCGTTGCTTTGTGTAATACACTGGACAGTACAAGATAGAATGTTGGGTACATAATCAGTCAAGACACTGAATAAGTCTCACACATATGGTATCACCATACTCTGGAGGAGTAGTATAATGCGTTTTGGGTTTTAATTCTGAGTATGTCCATGTTAAGTGTTAGAAATATCTTTATATATAGACAACTGTGTGTAAAAAAAAAAAATTATATTTTCTTTCTGCATTTTCCAAAAACTTGTGACAAAAATTGAAGCCTTCAAAAGACTCACAATGCTTCTTAGAAAATACCTTGGGTGTTTACTTTAAAAACTGTGGTCATTCTGTGGGTGTTTCCACTGTTCTGTGCTCCAGGTCCTCCAAGTTAGTCTTTATTACAAGATGTACTTAGATTTAAAATACTTTATGTCAATTACCATTGACAACAATTTAGAGAATATCTTCTTACAGTCCCTTTCTTAATACCAAACATCTTACACAACACCAAATCCATTTCCATCACCATCCTCTTCCTTCTATTGACATATCTATGTTATACTTTCATATCCCATTCCTCAACTTTTTACATATTATCCTTCATTTATATCAAGAGTTAGATAGGAATTTCTCCATTTATCCCAAATGTTATGATATTTCTATACATTCCCTCTATGTTCATACATTATTCTCTCATATGGTAAGATCTGATTTACAGCTTTAACCCATTGACTAACTGATGGAGGGTAGGATTGAATCCATCTTTCTACAATTTGCTTTAGTGCCAAAAATAACACTTCTTGCACAAATGTCTTAATATGTAAAGGCCACACCCCGTCCTCTAACAGCCCCAGCAACATAGTTAAGGTGGACAACCACCCTGTCAGGTTTTTCCTGAGTGATCAGTACCACAAAATTATCTAGATTGGGTTACTGGGGACAAAGAGAAGGCAAATTTATTAAATACCTTTTTCAGCTCTGTGTATACAAAGCGACATAGGGGAGCTCTTGTCCATAATGGGCATGGTATTGACACAGCTCAAGAGGATCCACATTGGCTCACAATTGATATGATCCATATATTGATATTTAGACAGTATAAAGGTGAATAAAGCACCTGGACCGGATGGCATACACCCACGGGTCCTTAAAGAATTGAGCTCTGTCATTTCAAAGCCATTGTTTCTAATTTTTAGGGACTTTTTAATGACTGGCATAGTACCACTGGATTGGCGTAAGGCCAATGTGGTGCAAATATTTAAAAAGGGGTCAAAATCTTTACCAAGTAATTATAGACCTGGTAATTTAATTTCTATAGTTGGGAAGATACTGGAGAGTTTAATAAAAGACAACATAGGTGAGTTCTTGCTGGAAAAAAATATTTTAAGCAACAGATAGCATGGATTCATGAAAGACAGAAGTTATCAAACAACTCTTATTTCTTTTTATGAGGGGGTGAGCAAAACCTTGGACAGAGGGGTGGCGGTGGATGTGGTATACTTAGATTTTGAAAAAGCGTTTGACACAGTTCCCCACACACAGCTAATGTGTAAGGTAAAGTGTACGAACTTGGAAAAATCCATATGTAAATAATTAGAAAACTGGCTAAAAGATTGTATTCAAAGAGTAGTGGTTAATGATAAATATTCTAAAAGCTCTAGGGTTGTCAGTGGTGTACCCTAGGTTCAGTGTTGGGACCCTTACTTTTTAATATATTTATAAACAATATAGTGTCTGAGATTAAAAATCCCATTTCAGTCTTTGCAGAAGACATCAAGCTGCGCAGTGGAATAATGTCCTTACAGGATGTCTTCAACTTACAAGCCGACCTCAATGCACTCTTTAATTGGGCAACTATGTGGCAAATGAGGTTTAATGTTGATAAATGTAAGGTTTTGTGCTTGAGGGCTAAGAATATGCATGCATCATACATACTAGGGGAAGTACAACTGGGGGAATCAATGGTGGAGAAGGATCTGGGAGTTCTGGTAGATCACAAGCTTAATAATGGCATGTAATGCCAAGCTGCGGTTTCTAACTCAAGTAAAATCCTCTGTTGTATTAAAAGAGGTATAGACTCCAGAGAGAGAGATATCATATTACCCCTGTACAAATCATTAGTTAAACCTCATCTGGAATATGCAGTTCAGTTTTGGGCACCAATTCACAAAAAGAACATTGGGGAACTGGAGAAAGTACAGAGAAGGGTAACCAAACTGATAGAAGGCATGGAGGAGCTCAGCTATGAGGAAAGATTAGAGGAACTGAATTTATTCTCTCTTGAGAAGAGGAGATTAAGGGGAATATGACTAACATGTATAAATACATCAGTGGTTCATATAGTGAACACGGTGTAGAGCTATTCACCCTGAGGTCATCACAGAAGACAAGGGGCACTCTTTACGTCTGGAGGAAAAGAAATGTAATCTTCAAACACGGAAAGGTTTCTTCACAGTGAGAGCTGTGAAAATGTGGAATAGCCTCCCTCAAAAGTTGGTTCTGGCCAACTTAGTGGATTGCTTCAAAAAAGGCCTGGATTTTTTCTTAGATACACAGAATATAACTGGATACTAACATTTATAGGTAAAGTTGATCCAGGGAATATCCAATTGCCTCTTGGGGGATCAGGAAGGAATTTTTTTCCCAGCAGGAGCAAATTGGATCATGCTTTGCTGTTTTTTTTTTCCTTCCGTTGGATCAACTGTGGGTATATGATTATAATTTTTTTTTTTTTTTGTATTAACAATTTTTATTGGTTTTCAAGTAAATCAAGTGTTACAGAAAACAAAGGGAAAATAAAACAAGCAAAACATGGAAGTACATCGATGGCTAAGATTACATTTGGTCAGGACCAGTGGAGTCATATAGTAACAATGCAAAAAAAAAAAATCATGGTCTTACAATTTGGGCTGGCATAGAGGAAGAGAAGGTATCCCACGGGAGCCAAATCATCTCAAATACAGCAAACGAACCACTATGTGAAGCAGTCAAACACTCCATCTGTCTTACATCGGTAATAAGTTTATACAAAGTTTGCAATGAAGGTGGGTTAGAGGATAACCAACACATAGGAATACTTCTCCTGGCTGCTGTTAGCACATGTGCAGCAAGTTTTCTGGCCAGTTTAGATAGACCCGGGAATGGCAAGCCCAGCAAAAAATGCAGTGGGTCAAATGGGAGAGAAACTTGCAACAATGATTGCAACAAGGAGCGGACCTCTTCCCAAAAAGGAGCAATGGAGCTGCAGGTCCAAAAAATATGATAAAGAGAGCCAGAAGCGCTACTACAGCGCCAGCAGGCAGGAGAAGCACTCGGATTATAAACATGAAGAACTTCCGGGGTTTTGTACCACAACATCATAATCTTGTATATGTTTTCCTTAAAAACCACACAAATAGAGGATTTAGATGCATTATCCCATATTTTCTTCCACGTTATTAAGTCAATATCACGTTGTATAAATTGAGACCACCTACGCATATAAAGGTGAGCGTCATTGGACAAAGGGGGGGCCTCCATAAGAATTTTATAGGTGCTAGAGACAATACCCCTTTGATGGGGACCTTCCATACATAGACGTTCGAAGGGGGTAGGTTTCCCCAAGCTCAATGAGGGTGATAGAGTAGAGAAAAAGTGGCGTATTTGAAGGTATACATATAGATGATGAGGGGGTAGAGAGGCTTTTCTCTGGAGATCCGAGAATGAATGTAACTTACGAGTCACCGGGTGTACCAGGTGACGTAGTTGAAAAAGGTTAGATACTACCCAAAGAGACATCCGGGACATGGCCATATTGTCTGGAAGATTAGGGTTATGAAGGATATTTGTCAGTGGGGAGCATTGAGAAGCCAATGTGAATTTAGCCTTACATTTCTGCCAAACAGTCAATGAAAAAAGCATGGGGCCTAGGAGTGAGTGGCGAAAAGAATGGACATCCACCGCCGAGGTCGACCAGAGAAGGGAACACAGATGAACTGGGGACAATTGTAAAGACTCGATCTCAGTCCATGTATTGGGAGGGTAGTGAATGGACCATGACAGAAGAAAGCGAAGGTGGGTTGCAAAATAGTAAGTTATTATATCCGGTGCTCCCAAGCCTCCCCTAGAACGTGGGGAAAGCAGAACAGAACGAGCAATCCTGTGCCGCCTGTTGTGCCAAATAAAATGTAAGAAAGATTTCTGAAGGGAGTGAAGCTTGGACATAGGAATGGGTACGGAGAGGGTTGCAAACAGATATAAAAGTTTGGGTAGTACGGTCATTTTTAAGACATTAATACGACCGAGGAAAGAGATAGGCAAGGCATCCCAGTGTTTCAGGGAGCGAGAAATTGCTATAAACAGTGGGGGAAAATTGGCCTCGTATATGGATTGGTAAGAGGAAGTAAGGTTGGTGCCTAAATATTTTAAAGAGTGGGTGCACCACCGGTAGGGAAAGGCTGCCTGAAGGGAGGAAAGAACAACAGGAGAAACATGTATTGGAAGTGCCTCAGTTTTGGACGTGTTGACCTTATAACCTGATAAAGCCCCAAATTGTTTCAAAATTTTGTGCAAAATCGGTAAAGAGGTGTGGGGACTCGTAAGTGTGAGGAGGATGTCATCTGCAAATAATGATAATTTGTACTCATGAGAATGGGATTGTATCCCCCGGATATCCAGATTCGACCTGATGGCAACAGCCAATGGCTCCAGACAGAGAATGAACAGCAGGGGAGAGAGTGGACATCCCTGACGAGTGCCATTTGACATCTGAAAGGGGGGTGAGAGAAAGGAAGCTAATCTGACCTGTGAGAAAGGGGATGAATAAAGGGCCTTCAAAGCTGCAACAAATGAACCCCTGAAACCAAATCGCTCCAAAACCATGAACATGTAAGGCCAGCTTAAACGGTCAAAGGCTTTTTGGGCATCCAAGCTCAATAACACAGTAGGGGTAGAGGAACGGTTGACCAGATCAACCAGATCAATAGATCTCCTGGTGTTATCCGCAGCCTGTCTGGCAGGTACAAAGCCCACCTGATCTCTGTGAATGAGCTTGGAAATAATACCGGATAGTCGATTGGCCAAGATTTTAGTAAAAATCTTATAATCGGAATTAAGTAGGGCAATAGGGCGATAGTTATCTACGATAGAGTGATCCTTATCAGGCTTAGGAATAACCGAGATATATGCACGGGAGAAGTCAGTCTGGGGTATGATTCCCTTAAATAGATCTCGGTAAAGGGATAGGAGATGAGGGGCCAGAGTACCAATAAAAGATTTATAGTAGGAGTAGGGCAGTCCGTCTGGTCCCGGGGCTTTACGAGAAGGGAGGTGTTTAATTGTATCCAATAATTCCTCTAGCGTAATATCCGCATTAAGAGCGTCAATGTCTGAGGGCGATACTCTCGGAAGTAGCAAGGGGTCAAAAAAATTATCAAACGATGGTTGTGTGAGAGAAGGGTGAAGGTCCGGGGTTAAACAGTTATACAATTTCCCATAGAATGAGCCAAAAAGGGTTGCCATGGCCCGAGGATCATAAGTAGGGCATCCATCAGGCTGTATTAGAAGGTCGGGCATCGTGGAGGGGGACTGAGCTTTGAGACGGTTGACTAACATACGGTGTGGCTTGTTAGAAAATTCATAAAATTTCTGTCTAACCCAAAGGAAAGATTGTGCAGTCTTACTGGAGTCAAGGGCTTTAATTCGGTCACGTAGAAATGTTACCTCCTGAAGCCCTGAAATAGATGGCTTATTCAGTAACTGACGTTCCGCCAACGAGAGCTGTTGTATGAGAGAGGCCCTAGCACTCGCCGAGGACTTTTTTAAACGGGAACCCATGGAGATACAGAGTCCACGGAAAACCGCCTTGTGGGCCTCCCACAGAGATGAGGAAGAAGTTACGGAACCGACATTAAAAGTAAAGTATGTATCGAGTCCCCGTGACAATTCATCCCTAAGATGGTCTGTGGAAAGAAATGTCTCATTAAGGCGCCAGTGACACGGTTTGGGCATAGCAGGGGGAAAAAAAAGATTTAAGGTCAAAGAGGCATGATCAGACCAAGTGATGGGATTGATTTCAGAGGAAACCAGAAGTGGGAGCAAAGAGGCAGAGATGAAAAAATGATCTAGGCGGGAATAACTACGGTGAGGGTTGGAGTAAAATGTAAATTGTTTATGAAGGGGGTGTTTAATCCGCCAAGCGTCAAAGAGACGATGCTCCCTAATCAATTTACGGAAAGATTTTGAAGAGGAGCATTGCCGCTTCGAGGGGGTGGACTCAAAAAGCACTTTCCTGTCTTTATGGGGGGAAACAATCAGATTAAAATCTCCCCCTACAATCACCTGCGAGGTAGTAATAGAGTCTAGATTAGCGAGCGTTTGGGATAGGAATTGCAGTTGACCTGTATTGGGAGCATATAAATTCAACAGAACAAGGGGAGTCTCGCCATGCATACACTCTAAAATAATAAAACGACCCTGATGGTCAACCTTGGAGGAAACAACCCGAAGGGAGCAGTGTGACCCAATAAGGATTGCCACCCCGGCCTTCCCAGAAGGATTAAAGGCCGAGTAGGCTTGGGGAAAAAATCTCGAGGCAAAACGAAAAGAGCCAGTTGATTTAAAATGGGTTTCTTGGACAAAAATAATGTCTGCTCCAGAGGATCGGAATTCCCTCAGAGCCATCCACCGTTTTTGAATGGAGTTGAGGCCCTTGACGTTATATGACAGAAACCTCAACGCCATTATGAAACAACGACAACTGACCTACATGTAATAGCATGAAAAATGAATGGAATACCATCGATGTAATATAGTGAAAAACAAAAAACATAAAACAGTTGAATAACACAGTACAGTGCAAAGTAATAGTATAAAAAACAAAAAACAGAGAACTAACACTAATAAGTATCCGCAAGGATATAAACTCGGGGATAACAATGGGACCCAAGTCGTCTAGGCCTATGGCTAGACAAAGTCGGGGGCAACACGACAACCAGGACATCGGAAAGATCGTCAAGCCCGGCCAGAAAAAAAAAAAAAAAAAAATCAACCCTGAAAAACACCCGACAATTTGGCCGGACAGATAAGGTAAACCTGTGGGAAAATTATGAAAAGACAAAAAGAACCAAAAACCCAGGAAGGAAGCTTCATCACCGGATTCAGAAGGGCGCCCCAGAGAATCGTCAAGCAGGTGGATCAGTTGACCGAGGAAGACGCGGACGTTGTGGGGTACGAGAAAGTCTCTTCCGACCTCTGCGAACTGGGGTCCAGATCTTGTTGGGGGTAGCGGATGGACGAGACGGAGTTGGTGGCAGTGGGGATACATCTTCAGACAGAGGTGGAAGTCCCAGGCGTTTTAAGAAGGAGTCCGCCTCATGAAGATCACGGAGCACAACTTGGGTATTGTCCCTAGTTACGATCAGCAGAAAAGGGAAACCCCCAGCGGTAAGGGACACGGTGTTGTTGAAGATGTGTGGTGATCGGTTTCAGATCTCGTCGCTTAGCCAGTGTAATCGGGGACAGGTCGCAGAAGAGTTGGAGTCTGTCCCCCTGAAATTCCAGAGACGATTTATGGCAAACAGCAGAAAGTAGAGCTTCTTTGCTTTGAAAAAAATGAAAGCGAACAATAACGTCGCGAGATCTGGTGCCTTCAGCAGGTTTTGGGCCCAAGGAGCGGTGAGCCCTATCCATACGCCAATCTGCCTCTGGAACCAAGGGTGCAGTCGCGGTAAAGAAGGACAGAAGATGACGGTGCAACTGTGCGTCTGCAATAAACTCGGACATACCGCGGATACGGATATTTTGGCGCCGTTCCCTGTTTTCCAGATCCTCTTGCTGGAGCTGCATTTGGGACATGGAATGCTTCAGATAAGCGTTATCCTCTTCCAGCACGTGGACGTATTGAACCAGATCATCAAACTCATTTTCCAGTCTGTCCGTGCGGTCTCCAATCTGGGCAATTTCCCCTCTAAGCTCCAAGGCCAGCTTTCCAATTTCAGCGGATATGGACGCGGTAATGTTGCGCAAAAAATTTTGTAGCTTTTCATCCAACGCTGACAATGTGAGGGAAGGTGACTGGGTGGCCTGTTGAGGTGCCAGGGTGGAAAGAGGATGCTTCTCTGAGGCAGAGTGCTCCGCAGCCCTTGCAGTAGCATGCTGGGGCTCATAGTCCTCCAGCAGGGAGTGTGTCAGGGCAGAGGCTGGAGTGTCTGTGAGTGCAGTACCATCTGCGACCACCGGGGGGCCGCGATCTCTCCCTGGGCTCTCAGTCATACCTGAGGCTGGGGATTGTGGCCTGGAGAGGAACCTCCGGAGGGCCGCGGGTCACGTGGTTGCGGGGAGGGGGGCCTCCAGCGCCCTATCTTCCCCATCAAGCCTTCGCTCAGGTGCCGGGCCGGGTGCAGAGTACGGGTGACTCACCCACAGCGGAAGAGGAGCGGAGGCAAGTGTCGGGTGAGTCTTCACTGGCCGGGATGAGCGGAGCTCACTTAAAGTGCGGCCGCCATCGTCCCTCATAATTTTTTTTTAATGGTTAAACTGGATGGACTTTTTTCTTTTTTTCAACCAGACTAATTATGTAACTATATGTAAAATTAATAGTGGCACAATGCATGCTCCTTGAATTGTATGTCTCTGTGTTAATCTGTGAAAAAGTCTCAGACATGTGGTATTGCCACATTTGGAAGGAGTAGCAGAATGTGTTTTGGGTGTAATTCTAAGTATGCTGATGTGTGTTTAGAAATATCCTATTGATTTATAAGTTTGTGTAAAAATACATTTTCACTTTAATTCCCCAGTTTCCAAATACTTAAAAAATGTGATAGGCCAGGGCTTGAAATGCCCACTTGCCTGCTCACCAATGGCGAGTGGAAGTTATGGTGGGGGCAAATGTGTCCCCCAGGGCAAGGGCATATCTACTGCGAGGCAAACAAGGTGTTTGCCTAGGGGGGTGGCACCGCCCCCCAGAAGAAGGGACCTTTTGGGCAGCAGCGGACAGAGCCATGCAGGGCCACCAGCAGAGGGGTCGCACCGGTACCCTTGCAGTGGCCCACACAGCAGGATAATCGATGCAGAAGAAAGGCAGTTGCAGAGCGATGCTCCTGTACCTCTCCCTCCAGCAGCTGACGAGCCAGGACCAGAGGACAGCCTGGAGCAGGGAGAGGAGAAGTTTCAGAGAGGAATAAGCTCGCAGCAGGTGAGCTGTACTGTGTTCTGTGGGATCTCCCTGCCTCCCTCCCTACACTGACGGATCGTATGGGGCTGCAACCCCCCCCCCCTTTCTGCTGCCCGGAGATCAGCAGCCCTTGGAGAAGGTGTTTGTGTGCAGCCCCATACGATGTGAGAAAGGAAGAGAGAGAGAAGAGAACGAGAGAGAGAGAGAAGAGAACAAGAGAGAGAGAAGAGGAAGAGAGAGAGAGAAGAGGAAGAGAGAGAGAGAAGAGGAAGAGAGAGAGAGAAGAGGAAGAGAGAGAGAAGAGGAAGAGAGAGAGAGAGAAGAGGAAGAGAGAGAGAGAGAGAGAGAGAGAGAGAAGAGGAAGAGAGAGAGAGAAGAGGAAGAGAGAGGGGGAAGAGAGAGAGAAGGGGAAGAGAGAGAGAGAAGGGGAAGAGAGAGAGAGAGAGAAGAGGGAGAGGGGGGGCGGGGAGAGAGGAGAGAGAAGGGGAGAGAGGGGGGGAGAGGGGTTGGGGAAGAGAGAGAGAAGGGAGAGAGAGGGAAGAGAGAAAGAAGGACGAGGGAGAGAGAGAGAGAGGGGGGGAAGATGTGTATTTCTGTGTATGTACATGTATCTGTGTGTATGCGTGTCTGTACGTGCCTGTGTGTGTATACATGTGTCTGTATGTGTGTACATGTGTCTCTGTGCATGTGTATACATGTTTCTGTGTGTGTGTATATGTACATGTCTGTGTGTGTGTGTACAGGTGTCTCTGTTTGTGTGTGTTTGTTGGTGGTGAGTAACTCTAAGGCCTGGCTAGTAGCTCAGGACTTGAAATTTTAAGCCCTGTAATAGGAAGTCAGGAAATTAGATGTGTCATTTATATCCCTGGAACGCCTGAAGATACATCTTAGATTTTTGGCCTTTCTGTGTCTCTAAGATGTGAAAAAGCCCCACACGTGGTATCACCATATTTTGGAGGCATAGCGGAATGTGTTTTGGGGTGTAATTGTACATGTGCCTATGCTGTGTGAGAGAAAGCAACTTTTTTTTTTTTTTGCACTGCCCTGGCATTTTAGGGCCTCAAGGAAATGATGCCTTATATCAGGATTGATCAATTTTCAAATTAGACTATAACTTTCACACATACTAAATATTTTACACTTATTTGGGTTATGTTTACCAGAAAATTTAGCAGAATACATTTTAGGAAGAAAGATTGTTCATTTGCAAAATTATATAACAGGAACTAAGAAAAAACTTTTTTTTTCCAAAAGTTCGTTCTTTTTTTGTTTATATAGAAAAAAAACTGGTAGTGATTAAATTTCACTAAAAAAGCTTTATTTGTCTCAAAAAATGATAATTGATAAAAATTTCAGTTGGGTTCCATGCTGCATAATTATCTTTCAATGTGTGACAAAGGTAAAATTTGAAAAATGGCTTGGGCAGAAAGGGAGCAAAACAGACAGGTCTTGATGTGATTAAACTTTATACACAAAACAGTGTGTTACTTAATAGAAGATCCGAACAAGCTATGGTATGTAACTTTTTTGCTATGGTTTGGTAAATTGTATTGTATTGATAGCCTTAGCTTCTTTTTTTTTTTAAAGTATATACCATCCCATAATCAGTATTTTAGCTGTTATGACTCCTTCTGCTTCCACCACTCAGTTCTGGCCTATTACTGCTATACAAAGAAGTTGCTTTTGCAAAAGTAAAAACATTTTTTTGGGTGGAAATCAATATTAGATTGCTGCTCCTGTATGTAGGTCAATGAATAATGTAAAAGTAAATGATTACACATCCAATTTGTATGATGCCAGAATACAGTGTCACTTATGCTATCCATGAGAGTGGTATCATTCTGTATGTTTATGTATAGTTTTAAGGCATCCCCCAAACAATTTTTATTTAAATTAATTTAACATTTTTATTGTTCACCTTTAAGCTCCTAAAAATAACCTGAACAATATTTGATTTATATATTTGTTTTTCATTGCTAGATCAGTGCCAAGATTTCCACACCCTTTGTTTGACAGACCCTTTCCATTTTGCCTAGAAAATAGCAATAACTGACAACAAGTATGCAGCTGTAGAAAATCTGGACAAGGTAGCACCACTCCAAGCTCTGTGCATCATTCTCAGGTCCTTTACAGCCCCAGGTCATGACTCAAAGAGTTTGTCCCACTTGACATGAATAGTAAGGCAGAAAATAAAGAGTAAAGTCAGCCACAGAAGATGCGATTTTCTTTCTGGCAACCACAGGTTACCGGAAAGTATATCACTTGATTTCCTCTTTAACACTGTCATTGTTGATGGAGGAATCCTTCATGTTGAGCTACTGTGTTCTCCCAGCAGCGAGGTGTAGGGAGGAGCTGTCCCTGGAGGGAGAACACAGTGATTATTGCTAGCCACCATATCCACTGGCAATAATTGTGTGAAAAATCCATCAGGCTGGTTGCACCCAAGTAGTACAACAATTATATTGAGTACCATCAGCCAGCCCATAGATGGTTTGAATCGCAACCCTGCTGAACCGGTCAAGATTCAAACAATCTATGGCCTTCTTAAGGTCAACTAATGTGTGCCCTTGTTACAACAGGTTTACAGTGGCCAAAACGGACATTTCTCCAAAGGAAACAAAAACTCTGAAATTGAGTAACCTAGCACTCTTATTGCAAGATCTCCACTATAAATAAATCACAATATTGAAAATGCATAGATATAATTGTAGCCAAATATGCATTTTTTTGTTTTTTGATGGATAATAGTGTTCCTTTAAAAGAAGGCTCACCAGATTTATATGTGAAGGTAATAAACTGGGATTGTATTCTTTTCAGCAGAAATGTATTCAAATCTGCAAAGATAATGAACAACGCTTATCTTAAACTTGATAAGGTTTAAATAAGAGGTCAATTGAATTGTTACATTGCTCCCTGCAGAGTATGAATTACATTTTATAGTCCTCTGCATGAAGAGAATAAACTGCTCATTCACTGTACTTGTGATAATTGTTTTAAATATAAAATTCAGGACTCAATCTAATTCAATTTGGAAATGATTTCTTTTTTTATGAAACTATAAATTATACAAAATTTTTACCATCTGCAGATTATTTGAGGCATCAAATACTTAATAATTAACATACTAAATGATAAGCAAGACTCAATATAGTATGCACAGACCTGGGATAATCTTTTAACAACCTTTATTATTTATATGTTGCTTATAAGCACAGCATCTAACAAATTGTTCCAAAATGCAGTCTGACTAACATTTTGGTTCTTGCACCCCAAAACATACATGGAAGCTGATTTCCTGACAGAGTTGAGAATCTTCACTCAATAAATTGAGTGTACAGTAGATTCACTTAAATTGTCCAAACACGTGACAAAACAAATTCCTGTTTACAGTCATCTGCACTTGATTGGATATTCAAAGTGAACATCGTTACAATTTTATTGAGTAAAGAATCTCAATTACTTTAAAAAAATTCAACCTGTGGGGAGGGTTGATTTATTAAAGGCAAGCGGACTATTCACTTTGCAAGGGAAGTTGCACTTTTCAAAGGAATTTTCTCCAGAGCTTAGTAAATGCGGTGAAATTTCACTTTATAAAGAATACCCAATCAAGTACAAGAAAATTTTTTAAAAACCTGTATTTTTGATCGCCCATGTTTGGACGATGAAAATCAGAAACGTTTTTCCACCTTCTCTTTGCCAAAATCTAGAGTTAATTCCTTTGCAAAGTGAACAGCTTACTTGTCTTTAGTAAATCTACCCTACTGTGTTCAGGAAATGCTTAGCTGGAAAAAGTTCCAGTGTTTTAGGTTTTTATCTTTTTTTTAAATAAAGAACAACAAGGGGTTTCTTGCCTTCAGGATATCTATTTTCTGGTATTGCTTTTTCTAGATATGGCATTCATTTAGTTTACAAATGTGTTGAAATCATGTGCCTCATGCAAAAACTTGACAGTGTATGAGTGAAATCAGCAGGGCTTTACCATATTTGGCTATGAGGAATGTAAAAACCTTTTGGTTCAGGACAAGAGTGACCAATGAAAAATATAACACAAAAGTGCACTGGACTGAAATCTTGAACCTAGAGAATTAAAAAGCTTGGACAACCAAGTCAGAAGTTAGAACCAAAAGATACAGAAACATATGATAAAGAAAAAGACCTGGCTCCCAGTGGTATCGTACTATTGTGCTTTTAGTAGCCTCAGGTACCTGAGCATTATTGTGCTCATTTTTGACCCCAGAACTTACAATAAATGAACCTCTGGCAGAGCAACAAAGGGTGTCATGTTCAAGGATAACTGAATATGTGCTGTAGATGGAAAAGAGAAACTTTAGCACAAGCAACACAAAGGAAATGATAGGAAGAGACACACATAGTAAAGTCAGATTGCGCACATAGCTATGGGCATGATAATTGATGGCGGCATCAGTAAAAGAGAGGATATGGTATAAAACCATTATTCTAAGGAGAAGAATATAGACAGAAAAAGGACTAAGGCAGGTGAAATGCTCAAACAAAAAGACAAGAGATAAAGTTAAAGTTATGTAATGGCAAAACGTTTTTAACAGACTGGGGAAGGGTTAGACCCCAAGTTTTTATTGCTGCCTGTGCCCCCTCTAGAAACATTAATCTTCAATTTGTGTAGGTTAATCTTGTCACTAAGACAAAAATTGAGGGTAAAACCAAAATTTTTGAATTGTCATCAGGAAAAGAGGAGGGAAATCATCCAATTTTGTAAAATATTCCAGTGAAAACTGTCTAACATGGGAATTCCCATTACTTTAGGGAGATTTAAACTCCTTTCCTTTTCATCTCCAGGACAGAGAGTGAAATGAAATCTCTCCAGTGGGACTCACAGCAATAACCTGATAGGGTTATAATCCTTCCCAGGATGACTCAGAGGGAGTAAGTTGAATAATGCTGGCCATCATATTGGTGACATCTAGTGGCAAAAATACTGCTGGGGAAATCTGTTTTTTTTTTTTTTCTTTAATTGGCCTACTCTTTTTTTTATCTTGTAATTTTTGAGTTCTGCTTTAGGGAGTGGTTATTGCAAATGCAAAGAACTAAAGGTCATGTGTGCAATCCCATGCAGAACCCTAAAAAAGAGTGATTGAATCAGTATTTGCCTAATCTGGCCATATATTGATCGAAATTCAGCTGGGACCGGCTGAATTTTGATCCATGTACAGGTACTGTGGATATACAGAAGTCGATCTACTGATTGACCTCTGCGCAACCACCCTGTCGGGTTTTCCCCACTCACTTTACCCGGCAGTGTTGCTCAGTGTATTCTGATGGTGGGAAAGTCTCCCGGCTATCAGAATAACAATAGCTCAGAGGGAAGGATTTCCCTATCCAACTTGAATGTGTGACTGGGGGAATCAGATCAGTGTGTCCCATGCATGAACTGCTTAAGTGTAGTGTGTGTTAAATCTGCATCTATAGTATGTACCGGCCCCTTGATGTGTGGCTAAGGCTGGATGACTTGTCCATCAGGCACAGGTTATATAAAAAAATAAATTCTTAAATGGGAAAAAAAACACTTCTTAACCACTTGCCTCCCTGCCACTGTATATTTACTGTGGTGGGGCTGCTGGTGTAGGCACAGTCATGCACATATATGTGTAAGCCTCCTTCCCGGTCTGCTGATGTGCATGCGTGCTTCCTGCCGACCCGTGCTGTGATTGGGCATAGCACGAATTTGGCAGTTGATTTCAGCCAATGAGTTTGGCTGAAGTTAGCTGATTGACTGACTGTGTTCAATCACACACAGTTTACAAAACACAGAACTCTGTACATGGCAGAGTAAAAGTATGGGCAGCTGGCAGTTCACTCTCTCTCTCTTTGCAGATTCGGCATGATACTTGAGCGTTTGATGTTTGTTAGACACCTGCTAATAATTGATCATATATGAGTATATTTTATGCTAATTAATAAAATTGGATGTTACACTATGTGAGCCTTTTTAGATATTGATATGTCCATCTGGGGAACTGAGGAGCTCAAGGAGGAGAGACGTGTATTTAAAGCGAAAGCCAATGTGAACACCATTTTTACTGGGAATAGTATTTCTGCCTAATCTGGTACAGGATAGGCAAACACTTCTGGCAAGTGCATTTCTTGAGTGCAGTGAAGGGCACACATTTTGGGGATTTGTAAATACTGGAAGATTCATGTGGTGGCAGAAATTTTTGATACACCATTGGACTTATTAATGTTTTTTACACAATATTTTATTATTTTTTTTAGTATGGAATTATGTCTCACAATAGTATAAAATGTGAACACCTTGATGTTTGCAGGTACCTTTGGGTTAATTCAATGCTGCATTTATTGTTGTATATCAGGCACAGGTTGCTTCTGCAAATTTAGCATTTTAATGAACACTGTTGTACACCTAATGTGTCTCTCCATACACAATGAAATCATCCTTTTACATTGCATTGTTCTAATTTTTTTTATCAGTGTTTGTTGATAGAAACATATTGCCCCCAGATTCTGCCTTCTACCTTAATTGAGCTTGGTTTCTAGTGCCAGACTGACAATGCTACTCAGCTGCTATTCAAGAGGTGGTCCCTCAAGCATGGGCTCTCAGAAATATCAGCACTATAGTCATTCAGAAACTCTGCCCATTGAATCTTTTTGTCTATTCTACATGTACTTTTTTTTTTTTTTTTACTTCAGATAATGCTCCTAACGCACATGCACAGGTATACATTCACAGAAAGAACCAGGGATAAATGTCTGATATGGCAATGTCACTATCTACTGTAGATTGACATACGTTCACACTGATAGATAGCCCTGCCTAGCGTTCATTCAGCAAAGAACCACAATTTGTATGAATGACTCATATTAGAGTTATTAAGTTAGGGTAGACCATTGGTATGTTCAATATGTGCTGGTTTTGCATCTACTTTACCCACTTAAGCTCTGGAAGGTTTTTTCTCCCTTCATGACCAAGGCATTTTTTTTTGCTATTTGGCACTGTGCTACTTTAGTTGGCAATTGCACGGTCATGCAACACTACCCAAATTAATTTTATATCATTTTTTCACACAAATAGAGCTTTCTTTTGGTGGTATTTGATCACCACTGGGTTTTTTATTTTTATTATATAAAGAAAAAAAGACAAAAAATTTGAAAAAAATACGTTTTACTTTCTGCTATAAACCATATTCAATAAAAATATAAAAATTCTAATTTCTTCATTAATTTAGACCAAAATGTATTCTGGTACATGTCTTTGGTAAAAAAAAAAAAAAAAAAGAAATCCCAATAAGTGTATATTGATTGGTTTGTGTGAAAGTTATAGCATCTACAAACGATGGTATATATACTGGAATGTTTATTTAATACTAGTAATGGCAGTGATCAGAGACTTATAGTGGGACTGTGGTAGTGCAGCAGCCAATCTGACACTATAAGGTTTTATTTACTAAAGCTGAAAAGTGCAAAATCAGGCCTCCTTCTGCATAGAAACCAACCAGCTTCTAACCTCAGCTTCTATGCAGAAGTAAGCCTGATTTTGCACTCTCCAGCTTTAGTAAATAAACCCCTAACTGACACTGGGTGGGAACTGACTAAATGATACTGACATCACCAACGACACTAATACAGTGATCATCAATTATACTATACACTGTCACTGTATTTATGACACTGGCTGGGAAGGGGTTAATATCTGGGGGCAGCCAAAGGGTTAACTGTGCCTGAAAATATGTAATGTGTGCTACTTTTATCAAGAGATGTGACTGTTTTTTAGCAAACACGGGGCTCTGTATGGTGATTCACTAAGTTGATAAGCAGTCATAAAACATTGGCTGGGACCTGCTAACCGACTTGTGCTGTACCGAATGACAGCACAGATTGGGCGGGTGGGCGCACGTGCATGCTCCCCATACATGTATGTGATTTAGCGCTGAGCAGCTGCCAGGCCACGGTAAGAGTATATGGGGTGGTGCTGAAGTGGTTAAACATTTATTACAAAGTAATGCCTCACCCTGCTGCAAAGTTAGTTAAACTTTCCATTGCAGAAGCAAGGCTTAAAAAGTATATTTCTTATTAGGCTTCAAAAGACTATAAAACTTCCTTTGTATTACACCTATCTGATGTAAAACTTCTGTATGTTGGCTACAACTTGTGTATTTTGAAGAATCAAACTGCCTGTAGATTCTACCAAGTCAGCAAGTGGCAATACTTTCTTCACAGACTGGGCCTAGGAGGCATGTCAGATCATATATTAGCTTTTAAAACAGAACACCTATAGGATAAACATTAAAATACAAATACACTCAAACCATTTCTATTCAATCATATAAAAACATTCATACTGAACTCTCCAACCAATTGTTAATCATATCTCATGTGGATGAGCACATTCAAAGTGGTTTTAAACCCTTACATATACCTAGTAAAGTGACTGGCCTCAGATGATATATGGAGATTAAACAAATTCTCCTACATAGGTTGTATTGGTTTATCTGCAGCCTCTCTTCTCTAAATCCATTCAAAGTGCAGAATTTATAAAGCAGGGTGGGGAGCTAAAGTTAAATTCTGCAGATATCTGTGAGAAGAGCTCTGAGATCTGATTGGAGGGAAGGGACACACCCCCTTAACACAGAACACAGGAAAAGAGCTAAGGATGTAATTCACAGGCTGTGTGCTGGAGATCCCTCCCTTGTCATCTTGTTTCTTTTGGTATCAGAAAATACAGAGGAACAAAGCAGCAGACAAAAATTACACTTATTGCTCTGGACTGAGACAAATACACACTATAAAGGTATATGTATTTTTAATAATTCATGATAGCGCTTTACAACCACTTTAAACAGGGCAAATGCTGCAACTTCCAAATTTCCTTCCATCCTCTACCCCACACCACAAACAGTGACTTGGGGATCTTTGTTGTCAATTTCTTTGAGGATGATCCCAAAAACCCTCACAAGGGAATATCATGTGAAGGCTTTTGATGTGTATACTTGATCATTTTGACATCACCCCTATCACAAGGCTTAGTATGGGGTAGACACTTATGTTAAATAAAATGTTTAGCTTTTTTATTTTGAATTGAAGTTTTAGTAAAGCCCAAAGGATTGTTACAGTGTCTTTTGTCAGTCCAATGCAATTGTTCCAGAAGAGCACACAGGCTGACATGCATGATATTCATACACAATGTAGGAGTTGTTCACAGAGCACTTCCAATATGACAAAAGTTTTCTTAAACTGTGAGTTAGGCTAAGTTCACACTGTTGCGATCAGATTTTGAAATTACTTTTCAGTGCGATTTATGTAATGCAACTTGAATACAACTTAGATGTGGACCAAAATGAAATGTATGGGCCACAATCACACTGGAATTGCACCAAAGTAGTGCAGGAATCCTTTGTAAAATCGCACCATGCTGAGTTGCATTGATGTGAACAGGCACCATTGAAAACAATGTTATTTCCATTCTCATACGATTCTGTGAGACTCAAGTCTTATCTTAAATCTCACGAGTGTGAACAGAGCCTTAACAATAAGAAAACATAGATGGAAAGAGGAAAGATGAGGTTGTATGGAACATATAGAAACTATATTTACAGAGTATACTAGACCAACCTAGATATCTATAATACTTCTGTTTGCTTAGTTGTATAAAATCTACAGTACATCCTATCTTTTCTTGCTGAGTAACTTGTTAGAGGTGAACTGTCCCCAGTTTGTACTACTTTCTGAGTTGATCTGTCACGTGCTGTCATGATATATGTCATAGAATGACTTTCTATAACCCACTGGACATGATTCTGCCTACAGCAAAAAAAAAGAATGAAGGCTCTTTCAGAGTAAAGCAGCTTTCCTCTTTTTCTGAATAGAAATCACATTTACATATCCAGTGTTCACACTGACAAATGTGCCTGTGATTTATAGCTTGTGATGAACAGATACCTGGATCCCACTTGATCGATGCCATGTGATAGTAAGAACCTTCCATTTCAGGCACTAAAAGACCAAAACTAGGTTGTGATTAATGGTGCTAAACATTTAGGGTCACCAGCTACTATAATTTTTTTTCCATGATTCCCTGTCTAACTAGTGGGAGAGGTCACACAAGAGAGAATTAATCACAAAGTGTAAAAATCTAAAACGATAGTGTGGCTTGAGAAAAAAAAGACTCATAATAGGATAGCAGAAGCTTCCAGAACTTAGAAGCTGTTTTTCTCTTTCAGTAATCCCATTAATATTTCAATCTGCTGTCACTCAAGTGATGCGGTAATCCATGTTTTCACTCCATGAGCAGAGTGTATTGGATTTGAGTCTGTCATCCACCAGAAAAATGTTGGTCTTGTCACACTTTTATTAACTAACAAGCTGACACACCAGTGCAATCATTATTGTGATGTAACTAGGAGATTCACTCATAAAGCAAGAATAAAATATACATATAAAAGAGTAAATATATTGAAATACTGGCCAAAGTGTATTGATCTTATTACATTAATGTAAGCGTTATACTGGTCAAACAAAAACAAATCTTTTGCTATTGTGCCCTAAAACATGCCTCTTCTATTAATGGCAGATTTGTACCTGCAGTGGTTGTGAGATCTTCAACCAATGTAAGTGTTTTGTATATCCATTATTTTTAACAGTATTATATCTCATGCAAAGTGATGCAAAAAGTCAGGAAACAAGCTGGCGTAGTTGGTTTCAAGGTTTTAGTACTTTACTAAGATCAGAAAAAATATTACCAGATTGTTCCTAAAATTTGCTAGGTTTCCAAGCTAGATCAGAGACAAGAAGGTTTTTATAACTGGTCAGGTCAGGTAACTGTAAAACTGCTGAGCATCTCTAAGTCTACAACGCATATGGAGTTGTCTCTATATACTCTTGGACACCTTTCTGTATATCTAAAACTTCATAAACGTGCACATATTTACTCATAGTGTAGGTCAGTTTGCGCATGCCCTGAATTTAGACTAGAAATCTAGGCAGGAATAAAATCATTTTGTAAACCTGGTAAGTATACTGTATTAAAAGATAATGCTGACAGTGGGAGGGTGTGCACTGGCTATGAAACAGAAAAAAAAAGAAGCAAGGTGATTGATTAAAAAGGGTGAATCCTGGGGTCCTTTACATACAAAAACCTGATGCTTATCAACACATTCTACAAACTAGGCCATGTGCATGTTTTACTCATAAAAACATGCAAGTCAGGGATTGCTGATATATACACTGCTCAAAAAAATTAGAGGAACACTTTCAAAACACATCATATCTCAATGGGGAAAAATATCATGCTCAGGGGTGGACTGACCATTTGGAAACTCGGCACTGCCCGAGGGCCCGGGGTCAGTAGGGGGCCCCATGAGATGCATCTGGTACCTTTTTCATAGGCTTTTTTGAGTTTGGGTAAGGACACGGGGGCCCCATGATCCCCTATTGCCCGGGGGCCCCATGAGTTGTCAGTCCGCCTCTAATCATGCTGGACTATACTGATATGGACTGGGTAATGTGTTAGGAACATAAGGATGCCCCATCGTTTGATGTAAATGGAAATTATCAACCTACAGAGAACTAAATTCAAAGACACCCCGAAAATCAAAGTGAAAAAATGATGCAGCAGGCTAGTCCATTTTGCTTAAATTTTATTGCAGCAACTCACAATAGTACTAAGTAGTTTGTATGGCCCCCACGTGCTTGTATGCATGCCTGACAACATTGGAGCATGCTCCTAAAGAGACGATGGATGGTGTCCTGGGGTATTTCCTCCCAGATCTGGACCAGGGCATCACTGAGCTCCTGGACAGTCTGAGGTGCAAGCTGGTGGCATAGGATGGACCGAAACATGATATCCCAGAGGTGTTCTATTGAATTTAGGTCAGGCGATCATCAGGGCCATTCAATGGTATTAATTCCTTCATCCTTCAGGAACTGCCTGCATACTCTTGCCACATGAGGCCAGGCATTGTTATGCACCAGTAGGACCCACTGCACTAGCGTAGGATCTGACAATGGCAGTTAGGGAGCCATTGTCTAGCCAATAGAGGTCTGTGCATACCTCCTTGGATATGCCTCCCCAGACCATCACTAACCTACCACCAAAATGGTCATGCTAAATGATGTTACAGGCAGCATAACATGGTTTCTCCAGACCCTTTCACGTCTGTCATATGTGCTCAGGGTGAACCTGCTCTCATCTGTGAAAAGCCAGTGCCAGTTCTGGTGTCCAATGGTAAATGCCAATTGAGCTCTATGGTGCCGGGCAGTGAGAACAGGGCCCACTAGAGGATGTTGGGCCCTCAGGCCACTCTCATGAAGTCTGTTTCTGATTGTTTGGTCAGACACATTCACACCAGTGGCCTGCTGGAGGTCATTTTGTAGGGCTCTGGCAGTGCTCGTCCTGTTCCTCCTTGCACAAAGGAGCAGATACCGATCCTGCTGATGGGTTATGGACCTTCTACAGCCCTGTCCAGCTCTCCTAGAGTAACTGCCTGTCTCCTGGAATCGTCTCCATGCTCTTGAGACTATGCTGGAAGACACAGCAAACCTTCTGGCAATGGCGCGTATTGATGAACACCTCTGGAATATCACGTTTCAGTCCATCCAGCTCCACCAGGTTGCACCTCAGACTGTCCAGGAGCTCATTGATGCCCTTGATCTGGGAGGAAATACACCAGGACACCATCTGTTTTCTCATTAGAACCATGCCCCAACATTGTCAGGCATGCATACAAGCACGTGAGAGCCATACAGACTACTGAGTTCCATTTTGAGTTGCTGCAATGAAATTTCAGCAAAATGGACTAGCCTGCTGCATCATTTTTTCACTTTGATTTTCGGGGTGTCTTTGAATTCAGTCCTCTGTAGGTTCATTATTTTCATTTCTATCAAACAATGGGGTATCCTCAGTCCATATCAGTATAGATATTCAGCATGATTTTTTTCCCATTGAAATCTGATTTGTTTTCAAAGAGTTCCTTAAATTTTTTGAACAGTGTGTGTATATATATATATATATATATACTTACTGTACTTTAATGAACCTGAACTGTAAAAAAGTTGAGTGCATGGTGCCACAGCAAGAACGTATTTTAAATAAAGAGTGTACCTACAATATATGGGCACAAAAAAGCTAGCAGTAAATTATAAATAATGAATACATTTATTGCACAACATACTAGTTGTGTTGCCAATTCAGTGAAACAGCTAGACCACAGCAAACTATATACTATACCATGTATAACATTTCACCTGAAATAGAACACATCAACATACAAATTGTGCATGGTTTAATTAAAATCTATACTTTATTTACAAATATATAGAAATTGGGGGGCATATTTATCATACTCAACTACAAAAAAAAAAGACTGACAAAGAAGTGAAAAAAATTAATTTGGTTGAAAAAGCCCTTATTACTTCAATTACCAATAGGAAGTATACTTCCCATTAGTAATTGATGAAATAATGAGTGACAGGGGCTCAGGGACTCTGGAACTAGGCTTGATTCATGAATATAAGCATAGCTTGTTTCTGTTAGTCCCTGGCCTGGGGTCGGGGAGAGTAGGGAGCAGGTGTGCTCTGCTTTGTGGTTGTTGTATGATGATTTAGTAAGTGGTCCAAAGGACCCTTCTACTAATTCACTTTGTGTAAAAATCATTAGCAATACATTTAATAAATAAATAAAACAGCATGCCAGCCACTAGCATTTCAATAATTAAGAGCTGCCATTTGTGAAAGCGGATCATATCAATAGACCTAAAGAATATTTTACCAGTTCAGTTTAGGAGAAAAAAACTTAACAATTTCTTATTTTAAAAATAAAATAACTGTATTTAATAAAAAAGCTGCTCTTTGCAAGTCCACTTTTTGTGGTTGATAAGAGTCAAGAAGTGCATTTACAATGGGCCCAGACATGCATCTGAAGTTTAAACTTTGTATTGTAAAGTTAAAGGATACATTTGGGAACCTTTGGGAACGTGTTACATGCTCCATCTGTTTTTACGGTCGAACCTGTGACATGTCCCACTCCTGCAGCTGCTCCCAGATCCCCCTCTCCCTGTGACAGATCTTCTCACTGCACCCATTGTCACTATTTGAAAAGAGTGTGGCTGTGTGGTACTCTGCCCACATGGCTGCTTCATTCAATCACAGTGTTCTGTGAATGGATGCACTACAAGTACTGACAGCCTTTGCGAGTGTCGGTTTGTAGTGCTTAATGAATTATCAGGGTGCTCTTGAGCACTCTAGGTAGTTCATTGATTCTTCCTGTAACTGTGTAACTGTCTGCCCGTATGAGGTATGAGCATACAGCTTACACAGACAGTATGAAGGAGCCCTGCATTGCACCTGTGATCTGCTGATTGCAGATGCAATGGTTTCCAGGCTCCTACAAAAAAAATTGCAAATGCACATTTTGTTATCTGCAAAATAATGCGCATTTATTATTTTTTTTAAAGGTAAAATGCTTTAAAATACTGCAACTCTTCATAAATAACACATAGCAATCAACAAGGAACTTTTATTGGAGAAGGATAATACGATTTCAATAATACTTATAAATTTGCATCATTATTCACCATAATATAGAAAACCTAAAAAAATCTAAAGCAAGCCAAATAATACTGTATATGATGTCAAACAAAGTATGATCTAAAAGCCAAGTCTGATCACTTGGCTCTATCTCACAAAATGCATTTAGATGATTGTCAAGCTGGCAGTTCCTTCTGTTCTGACATATAGATGTGGTTTGAATATTTCCCTTTATGTCTATATTGGATGGCCAAGAAAAAATTGTGGCCTCACTAGCTTTTAACTGGCATGTTGCTGCTCTATGATGTAAAGTGGGTTTCTCAGGCATATCTTCAAGAGTCTATCTTTTATTTTGCAAGTAATCTGTTAGATAGCTTTTTTGTATCTATATCACCATGTCATGTTAAGGTCCTGATGCCTGTATTCATATAGCATTTACATTTCATTTATGGACACATCCTTTTAACATTTAACTTGTTTTGTGGTCTTATGTCTATTTGTTTTCCTAACCTACTGGGGTATGTTTTTATATGTATATACATATCCTCATTGGCTTGCTGTACAAAATATAACATAATGAGGTCCTTGGGCATCAGGGTAGATCAAAGGCAAAGCGGCACACACACAAACACACACAGAAAGAAGGGGACAACAGTATGTCTAATGCTTGGTACACACTGGGAGTTTTTTTCATTCAACCCAGCGGGTCACCGTACTAACTAAGCAATGTTAGTGCAGCGATCTCCCCCACTGAGCTATTGTGTTCTGACAGGGGGACTGCCCCCTTCCCGCCAGAACACACTGATCAGCACTCACAGCCATTGGCTGAGAGTGCTTATTGAATACTGGTTTTCCAGCATGCCCATTCAATAAAATCCAATCATTAGGCCGGCTTCTGTTGGACAGGCTGCTGTACACACCGGCTGAATGTTGACCAATTTTTGTTGAACCTGCCAATACCAGCCGATATAAGGCTCATGTGTACCAGCCTTAAGGAGTGTTATCAGTGGCCATGTAATTAAAATACCAATTTACAAGTTAGAACATTGGCCACCTCCTTTTTTAAGGAGCCTATTGGAAATTCTGATGGTGATCCTATTAAGCATTGCAAAAATCTTGGTTTCCTGTTTTTATGCTAAAATCTAAAGTTGAGAAAAAAACTCCCAATGTACCCAACTACATAAAAACGTATTAGGATGAAATTATACAAGTAAGATGAGCATGAAAGGCCAGAACTCCCTTTTCTTAGCCTTGCATCCTTATCTAAAAAATTCCTTTACATTGCTAGGCCACTATAATTGGCACAAACTGATAGAAAAGGCAACAAAACCAAATTTGATTGCCCAGTTTACTCAGATTGTTGATCTTGCTGGAAAGACAAAATCTTACTTTGAAGATCCTGCCCCCAACAAATTTGAAAAAGCTTTGTTTTCTTTATAAGGTCCTACAGAGAATCCATCAGATGTGGATGCTAGTACCACATTCCTTAAAATAAAGCAGTGGAAATTTGTTATGGTGACTGTGAGGATGCACCCTTGATCTATGGGAGACATTTTAATAAAGGAGTATGTGATTTTGTCACACATATCAGTTCTTGGTGGATTTTAAAGAATTTAACACAAGAAAAATCCAGGGCACATGTGTGCCATGTCATATTTGAATCAGAACACTGAATGTCAACAGAAAAAAAGATAGCATGTGTGTACTGCCATAGGTATACTTTAACTCCAGGTAAAATAAAAATGTAACATCTGTAATAAAAATTCACCCTGCATCAGCTTTTTACTCTTCCTAAAACTTGTTTTATTTCTCTTGTCTGCTATGAGTTAATATAAAATCAAACACTTGTTTGAAAAAAAATCTATGTAATTTAAAATGTAAATCACTGACATTTCAAGTGTCTAGTAAGTTCTTTCATGCAGTAGGATTTGGTTTTCATGCTTAATCCAGGCACAAGTAACATATCCTACTAATCATAAATCCTGGGGATAAAACAGGCTCTTGTTCTACATAAAAAAAGAAAAAACTGATGTGTAGCATTGCATCTGACACAGAGCTTTTAACTAAGAATGAGGGAAGAAAAATCTACCAGAGTCCTTGGAGATTTAATTTATAATTCAGCAATATATTCAGAAATCATAAAGGTATCTTTAGCCCTAATAAAACTGCAAAAGTTAATGTATGTAAAATAACTATTGTGAAAAGCATTATCAATAATTGTAAGGACAATGTACATGTATAATGAATGAATGTGGCTCTAGGGTATTAAGCTTACATCCTGGGATGATTGAGTAAAGAGAACTTATGCATTTTAATGAAGGAAAAATTATCACAGAGTGTACATACGAGCTGACGACCATCATGTTAAGATGTTAAATAGATTTATCTTACATCTTGGACACAATCAGACTCGGGGCAGAGCTCTGCAGCCTAAAATATGATGTTTAAATGTGGACATGCTTTCGCTGTTACTTTGAAAAGATAATCTAATGAATACATTAATTGACTGTGTAATAGGTGGATTGCAGGGCAACAGTAGAAAGATTTATAAAGGGTGCTGTCTAGCATACTATATATTTCAGGATTTCAAATATGATTTTGCTGACTAAAATCAGTTTAATGTTGCTGTAAATGGAATAGAAGAATGTTGTATAATTAATTATCTTCACATTAATATTTAAAGAAAGCCTTAGGTCACTGATCCCCTGACTATTTCATGTTGTTCAATGTGGTCTGTGTTATACAATTTGAACAAAACACTTTACAATTTTTAGATAAATAAAACATAAACCCAGAACAAAATTGCTTATTCTAAAATGTAAAATATTTTACATGTTGCAATATTTATTTATTGAAGGCTCTAATGTTAATTTTTAACCCTATCACAAGTGGGACATTTTACATTTTTGTTTAAATGGATTTAATAATGTACATGAGCCACTGTTTAATAATACAGAAAATGTTTTATTTGGAAAACAAATATATAAAATTATATCTTTTTTTTTAATACTTATAATCAAACCATACCCTAACTGCTTATAGATATCATGGTCAAGTCTCAAAGTTTTTTAATTTACAAAATTGCTATAGAAAGTTATTGTGAGTAGTAATGGGTCAAACCAATTATATCAGTCTAAGCAGGGTACACACAGGATCTGAAGGTAAAAAACAGCAACAATGCTGTGTCTAATAGGTGTTTTAAAATATCCCGTTTAAGTCAAAGAAAACTGAAAAAGATTGTTCCTCCTTTGTTCCTAGTCAGGTGTACTCAATATCTCTTTTTTTAAATCTGGGCTATGTCTGAATACATTAAGTAGAATCTGGTATTAAACCTCATCTCCAAATTGACCCTGTGGAAAAGAAAGATGGCAGACTCTATTTAGTTACAATTACCATACATTAAATAAAACTACAGTCAAGAACATTATCTGCTCCAGCTGATCTTAGAATTAAAGCCAGCCATAGATGGATTGTACTGTCCATTCAAGTAGGGACTGGCCAAATTCCCATCCAACTATGGGCAGGCTGGTTCCACTGAAGTCCATCCATTAATCGACTTCAACATAACCATCCTTTCAGATTTTTTTCATTCGATTAGCGCCAGCAGATATAGCTGCCAACAGTGATCATTGTGTTCTGCTGGCAGGGAAGGCTTCCAAGATCTCAATACTTTAGTTGGGCATTATAGATACTTAGCTAGTTCGCTTGGCTTAAATATATGTAAACACTAACAATTCACTTATTTTATTTGTTCCCTTTTGGTCTGTTAAATATACAATTAAAAGTATTTTGTTTTACCAGTTTAATACAGGTAGAACTACACATCCAATCATGTCAGAAATTGGGAGCTGTGCTTTTAACTTTTTCTGTGTTATCTTAAGGAGGGAAATTAGCTCTTCCACTTCTTATCTTGGATTACAGAACAATTAGTACCTATGTTGTGGTGATAAGGACAGTGAGAGGTAGTTTTGAAAAAGGTAAATTGGCAAGGTTGAAGCCATTCAGTTCACAAAAATGCTGTGTGTTGTCAGACCACATCAGCTAGTATTTTTCTGTACTTGCAAGATAAGACATGGGTATTTATGCATGCATTGCAGAAATGTACTGTTTTTTTCCTTTTTGCCTTGACATTCACTTTAATTTACCTTTTAAAACAGACCTAGCATCAGATATATTTATATGTTCATTACAAGCATGCAGGTAATATGTAGGTGTAAGGCAGCCTACACATTAATCATTTTTTTTATCCAACCAGAGAAAATTGTTCAGTTCCCTTAGTCACTGAGGTATTGTATTCTCACAGCAGGGAGAGTTTCCTGCCAGCAGAATACACTGATCAGCACTTCCGGCTATTGCCTACGGTGCTGATAGTGAGGAAATTTTCCAAAAAGCTGGTTGTATAGAATTCGATTGGTAGATTTCCTTCTGTATAACCAGTTTACCCATACATGGATTTCGTCCAGCCCCAGCTGAACAGGTTGAATTTTTATCCATGTATAGCCAGCTTAAGGTACGTCATAGATTATGCGATTTTCTTTCCTGTAACCAAGGGTTGCAGGAAAGAAAATTGATTGATTCCCCCAATAACACAATATATGATGATGGGGGAATCCCACCTACAAAACTACTGTGTTTTCCCAGTGGAGGAAAGGTGCAGGGAGCCGTCCCTGCTGGGAGAACGCAATGATTACTACTAGAGGCTAAAGCCGCTGGCAGTAATTGCATGCTAAAAATCTGACATGTTGGTTGTACCCAAATCAATCAATGGATTAACTTTGGTACAATCAGCCTGCCAATAGATAGACAGAATCGATTCAATCCATCTATGGCCAGCAGGTATATATTTTTTCTTACGGATATCACAGTACTCTCTTAACAATGCCTTCAACTGCTTGTATTTCCAGAATGAAAGCACTGAGAAATGACACAACCTGGTGCCACTGCAGTTCATGACTTTATTTACAGATGTCTGCTGAAAATAAGACCCCTTCTGCAGCCTCTCACCAACTTTACAAAGTTACCATGCTGCAATCTAATCGCAAGGGGAGAGGAAACTGTTCCCTCTGCCTGCAGCAAACTAATTGCATCATCTCAATTTAGGCAAATCACTTACTGGGAACTCAAGGATTGCTTTTGAATGATAAAAGGTACACATTATTTAATTATATTTAATTATATTATCCACTTAGTAGTTTTACTGCTACAGTGCAGGCCAGCTGCGCAGAATCACGTATATATACGTGATTTTGCATTTTCAGGTAGGGGGTGTGAGTGCATACCCACCTAATATGTCAATCAACGGGTCCTGGCAATTGATGTATGGCCTGGACCCGCTAATTGGTGGACCAAGTGACAGGAGAGATCTCTGTGTATGTAAACAACACAAAGCTCTCTACTGACAGTGGTGATGTGCCAGTTTTTGTATGCCTGCACAGCAGGGTAAAAAAAAACTGCGCATCCCTTAGCAAAAGCATCACACAGTAAACACTTTACATATTACTAGGCACACAGTTAACCTTAACCCTTTGATTACCCAAGATGTTAACCCCTTCCCAGCCAGTGTCATTAGTAGTGTCCGTGTATATTATTAGCATTGATCACTGTATTAATGTCGCTGGTGATGTCAGTGTCAAATTGTCAGTTCCTCCCCAGCATCAGTTAGTGTCAGATCTGCATAGCAGAGCCATACAAAGCAGTGTGCTTACAGTGAAACACACACACAACCAACATAGTGAAGCAGCACACAGTTAACCCTTTGATTGCCCCACATGTTAACCCCTTCCTGCAGAGTGTCATTATTACAGTGTCAGTGCTTTTTGTTTGCACTGATCACTGTCTTGGTGTCACTGGGAATTTCAGTGATACCAAGTCAGTTCCCCCAGTGTTGGAATGCCTGCCGCAGTCGAGCTATAAGTCCCTGATCGCCACCATTACTAGTAAAAAATTTTAAAAAAAAACAATTCCAGTATATATACCGCCCTTTGTAAACACTATAACTTTCAAATCAAGTAATTTACATGTATTGGGATTTTTATTAGCAAAGACATGTAGCAGAATACATTTTGGCCTAAACTTCTGACGAAATTAGATTTTTAATTTTTTTTTACTGGACATGTTTAATAGCAAAAAGTAAAAAATATTGTTTTTTCTCAAAATTGTCAGTCTTTTTTTTTTTTATAGCGCAAAAAATCAAAAATGCACAGACGATCAAATACCACTGAAAGAAAGCTCTATTTGTGGGAAACAATTTCATTTGGGTACATTTGCATGACTGAGCAATTGTCAGTTAAAGTAACGCAGCGCTGTATCACAAACAATGGCCTGGTCAGGAAGGGAGGTAAATCCTCAGGAGGGCAAGTAGTTAAGCACAAAAAAATGGCCATGATTATGTGACCGCGTATAGGCATTCCATGTTCTACAGGTTGGACACACAGATAAAAAGGCAATCGTAGAGCGGGGACATGATGGTGAGAGGGAGGGGTAGGCCAATTAATCAGAAGGACAAGGAGCTTTGACTGTGAATGTGGCCAGTTAGGGGCTAATTGGGATGTGAGTTCAGGGAAGGAAAGAATTTGTTGTGGTAGTGTACACCCGAGACATTGCCTCCTCTCACTCAATTCGCTATTTTTATTATTATTATTATTATACAGTATTTATATAGCGCCAACAGTTCGCTCAGCGCTGTACATTACAATGGGAGACAATACATGAGACAGTACAATAACAATGCAATGCGACACATGAGGGGTTCGAGGGCCATGCTCCTTGGAGCTTACAATCTAGGAGATTTTATTTAATAATACTCTAGAATTGTTGGGCCTAACCATGAATATTGATTTTAAATTCTTGAATTTAAATTAGTTTTCAAATGCAAGACAACATGAATTGTACCATACAATCTATGGTATTAGTACATGCATTTTGGCATTATATAGTACCTAACTATTATTTGAGCCAACCTAGTTCTATAAACATAATGCAAGTCAGCATGGACAACTAGTGACTGGTAAATAACATGTCATGAACAACCACGGCATTCCTTGGCGTAGCAATGCCTGCAGAATTGAAGAACAAACAACATTGTCTTCTAATCTCATCGCAGAAATTGGTGACCATGGAAGGGTCAGAAGCAGATTCTCAGTAAGACAATCTAATCTAAACGAATCCTCTGCCACGTCCCCAATGCTGCTAATCTTAATTGAATCAATCTTTTGGCGTCTCCTGACAATGAAAGATTGCAGGAACCTGGGAGGCCTTACTATACACAAGTCCACCCATAGCAAAAAGAAAAAAAAAGGTCCCTTGCAATAATTAATTTCTGCATTTTAGCCATTATTCACTGTCTGCTTTTCTAGACCCCATCCAAACTATCGCACCCACCCCTTCCTCTCTAATCAGTTCTGAGTGTTTGTCCTTCTATCTTGCTTCCTTCAGTAGTATCTTTAGGGTGAAGTCATTTTGCTAAAACTGCCCCAATACACAGCCTATTTATCAAAATCTGCAGGCTTCTTTTTGTTTATTAATGTTCGCGGCTGACAAGATTCTGACCTGATGTATAACAGAACTAAGAGGAAATCTCATATATTGAAATACTATTACAGAAAAACTGCAAGCACAGGAAAGAACAAGCTCAGTTTTGTGTAGATATAGTATAGAAAAGTCGTATTCTGTAAGTTTAACTTTAATATTTGTCGAGATTAAATTCTCAGCTCTGCAGAGTAGCTGAAATTTCAGCTCAGACTGGCTACTAATTGTGAATTGGCTGATGGATAAAAAAAATAGAAACAGAGCACAGTAAACTAAATATATTGCAATGAAATTTTAGATATGTTATATGTCAGATTTCACTTCATTTCACAGTGAATCAGCTCAATTGCTCTAAGTAAGAAGTGTCTTATCACAGGCCATACATGATTCATTTTTTTTGTTCAGCCAACGAAAAAATAGATGAATCCTCCTGCTGTGCTACTGTATTTTGCCGGCAGAGAGTCTTTCAGAAGATGGTTATATTCTATTTTATTCTATTCTATTGTTTTTCTATTTTATTCTTTTCTATTATATTCTCTTATTTTCTATTCTTTTCTAATCTATTTGAATTTTGAATTCATTCTATTCGAAATTTGAATTTCAGAAGACAGTTATATTATTTATTTTATCCTATTCTATTGAATTATTTTCTATTGTTTTTCTATCCTATTCTTTTCTATTCAAATTTTTTCTATTCAAAATTTGAATTCAGGAAGACAGTTATATTCTATTTAGTTCTATTCTATTGTTTTTTTTCTAGTATATTCTGTTCTTTTCTATTCTATTTCCTATTCTTTTCTATTTTGTCCTATTCTAATCTATTCTAATCAAAATGTCTAATTTCAAAAGTTATATTCTTTCTAGTTTATTCTATTCTATTGTTTTTTCTATTCTATTATGTGCTATTGTATTTTATGCTATTCTGTGCTATTTGATTCTGTTCTATTATTTTCTATTCTCTTCTTTTTTTCTATTCTATTCTAATCTAGTCTATTTGAATTAAAATTTATTCTAGTCAAAATTCAAATTTCAGAAGACAGTTATATTCTATTTTATTGTATTCTATTGTTTTTTTCTATTCTATTTTATTCTATGTTTTCCTATTCTATTATTTTATTGTCTATTCTATTCTTTCCTATTCTATTTTATTCTATTATATGTTTTTCTATTCTCTTCTATTCTATTATAATCTATTGTATTCAAATTTTGAATTTCAGAAGACAGCTATATTATATTTTATTCTATTATATTGTTTTTTCTATTCTTTTCTAATCTATTCTAATCTATTCCATTCAAATCTGAATTGATACTATTCAGAATTCAAATGATGGAAGACAGTTATGTTCTTTCTATTTTTTTCTATTATATTGTTTATTATATTCTATTCTAATATTTTCTATTATATTCTATTCTTTTATATTCTGATCTATTCTATTATTTTATATTGTATTCATTTCTACTATATTGTTTTTGATTCTATTGTTTTTCTATTCTATTCTTTTATGTTTTATTCTATTCTTCTATTGTCTATTCTAATCTATTCTTCTATGTTCTACTCTATTATTTTTGTATTCAAATTTGAGTCAAAGTTGATTTGGATTTGATTAGAATTTTGTCCGAATTTTGTTTCGTTATTTCGGATTCGCTACTATTGTAATTTGTAAATTTGAAGACATCTGAATATCCAAATAACGAAAAATGTGTTCGAATTCAGAATTCAGAACTGCACATGTCTAGTACAGTGTCAGTGGATATTATTAGCACTGATCACTATATTAAGGTCACTGGTTCCCACAAAGTGTAAAAAATGTCAGTTAGTGTCAGATTGCCTGCTATAGTATCACAGTCTCGCTATAAGTCACTGATGACTGTCATTTCTAGTATATAAATAAATAAATTTCCCGTATACATAGCATTGTTTGTAGACGCTATAACTTTCATGCAAACCAATCAATATATACTTATTGGGATTTTATTTACCAAAAAATATGTGGCAGAATAAATTTTAACCTATATTTATGAAGACATTTGATTTTCAAAAAAATTTTATTGGACATGTTTTATAGCAGAAAGTAAAAAAAAATATTTTTTTTCCCAAAATGTGTTTGTTTATATAATAAAAAATAAACCCAGTGGAGATCAAATACCACCAAAAGAAAGTTCTACTTGTGTGAAAAAATTAAATACATTTCATCTCCTAGATCAGTGATGGCGAAACCTTTTTGAGCCCGAGTGCCCAAACTGCAACACAAAACCAACTTTTTTATTTCAAAGTGCCAACACTGGAATTAATCACTTGCCTACCGGGCACTTCTACCCCCTTCCTGCCCAGGACAATTTTCAGCTTTCAGTGCTGTTGCACTTAACAATGACAATTGTGCGGTCATGCAACACTGTAACCATATGTAATTTTTATAATTTTTTTCACACAAATAGAGCTTTTTTTGGTGGTATTTAATCACCACTGGGTGTTTTATTTTTTGCACTATAAATGAAAAAAGAGCAAAAAATTAAAAACATAAAAGGTTTCCTTTTGCTTCTATTCTAAAATTTTGCAAACAGGTAATATTTCTTCTTTGATGTGCATTGGTGAGGCTGCACTGATAGGCAGCACTGATGGGCATTGATGAGGCGGCACAGATAGGTAGCACTGATGAGGCGGCACTGGTGAGCATTGATGAGGAGGCACTGATGATGCACTGATATGCAGGAAATGATGGGCACTGATAAGCGTCACTGACTGATAGCACCAACTGGAGGCACTGACAGACGGCACTGACCGGCAGCACTGCAGGGCATCATTGATGGGTGGCACTGATGAGCAGCACTAATGAGGTGTCACAGATAGGTGGCACTGATATGCGGCACTGATTGGTGGCACTGATAGGCGACACTGATAATGGGTACTGATAGACAGCACTGATAGGTGGCACTGACTGACATCACTGCTGGGCACTGACTGGCGGCACTGACTGGCACAACCGCTGGGCACTGACTGGTGGCACTGACTGGCAGCACTGCTGGGCTTCACTGATGGGCACAGGTGGGTTGCACTGGTAGGCACAGGCGGGTGGCACTGGTGGGCACAGGTGGGTTGGCACAGGTGGGTGGCACTACTGGGCAGAGGTAGGTGGCACTTCTGGGCACAGGTGGGTGGCACAGGTGGGTGCATTGCTGGGCACAGGTGGGCGCACTGCTGGGCACAGGTGGGTGCATTGCTGGGCACAGGTGGGCGCACTGCTGGGCACAGGTGGGTGCATTGCTGGGCATAGGTGGGTGGAACTTGTGTGTGGCACTGCTGGGCACCGATCATCAGGGCACTGATGATCAGTGACCCTGATGATTGGTGCCATTCCCTGCTCTGACAACTGCCGGTTTTCAGCAGTACTTTCCTCGCGATCTGACAGCATGAGGAAAGTGCAGCCAAGAACCGGCATTTGCATTTCCCGGTGGTCAGCGTGTCATTGGACACGGCTGATCATGTGGTAAAAGGCCGCTGTGATTGTCCTTTTACCACATCACGTGATCAGCTGTGTCCGTAGGACACAGCGATCACGGAGATCGCCCGGTGCGCGCCCCTGGGGGTGCGCAGGAGAGCGCGTTCTTCCTCTTCTTCCTGGCGTGCCCACTGAGATGGCTCTGCATGCCAGCTCTGGCACGCGTGCCATATGTTCACCATCTGTTTTTTGCAAACTGTCCTAGATTGCAAAGCTCCAAGGAGCAGGGCCCTCCTTTCCCTCTTGTATTGAACTGTATTGTTGCTGTATTGTCTCCCTTTATATTGTAAAGTGCTGAGCAAACTGTTGGCGCTATATAAATCCTGTATAATAATAATTTGGATACAGTGTTGCATGGCCATGCAAATGTTAGTTAAAGTAGTGCAGTGCCAAAAAATGGCCTGGTCATGAAGGGGGTAAAATTTTCCAGACAACAAGTGGTTATTACCATTTCATTGCAAAAATAGTTTCAACATTTTCCAACAAGGATTTGTGAGAGCCAAGCCTCTAAAGTTTCCAAAAAACAATTAATTACATATAACTGCTCATGCATCGCAGAAAATCAGATAAGGACAGAAACTTCTTTGACCCAGTTATGGTCTAGAGCCATTTTCTGATTTCAGATATGCACCTAGTATATTTGGGCAATTCTGTCATTATGTTAAGTGATACATATTTGTGTGTGGAGGGGGTCATTCTTTTGGCAATATTTTCTTCAAAAGGGGTTAAAGTTTGCTTAATTTTGTAAATGTGTTTTATAGGATTCCAGGTGTCCAAGGTCTGACATGATATCTGTTTGATACCGTGCAGATACATGCTTGTAAACCCTGCTACTTTGTCGAAGGCCGCGGAGAGGTCAAGGAGTAGGAGCACTGAATAGTGGCCATTAGCTTTGGCGGTTAGCAGGTCGTTGGAGAGTTTGAGTAAGGCAGTTTCGGTGGAGTGTAGGGGATGGAAGCCGGACTGTAGGGGATCGAGGAGGTTGTTGTCGTTGAGGTGAGAGCTTAGGCGGGTGTAGACTAGGCGCTCGAGGAGTTTGGTTGTGAATGGGAGCAGGGAGATGGGTCTGAGGTTGTTCGGGTCATTGGGGTCCAGGGAGGGCTTTTTAAGTGTGGGGGTGATGTGTGCATGCTTCAGAGGGGGGGGGGAAAGTGACGGAGGAGAGGGAGAGATTAAAGATGTGGGTGAGGGAGCATAGGATGGAGGGGGAAGGAGGTTGTAGGAGTTGTAAGGGGATAGGGTCGAGGGGGCAGGTGGTGAGGCGGGCATCAGAGAGGATCTTGGAGACTTCCTTGATGGTAGTAAGGTCAAAGGTGCAGAGTGTTGAGGGGGCTTCAGTATGAGGAATGTAGGGTGGGGTGGAAGTGGAGGTCAGAGCAGTGGCGGGGCCGTGGGAGAGGGGTGATGAGGGGGTAGCTGAGTGAGGGGGAACAGGGTTGGAGGGAGTTTGAGCAGTGACGAAGTCCCTGCGGGTTATGTCGAGGGAGAGGGGGGATGAGGGGGTAGCTGTGTGAGAGGGGGCGGCGATGTCCTTGCGAATTGTGTCAATCTTGTTTTTGTAGTGATTGGCAATCTCACGGGTGGTGAGTGAGGTGCTGGGTGGAGGTGGGGGTGGAGAGAGTAGAGAGTTGAAGGTGGAGAAGAGTCGGCGAGGATTGGAGGAGAGGGCCTTGATGAGGGTCAGGAAGTAGGCTTGTTTGGCTGCGTGGAGGGAGGAGGTGTAGGTATGGAAGGCAGATTTGTAGCAGGTGAAGGCTTGTTGGGATTTGGCTTTGCGCCATAGTCGCTCCAGGGCACGACTGTGTCGTTTGAGGGTTTTGGTGTGATCAGTCTGCCAGGGCTGGAGTGGTCGGGGTCTGATGTTGTGTGTAGTTAAAGGCGCTAGTGAGTCCAGGGCTGTTGACAGCGCATTGTTATAGGCAGTCATAGCCAAGTCGGGGCAGGACAGGGGGAGGATGCTGTCGTGGAGTTGATCAGCTGCAGAGTGGAGGGAGGCAGGGTTAAGGTTGCGGAGGTTACGGCTGGTAGTAGTGTGACATTTGGAGGGGTAGGCGTTGGAGGATGAGGAGATAGAGAAGGTAATCAGGTTGTGGTCAGAGAGAGGGAAAGGGATGTTAGTGAGGTTGTGAGGAGCGCAGCGGTTGGAGAAGACGAGATCAAGGATATTATCGTCGGAGTGGATGGTGGATTGTATGCACTGTGCAAGTGCAAAGGAGGAGGTTAAGTGGAGGAGATGGGAAGTGGCCGGGTTGTCGAGGTTGAAAGGGATGTTGAAATCCCCAAGGATGATGGTTGGTAGCTCAGAGGAGAGGAAGAAGGGTAGCCAGGAGGAAAAGTCATCCAGAAAGTGGGATATGGATCCCGGAGGCCGGTATATCACAGCAATCTTCAGGGGGGTTGGGGAGAATAGTCGGATGCAGTGGACCTCGAAGGAGGAGAAGGACAGATAGGGGGGTTTGGGAGGACTCGGAAGGTGCTCTGTGGTGACAGGAGCAGACCAACCCCACCACCTTTACGATCGTTGGGTCTGGGTGAGTGGGTCCATGTGAGACCTCCGTAGGAGAGTGCAGCAGGGGAGGTAGAGTCAGTGGCCTGGATCCAGGTTTCCATGATCGCTAGGAGGTTGAGGGAGCGGGAAACAAAGAGGTTGTGAATGGCGGTAAGCTTGAACATCACCGAAGACAAAATTAACCCTGGATATACCAAGAAAATAAATGTAATTGGGACTTTAAAAGAGATTAGTCTCTCAAAGAAATCCATTTCTCGTTAATCAAAGAAATCCATTTCTCATCTCTGAAAGAAATGAAAATGGTAACACATATCAACAATAATACATAACCCCAAGATATCCCATCACAGTTATGTACAATATATCTTTGATGTACTGAATCAAAAACCACCCAAACAGGGAATAATGAAAAGACAACACTTTCCCCTATTGCTAAAGTTTGAGAGGTATTAAAGATAATCCAAACAAAACTGCTGTAGATGTGTTTATCCAGGGTAACTATGTCTATTGTCTATTGGGTATGTGGTGGCAAGTATCTAGATTCACCCCTGACATTGTCTTGGTGAACGTTACTGAAGTTCAGATGCCGATACCAAACCCCACTGGAGTCAGTAAGAGCCCAAAGCTAAAAAAAAAAAAAGAAAAAAAACAATAAATGCAATTCTCAAGGCTAATGGTCAAGGGATTTTCAAGCAAATGGAATTTGGGGGGGGGTGAGCAGTGCCCCCCTGAAGAACAGTGGAAATTGATTTTCTTTTTAATTCCATTTGGTAGTGTGCAAGTTAACATTAAAATGCAATATTTAAAAAGTAAATTTACTTTAAATAACATGCCTGGTGGTGCTTTTAACATGCCTGTGAAGTGGGCCATCTGTTCATTGTATACCGCCTACTACAGCAAAATTGACATTTACAAATAAAAAAACATGCTGTTAAATTGTAAGTAAATGACAGCTGTCAGCCACTTCTATTTGTAAATAAAGCAGGCTAGGGATTCCCTTCATCTTTCTTATCAAGGATAAAGGTCTAGTAATCTGATATAGATGTTAATGGAGGATCCTAAAAAAAAAACATTTTGAGGTTCCCTCAAAATCCATACCGGATCTACATCTGAACATGCAGTCTAACAGTCCAAAAATGTGGGGAGTTGAGTATTTGCCCCTCTTCCTTAACCATATCAGGCCATATGCCTTCAATATGGAGGGTACATACATATGAGGACTACCCTGGATAAGCACCTTGTCTTCATCTTGATGAAGCCTCTTCCCCACAAGTCTGGCCCAGTGGTGGTGGGGGTCTGTGGGCATAAAGTTATCAGAATATGGAAGCCCCCTTTAAAAATAAGGGAGTGTCCAGATACTAATCCCCCCCCCCCCCCCCAAGTGATTGAGTAATGGCACATAGTCCGGTGGTGCAAATCCACATCAATCAGACAACTCGCTAAAAGAAAAAAAAGCCAACCAATGGATACATCAGATCCTCTCACTATACCTCTCACTTGCCATCAATGAAAGCTGCCAGTCCCCTCCACTGGTCAATTATCAGTTTGGTCAGTGATTTCAGCACTATCTCTGCCCCTCTGTTTACATGGCTGGGAATTTTTGGCCAGCAATGAATAGGGACAGGTGACATACATTTTTGCTAATATTCAGAGGGTGCTGGTACCCATTACTTTCCTAACCATTGTTGGAAGCTGTCAGATATTGTAGAGGTTAAAAATTGCTACTATATGATGCTTAGATCCTGCCAAATGAACTAAAAGTCGGGTGTTGGGAGGAATGCCCAAACAAGCAAAGTTCAATCAAGAACCTTTGTTCAGACCAAACCAAGAACTCATCCCTAATTAACACATGAGCAATGCATTACAACTGATTTGCTGCTTGTGCAACTTCTCACTCTTTAAAGGTGAGCTTTTCTGTACAGTGAGTTTAAGTGACTGATATCCAAAAAATCCAGGTACTTCCAAAGACCTGCTTGCATTAAAAAATACATTTAATGATCTGCTAAGTAACACATTCCCGCATTAACATTTTTTTTCTATCTGCCCCAAGTTCAGCCTCAAACTAAGCACATTAAAATTAAGCGTTTGATACAAATAGGAAGTCTGCAGAATCAAACTTTAAATTTAGGTTTGCTATGTAATAATTCTAGGGTGAAATTAACACTGATTTGCAAACTGAAAAACGCAGGTGAACTGGAGATTGAATTTTTTGGTAAACTTTGATAATGCTGCTTTATTAACTCAAACCATATATGGTTTCACCATTTGCACAGAGTGCATTGTATTTTTATAACTCTGAATTGATTTACTTGTTCTTTGGGTTACATGAATCTGTGTTTTGTTTCATGTAGCCTTGGAGGTGTCTCTTGTACTGCAGGAGTTTGGTTTTGGACTATACTGATGATGACTATACTTTTGTTTAAAACATCTTTCAAGCTATGACACTCCACTATGAAGATTCTGTTGTGGGGGGCAAAGGACTGACCACTAAAGCATTTCTTAAATAACAAACCGTGTAATGGGAAATAACAGCTTTAACTGTCTGCATTTTTCTTTTTGATAGTCTTATTATTTGTTTCATTTTATGATAAACAATAAAAATAAAATAGGTATGCTTAATTCCTTATTTTGTTTATTGCACCTGCAACTTAGTGATCAAACTAATGTACTGTGACCTATATAAAATAAATATTGAGCGGAAATCTTTGTTTTTAGCAGGGAGTTCAGTGAGACCTGATTTTTTTTCCAGTGGTTCCTTGTTGGTAAAAAACGGTTATGAAATGTTGCTCTGCAAAGCATTTCTTCACCTGTACAGTAACACATCTTTTTGCCCTCTTACTCTATATCTTCCTTCTCTTCCTGCATCAGTCACAATTCTAAGTAGGGTAAGGACCAGTAACACAAGAAATGTGAGAGATGCCAAAAGTTTTGTGTCTACAGGTTTATGTATGTATGTAAGCTAACATAGACAATTCTAACCAGTTTAACAAGTATTTTATATGGAATTATTTTTTTAATAAGTTGCAATTTGCAATGACTGGTCTTTCCATCTTTATTAGGAATATTTTGTTCTATTATATCCCTACAGTGCATTTCTAGTTTATAAAGATCAATGGTTTGGATATGTAAATTTAAATTAGTTGTTTCTCTGTGTTTTCTAAATATTTTTATCTATGCATGTATTTCAATGTAGAAGTAGCCCCTTAAGGGTTGCTGTTGATTTGGGTCCCCCTATATTCCTGCACAGCCAGGCAATCTGCATTCTCCGCACAAGCTTGCATTCAAAGTCAGAAATCAGTCCTTAAGCTTTTCTTTTGTTGTTTATTAAAGGGATTTAGAACTAGAATAGGGTAAGGGGGGTAGATGATGCCCATGGGAACCGATAACTGAGGACAAACTTTCTGGAACTATTCACAAGCTCCTCTTCTGCAACACAGTCTCTGTTGGAGAGCTAGCCAGCGTCTCCTTGATGTACCATCCCAGACCCTATGTGAAATTCTCCTCCTCACCTAGCAATCTGGATATTGTCCTGAGCAGGGGATCCAGTCCCTGTCCCTTTAAATGGGTGAGCAGTCACTATTAGTGGGTTATTCTGGTTTCCCACCAGAGTACTCCTTCCCCTATCTGCCCAAAGGGTGCAGATGTACTCACTCAGATCCTGTTCTGTACCACTTGTGGGTTGGCTCCTGTCACCAGGCCTATCAGATGGGCTGCTTTTTCCCTGCCATACAGGTGGTCCTTGCTCAGAGGGCCAGTGAGTTCCATGTTTTCTGCCTTTCCAGCTCCAGGCTCGCAGGCAGGCCCCATCCTCTATCTATAACAATATGAGTCCATGTGAGGACACTAGCTTGATACTCATCTATGTTAGTGCTCCTTCACATGTGTGTCTATACTCTGTGTTTATGCTGCATTTATTCAGCATTTGCAGCCTCATAACTGCCCTTCAATGCCTTCCATGAATATTACAACAACACCACACAGTGCTGTTGCATAGAAGCAGTAGCATTGTGTTATGTTAAAAATTAGGCAGCATGTCACTTTCATGAGGCATCAACACTTGTCAGCCACCTCCATTGATTTGAATGGTAATGCTCTGTAATGCCACCTTAATAGCACCTAGCGTGTGTTAGTGAAGCATTTATAAAGTGTTACCTGGGCATTGGGGGAGAGACAGTGAAGGATCAGAATTAACTGGGGAATAATAGAGAACTAGGGCAGAACAGCTCCAGCCACTTCCTTTTTGTATAGAATAGCTGTGTGGTAATATCATTTGCTTCTTTGTGAAGGAAAAGCATCAAGGCAGCCAGCAATACTGACAGTGCCAGGAGCAGGGGCATTGAGCATTATTGCCAGTGGCAAAGCTTTTTGTTTCAGAAATTTTGAGCTGGACCAAGACAAGTGTCAATGTGATTAAAGTATACAAATCCATCTTGCAGATAATTCACAAAAATGCCTGCTATCACTCCACAAGCTGGCTACATCTCAAACCAGATCATTCCCTCTACATCACTTCCCACTAGAAAAGTAACAATTCCCTGGGCATTTATATAGCATTCTTGAAACATTTTCAGTGCTTCATAAACACAATGAAAACATGTCATACACATATCATAAATGCTATATGAGCATTAATGAGCACTGCTTTGTTCTTCATAATCAACACACGTATGAACGAGCCCTTAGCACTTAGCATGGCACACTGGAGTGGGAGAGTAGAAAGTGCATTTCCACAAAAAAAAAAGATATTCTAAGCCCAAAAAAACTTTTAAAAGTCGTAAAAAGTTATTATGCCTTTCACTTTTTCTTCCAGTTTCATGTTTCAAACTGAACGTTAAAGATTCGTCACCTCCTATTTTCAATGCATGATGTGAGCATGACCATAAAAGTCTGATAATGCATAGCCTTTCTCAGTAATTTACAGTTACATAGTTAGTCTGGCTGAAAAAAGACAAAAGTCCATCCAGTTCAACCATTAAAAAAAAAAAAGTTAATAAACCTATACCAACAGTTGATCCAGGGGAAGGTAATTTGTCTACTAATTCCACTGTATGTCAGATCTGGAACCAGAAAGACAGACATAAAAAAAAGTGTAACCATTTAATTATTAATTGCTCTGTTAACTTGGCTATGTTCTCTTTCAGAGAGACAGGATAAATAGGAAAGGTGGTGGTGTCTGTCTCTATGTGAGAAGTGATCTCAGAGCGAGTGTGAAAGAGAACTGCACAAGGGGGTGCGTACTACAAAGGTAATCATTGGAGTTTGTTATAGGCCTCCCAGTGTTAATGAGGAGGTGGAGACTCAGCTCCTTGCACAGACAGAAAGGGCTACAAGGGCTGGGACAGTAATAATAATGGGGGATTTTAACTATTCGGAAACTGACTGGGGTAAAGGTACTGCAGGAACAGTTAAAGGTAAACCTACTACAGGACAATTTTATGGTACAGTTCATAGAGGCCCCAACTAGAATGATGCTCTGCTGGACCTGAAGAATATATATTTTTTAAATATATTCTTCAGATTTTTTTTAACATACAAAATAGTAATTTTAACATATATTTATACATATATTTGTAAATGCATTCCAAAAAGGTAGATTTGTATTTTTAAAGACATACAGTATATTTTAAATATATGTTTAAAAATATTTTGTAATAAAAATGCATTTCAACATGATATATATATATATATATATATATATATTTTTTTTTTTTTTTTTTTTTTTTTTTTTTTAATATGGCCAACATTGTAGCATTTGAAATATATTAGAAGAAAAATATATTTGAAATATATTTAAAAAATATTCTTCCCAATGTGGCCATCTAGTTCAACTAATAGAAAAATAAATAAATAAACAGAATGATAAATAGAAAACTCCCAGAACTCTACACCCACTGTTATTCCAGAAAAAGGCAAAAAAACCCTATATAAAGCATTGTCCAATCTACTCATACATATAGTTAAATAGCTAGTCTGGCTGAAAAAAAGACAAATAGTCCATCCAGTTCAACTGTTAGAGAAAAAAAAAGTTATAATCATATACCCACAGTTGTAATTGTGTACTTTTAACGCCACCCTATAATTGGGTGAAGAAACTGAATATAATGTTAATAAAAGTCAAGAAAATGTGCTTTAAAAATTGACAAGGCTTAAGTACTTTTAATTCAGAAGATGAAAGGTATATGTATTTCAAGACAGTCACTCAGCAGACAAATGCAACAAGTGGTAAAGTTCCTCTTTCACTAACTTGTTTACAAACCACAGACAAGAAATATGCATGCTGAGCCAACCCTCTTCATTATAGCCATCTAGGTACAAGTGGAATATTCATATTTCTACAGTGTACTTCTTAAACAGTTGATCCAGCTGTTGTATATTTAAAACTACTATAGACTTCAGAGGTGGATATATTAAGCACGTTTTTTTAACTCTCAGGACATGCGGTCAGGAATATTGATCGGTCAGTTAACCCTTTGAGGACCGTAAGATTTTGGAACGCCAAAAGAATCAATTTTTTTGTTTTTAAAGTTCGTACACTTCAGTTGCTGTAACTAAGCCATTTCATGAAATAATTGGCAAAAAGCTAGATTCATTTGTTGTTTGTTGATAAGAACTAAAATTTTGACTCAAACCAAAAAAAAAAAAAAGTTCTTAATCAGATGATACACGCAATTAAAAACATGGGACAAATACGTCCCTTGGTCCTCAAAGGGTTAAATAGCAGAGGGGGTTGTTAATCAGTTTAAGCTGCTTTGGTGTTAATGAAATTAACAACAGGTGTACTATATGGGCAACAATGAAACAACCCCCAAAACAGCAATGGTTGTACTGGTGGAGGCCACTAACATTTTTTTTCCTTACTAATTTTTTCTGTTTTTCACTAATTTCGCATTTGACTGGAGTCAGTGTCACTACTGGTAGCATGAGGCTACACCTGGACCCTACAGAGGTTGCACAGGCAGTCCTCCAGGATGGCACATCAATACATGCCATTGCCAGAATATTTTCTGTGCCTCCCAGCACAGTTTCAAGAGCAGGGAGGCGATTCCAGGAGACAGGAAGTTACTCTAAGAGAGCTGTACAGGGCTGTAGAAGGTCCTTAACCTAGGGTTTAAAATTTCAAGTCCTGAGCTACTAGCCAGGCCTTAAGAGTTACTCACCACCAATTGCCCCACCCAACCCCTACCCTGCTACACCACTAACTCTGCCCCTAAACACGCCCTCGTAAATTATTTCATGAAATGACACTGTTAAATGTTACCCACATTACATCAGGGTCCCCAGAGTCCCCCCACATTACATCAGGGCCTCCAATGTCGCCCTAAACACTCCATCATACTTAGACCATGAACCGCATACAACCATAACTTCCCATAATCTCACTCACAAAACCATAACTCTACCAAGCATATCCTACCTACTATCCAACCCAGCAGTACCTCAAATGCCCCATACACCACCCATAATAACCACATAATCCTGAACCTGACCAAATCACCCATATATGTAGGTTTACACACACAAAAAAGAGACACCTGTACACACACACAGACATGTACATTCACACACAGCGACACATTTACACACACACACGTATACACACACAGACACATATACAGTGGGGATCGAAAGTTTGGGCACCCCTGCTGAAAATTTGTATTAATGTGCATAAAGAAGCCAAGGAAAGATGGAAAAATCTCCAAAAGGCATCAAATTACAGATTAGACATTCTTATAATATGTCAACAAAAGTTAGATTTTATTTCCATCATTTACACTTTCAAAATAACAGAAAACAAAAAAATGGCGTCTGCAAAAGTTTGGGCACCCTGCAGAGTTAATATCTTGTACTGCCCCCTTTGGCAAGTGTCACAGCTTGTAAACACTTTTTGTAGCCAGCCGAGTCTTTCAATTCTTGTTTGAGGTATCTTTGCCCATTCTTCCTTACAAAAGTCTTCCAGTTCTTTGAGATTTCTGGGCTGTCTGTCACGCACTGCTCTTTTAAGGTCTATCCATAGATTTTCAATTATGTTGAAGTCGGCAGATTGTGAAGACCATGGCAAAACCTTCAGTTTACGCCTCTTGATGTAATCCCCCGTGGAATTTGAGGTGTGTTTAGGATCATTATCCATTTGTAGAAGCCATTCTCTCTTTAATTTCAGCTTTTTCAAAGATGGCATCAAGTTACCATCCAAAATTTGCTGAAATTTTATTGAATCCATTTTTCCTTCTACTCGTGAGATGTTCCCTGTGCCACTGGCTGCAACACAACCCCAAAGCATGATTGATCCAACCCCATGCTTAACAGTTGGACAGAGGTTCCCTTTCATTAAATTCTGTGCCCCTTCTTCTCCAAACGTACCTTTGCTCATTCCGGCCAAAAAGTTCAATTTTAACCTCATCGGTCCACAGAACTTGTTTACAAAATGCATCAGGCTTGTCTATATGTTCATTTGCAAAGTTCAAACGATGATTTTTGTGGTGAGGACGTAGAAGAGGTTTTCTTCTGATGACTCTTCCATGAAGACCATATTTGTACAAGTATCTCTTTATAGAGGAATAGTGTACCACAACTCCAGTGTCTGCCAGATCTTTCTGGAGGGATCGTGCAGTCAAACGTGGGTTTTGAATTGTTTTTATCACAATCCTGCGAGCTGTTCTGTTTGATATTTTTTTCTTGGTCTTCCAGATCTTGCTTTAACTTCCACTGTTCCTGATGACTGCCATTTCTTAATTACATTCCGAACAGAGGATATTGACATCTGAAAACGCTTTGCTATCTTCTTATAGCCTTCTCCAGCTTTGTGAGCGTCAACTATTTTCAGTTTCAGTTTTCTTGACAACTGCTTAGAAGAACCCATGGTGCTGATTGTTGGGGCAAGGTCAGATGAGTCTGGGCATTTAAAACCTTTGAGATTGACATCACCTGGTCTTCCCAGATGATGATTGAGAACAATCCATGACACTGGCATGTCTCAGCTTTGCAAAGGGGGCAGTGCATGCTATAAATTCTGCAGGGTGCCCAAACATTTGCAGACGCCATTTTTTTGTTTTCTGTTAATACAAATTTTTAGCTGGGGTGCCCAAACTTTCGATCTCCACTGTACATCTACATACACACAGACACATTTACATTCACAGAAATATACACGCACAGACACATGTACATACACACAGACTCATGTACATGCATACACAGACTCAGGTACATACACAGAGACATATGTACACACAGACACATGTATGTACATACACACACATTTACGTGCACACACATGTACACACACACACAGAGACATGTACAGACACACATACATGTACATACACACAGACACATATACAGTGAGGAACAGAAGTATTTGAACACCCTGCGATTTTGCAAGTTCTCCCACTTAGAAATCATGGAGGGGTCTGAAATTCACATTGTAGGTGCATTCCCACTCTGAGAGACAGAATTTAAAAAAAAATTCAGGAAATCACATTGTATGATTTTTAAAGAATTTATTTGTCTCGCACTGCTGAACATAAGTATTTGAACACATGAGAAAATAAGTGTTAATATTTGGTACAGAAGCCTTTGTTTGCAATTACAGAGGTCAAACGTTTCCTGTAGTTCTTGACTAGGTTTGCACACACTGCAACAGGGATTTTGGCCCACTCCTCCACACAGATCTCCTCTAGATCTGTCAGGTTTTGGGGCTGTCACTGAGCAACACGGAGTTTCAGCTCCCTCCAAAGATGTTCTATTGGATTTAGGTCTGGAGACTGGCTAGGCCACTCCAGAACCTTGATATGATTCTTACGGAGCCACTCCTTGGTTATCCTGGCTGTGTGCTTCGGGTCGTTGTCATGTTGGAAGACCCAGCCACGACCCATCTTCAATGCTCTGACTGAGGGAAGGAGGTTGTTGCTCAAAATCTCACAATAAATGGCCCCATTCATCCTCTCCTTAATACAGTGCAGTCGTCCTGTCCCCTTCGCAGAAAAGCACCCCCAAAGCATGATGTTACCACCCCCATGCTTCACAGTAGGGATGGTGTTCTTGGGATGCAACTCATCCTTCCTTTTTCCTCCAAACACGACAAGTGAAGTTTAGACCAAAAAGTTCTACTTTGGTCTCATCTGACCACATGACTTTCTCCCATGCCTCCTCTGGATCATCCAGATGGTCATTGGCAAACGTCAGACGGGCCTGGACATGTGATAACTTGAGCAGGGGAACCTTCCGTGCAATGCATGATTTGAAACCATGACGCTGTAGTGTTCTACCGACAGTGACCTTTGAAACTGTGGTCCCAGCTCTCTTCATGTCATTGACCAGCTCCTCCCTTGTAGTTCTGGGCTGATTCCTCACCATTCTTATCATCAGTGATACCCCACGAGGTGAGATCTTGCATGGAGACCCAGTCCGAGGGAGACTGACAGTCGTCTTTAGCCTCTTCCATTTTCCAACAATTGCTCCAACAGTTGATCTATTTTCACCAAGCTGCTTGGCAATTGCCCCGTAGCCCTTTCCAGCCTTGTGGAGGTCCAAAATTTTGTCTCTGGTGTCTTTTGACAGCTCTGTGGTCTTGCCCATGGTAGTAGTTGGCGTCTGAATGACTGTGGGGTGGACAGGTGTCTTTAAAGAGCTCAGACAGGTGCTACTAAGTTAGATTAATGAGTGGAGTAGAGGTGGACTTTTTAAAGGCACAGTAACAGGTCTTTGAGAGCCAGAATTCTTGCTGTTTCTTAGGTGTTCAAATACTTATGTTCAGCAGTGCACGGCAAATAAATTTGTTAAAAATCATACAATGTGATTTCCTGAATTTTTTTTTAATTCTGTCTCTCAGAGTGGGAATGCACCTACAATGTGAATTTCAGACCCCTCCATGAAAATCGCAGGGTGTTCAAATACTTCTGTTCCTCACTGTACATACACAGAAATACACACGCACAGACACATGTACATGCATACACAGACACATGTACATGCATACACAGACACATGTACATACATACACAGCCACATGTACGTACATACACACAAACACACACATGTACGTGCACACACATGTACACACACAGACACATGTACACACACACATACATGTACATACCCGCAGACACATGTACAGATACACACATGTACATGTACATGCATACACAGACACACACACAAACACACACACACATATACAAATGCACACACAAATACACACACATACACACACACACACACCCTTATAAAAAGATGCAGTACTGCATTACCTTCACTCACAGAGCCGGGTATTGCACTCTAGGGGGAGGCAGAGAGCACAGCACACACTCCTTCCTTTGCTTTCACTTTGCTCAACTATTGAGCAGGCTGACTGCTCCCAGTGCGAGTGACAGATTCAGCTCTGAGTTCCAAGCCTGCTCAGCAAGAGCCCTGGGGACACACTCGCCCGCACCATACTTTCCACTCCCCAAGCGAGCAGACTAGTGGAAATTTCAAGGCCTGCCTTAACCCATCAGCAGGACTGGTATCTGTTCCTTTGTGCAAGGAGGAACAGGATGAGCACAGCCAGAGCCCTACAAAATTTCCTCTAGTAGGCCACTGGTGTGAATGTCTCTAACCGAACAATCAGAAACAGACTTCTCGAGGGTGGCCTGAGGGCCCGACGTCCTCTCATGAGCCCTGTGCTCACTGTCCAGCACCACACAGCTCAATTGGCATTTGCTATTGAACACCAGAATTTTCAGGTCCGCCACTGGCACCCTGTGCTTTTCACAGATGAGAGTAGATTCACCCTGAGCACATGTGACAAATGTGAAAGAGTCCAGAGAAGCCATGGAGAACATTATGCTGCCTGTAACATCGTTCAGCATGACTGTTTTGGTGGTGGGTCAGTGAGGGTCTGTGTAGGCATATCCATGGAGTAAGTAATTCTTTGCTATAAGCAAGTTGTGTAAAAAAAAAAAATAAATAAAATTACTGATCACTTCCCCAAAGTAGTAGAATGTTACTATGGTAACATTCTACTACTTTGGTCATAGTGAAATATAAAAAAAAATCTTAAAAAAAGAAAAAAAATGTATTAAAAATAATTAAAAAAAATATATATATTTTTTTTTCATACTGTCACCATTCAGTGTCCCTGATCACCGCCATGCCAGTTATATGATGACGCTGTACTGCACTGGTGACAATATGTAAAAAAAAAAATAGTGAAACTAATTTTTTTTATTTTTTCATTTTCCGAAAAATTATGACAAAAAAAATACAACTTCAAAAAACTCGTAATGCCTCTTATGAAGTACGTCGGACTGTCTATTTTGCAAAAAGGGGTCATTTGGGGGATATCTGTACTGTTCTGACATTCTTGGACCTCAAGAAATTAGATTGGCTGTCAGTACTTCAGGATTGATCAATATTCAGATCTATACCATAGTTTGTAAACTCTATAACTTTCCTACAAACTAAAAAATACATCCTAATATGGGTTATTTTCACCAAAGACATGTAGCCGAATACATCTTGGCCTAAATTTATGAAGAACAATTATTTATTTGCAAACTTTTATAACAGAAACAAAGAAAAACGTGTTTTTTTTCAAAATGTTTGGTCTTTTTTTGTTAATTTAGCAAAAAATAAAAACCCCAGCAGTGATTAAATACCACCAAAAGAAAGCTCTAGTTGTGTGAAGAAAATGATAAAAGTTTAGTTTGGGTACAATGTTGTATGACCGCGCAATTGTCATTCAAAGTGTGAGAGCGCTGAAACCTGAAAACTGGCCTGGGCAGGAAGGTGTAAAATTGCCCGATATTGAATTGGTTAAGTACTCCCGGAGCAGTCTATTCTGTGCATATGTGAGTCAGCAATGCTGCAATATGCTAGCTCCAATAAAAAACTTTAAGTGGGGACGTGGTTTTGGCAGCACCCAAGATGGACACTCTCTAGAGAAGCTCTGGCACCACGAAGGAGAGTTTAACCACCCTTCAGAGATTATTGCATGCCATCGATCATGTGAAAGATCGGAAAGGCTCCCCCACAGTCTTGGTCACCCCACTCTCAGGTAGTCTGGCACCTACCACCAATATTCCGGTCCCAACAGGGGAGAAGCTCACTCTTGGAACTCCCAGACATCACCAGCCGCTACAGCTCAGGCCTCCACTATGAGTACTGATGCAAGAGAACCATTGGCTTCAATGGCTGAAATGTTCCAGCAGATGCCTTTGATGGCGAACCTGCAAAACATTGCAGCCGACATTAAAACTACACTAACCTTGGCTATCACAGAGCTCAGGGATGATTTCCGGTTTGTCACTACCAGAATTACAGAGGCTGAGCATGCTTTTATGTGCCATGATGCGGCCATAGTTGAACTACAGACCACAATGGTGTGCACCACAACATCCAGCTGATTGAAACGCAGCACCACATGGAAGACCTGGTCAATTGTGGTCTCAGGAGGAAACTGAGGGTAAGAGGCATACCAGAAACCTTAGAGACGTCACAGATACCTCAGGCCCTTCAGACTCTATTTAATGATCTGCTAGAGTGGCCCCCCAGATTCCCTTGTAACATTTGAGTGGACTCATATAGCTTTAAAGCCTGGAGAGACACATACACCCCCCCGGATATTGTATGCTGTTTTAAAGACTATCCCCTTAAGGAAGAAGTCATTCGTGCAGCCCCAGAGCAGTGGGAAGTCACCTTTAATGGTTTTCCAGTTCAATTGTTTCAGGACCTATCCCAAAACACTCTCTGTAATTAGAGAGTGCTCTGACCTCTATTAGAGGTACTTAGGGCGTGCAAGATACCATACAGATGGTGGTTCCCCTTTTGCATGACAGCATCCCACTCAAGCTGCACAGCGGTTCTTAGGTATCCTGAGGACCTCCAACAATTCTGTTACACCCTGCATATCCTGCTCCCACTCTGTTCCAGAGTGGTACCAGGAGTTCCACATGTCCCCTGACTGGCAGGCCAGTGATGTGAAGGAACTTTGCACAGCACCCAGGAACTGATGCAGATTCCACTCATTTCGTCGGAGTTCTAGGAGACAAGCAGGGGTTTATTTACTAAAGCTGGAGAGTCCAAAATCAGACACCCTTCTGCATAGAAACCAATCAGCTTCCAGGTTTCATTGCCAAAGCTTCATTGAACAAGTTGAGGTTAGAGCGCTGATTGGTTTCTAGGCAGAAGGGAGTCTGATTTTGGACTTTCCAGCTTTAGTAAATAAACCCCGCAGTGTCTAACCATTATAGGATAAAGGGCGACTGTTAAAACTGCAATAAAACCTCCTGAACATATTAGGAATGGGTAAACGTCACAGTGACTATATGGACTACTGGAAGAAAAACAATCATGCAAGTAATTATGCTTTGAATTAGATTGTAGATGTGCATCTCTGAATTGAGACTAATGAAAAGCAGAATGTCAGCAGTGAACTGTTAAAAGAGTTTATATGGACCCATTAGTTCACCATACAGTAAAAAGTATGTTTTTTTTTCTTTTTTTCAAAAATGACAATGTATTTCTAATGTGTTCTTATTTGGAAGTAGCTGAAAACAATGCTGCATTGTATTTCTGAATGGAAGTGGAGTAGATACCTTGTCCACCTGTCACTCATTATGTGATCACTTACTATAAGATAGTATTGTAATAACATTCATTGTTTACCCAAACCAGTAAGTATTATCTATGTGTGTGCTAATCTGTTTTTTTTATGATTTACTTTTTATTGATTTTTAAAGAGCTTACAACAAACAGAGTTGCATAGAATTGTGAAATAACAATCACATGTCAATGAAAGAACAAAAATAAATAGGCTCCTCAATGATAGGCATATAGATACATACCATGTCAGTGCATAACAGTGAATCAGCCAGCATTTTCAGACAACTGAGTGGACAAATCAAAAACAGAAAGATCCCATGGTTCCCAAACTGCTTCAAAGATGGGGACAGAGTTAGCATGGATAGCAGTGAGGTACTCCATTCTTTTAATTTCTGCAATAACCTTCACCAATTCCGACCGCGTAGGTGGTGTATCAGATAGCCAATGCATAGGAATGGTTCCCTTGGCTGCTGTGAAAACATGAGAGGATAGTTTCTTGTCAAATTTGGAGAGGCCTGGAAAAGTAGGCCCAGTAAGAAGTGGATGGGCACAAATGAAATATGGACCTGTAAAAGTAGCTGCAAAAGGCTGAGGACCTCTCTCCAGAAAGGTGCAATGTGTTAGCAAGTCCAGAAAATGTGGATAGGGGTGCCAGTTTCCTCACCACATTGCCAGCAGACAGGAGAAACACTTGGATTGCGAGCATGGAGAACCTCAGGGGTCTTATATCAAAACATCAAAATTTTATAAGTGTTTTCTTTATATGCTACACATATACAATAGAAGACCTGGAGGCGGCCTCCCAAATCCTGCTCCATTGATCTAAGGTAATATCATGTTGAAGGATTGGGGGCCATTTACACATATAAAGGTGTGTAAAGGTGATTTTAAGGATTGTGAAATAGCTTGAAACAGGGGGAAAAATTAGCTTCATAAATACCTCAAGGGGTGGGGGCACCACCGGTAGGGATAATCTGACTGAAGAGAAGATAAAATGGTAGATGGTATGTGGAGCGGTAATGCTTCAGTTTTAGACACGTAAACCTTATAACCTGACAGAGCACCAAAAAGCTGTAGAGTACGATGTAAAACAGATAGAGTAATACGGGGCTCCATCAGTGTCAGCAATATATCATCAGTGAACAAAGACAGTTTAAAGTCATGATTGTTTGTGTGTATCCCACGGATATCCGGGTTGTATCTGATAGCTATAGCCAGGGGTACCAAACAAAGAATAAACAACAAGGGGGAAAGTGGGCAACCCTGTAGTGTACCATTGGACATCCAAAAGGAAGGGGATAAGAATAATGCTAATTTGACCTGGGAAGAGGGAGTGGAGTAAAGGGCTTTCAAAGTAACTAAACCCAAATCTCTCAAGACCAGAAACATGTATGGCCAACTTAAGCGATAGAACGCTTTTTGTGCATCCAAGCTCAACAAGAGTGCAGGATTTGGGGACTTATTGACAAGATCAATCAGGTCAATGGTCCTCCTGGTATTATCTGCGGCATGCCTAGCCAGGACAAAGCCCACCTGATCTCTGTGTATAAGCTTGGAGATACATTTGGCCAGTCTATTAGCAAGTATTTTCATAAAAATCTTGTAGTCAGAATTTAATAAGGCTATAGGGTGACAATTATCTGGAAGTGAATGGTCCTTATCCGGCTTGGGGATAACAGAAATGTATGCACGTGTAAAATCATCGTGTGGGTGCGACCCCTTCAGGAGATCCCAAAACAAAGTCAGAAGATGAGGGGCTTAGATGCCAATAAATGACTTGTAATATGAGTAAGGGAGACTGTCCGGTCCTGGGGACTTGTGAGTAGGAAGGTGTTTAACAACATCCAATAATTCTCCAATGGAGATGTCCGCGTTCAGAGTTTTAACATCGGAAGGTGATAAACATGGCAAATGTAAGGAGTAAAAAACGCATCAAAAGCAGCCATCTGAAGGGGAGGATGAATATCAGGAGCTAGGCAATTATAAAGCTTCTCACAGTATTCCCCAAAAATTATAGCGATAAGATGCAGGTCATATGTGGGTTTGCCATTGGACTGGAGTAGGTGGCCCGTTAGTGAGGGGGACGTTTGAGATTTAAGTCTATTCACAAGCATGTGATGTGGTTTATAAGAAAACTCATAAAATTTTTGCCCAGGCGAGAGACTGAGCAGTTTTATGCAGGTCAAGAGCCCTAATTTATTCCCGTATATGGGAAACTTTCTGGAGCCAAGATATAGACAAGTTATCTAGCAATCGACGTTTGGCTATGGATAATTGGTGTAAGAGGGATTGGCTGCCACAAACAGAGGCCTTCTTTAAACAAGCGCCCACGGAAATTCAGAAGCCTCTAATGGTGGCCTTATGGGCCTCCCAGAGGGTTGAAGATGAAGATACGGAGCCAACATTGAGGTGAAAGTAAGCATCCAGACCCTGAGAGATCTCTCGAAGTTGTCCAAAACTCTCATTGAAGCGCCAGTGGCAAACCTTAGGGGAGAAGTTAGGGAGAAGGAGATCAAGTGACCATGAGGCATGGTCTGATCAAGTCATCCGAAGATCTCTGATCTCCGAAGAGACCAAAAAATGGATCAGGGGGGCGGTGACAAAAAATGATCCAATCGAGAGAATATGCCATGTGGAATAGAATAAAATGTGAATTGCCTATGGGGAGGATGTTTGACCCACCAGGTGTCAAAGAGACAATGCTCCTGAATCAGTTTGTGGAAAGGCGTTGAGGAGGAGCATAGCCTCTTCGATGGAATGGGGGCAAAGAGCACCTTTCTATCCTTATGGGGGGACATAACTAAGTTAAATTCCCCCCAACAATCATGCATGCAGTAGATAGGGAACATAACTTATCTAGAGTTTGAGATAGAAATGACAGCTGACCAAAGTTGGGTGCAAACAGATTCAAAAGTACCAATGGAGAGACCTTGTACATACATTCCAACAAGACATAGCAATCAAGTGGGTCAACCTGAGAGGAGGAGACCCTCAGGGAGCAATTTTTCCTGATCAAATTAGCTATTCTGGTTTTCCCAGAGGAATCAAAAGATGAATAGGATTGTGGAATGCTCTTGGAAGCAAAGCGAAAAGAGCCATCCTGAAATGGGTTTCCTGAATGAATATAATATCTGCTCCCAAGGATCTGAACTCCTTCTGAGCCATCCACCATTTTTGGACTGAATTAAGTCCTTTGAGATTATATGACAACAGCCTTAAAGCCATCATGATACAGTAATGGGTGAAGCAGCTGTGCAACCTGAGCACACAGAAAAATTATTATCGATGAAACAAACCAGAAAACAACAGAAATAGAGAACCAGGTGATTAGCATGGCAACAGGCCTAGTACAAACAAATGTATCACACAGAACAGAGGCTGCAGGGGTTATGGCTGGAAACAAAGATATCATTACAGATACATACCCGGGATATTGGAGATATCATCGTCGTCGTCAGGGCTGAAAGTTTGACGCACAAGGGGGCAACAGGGCAGCTGACCCTAAATAGCAGGTGCCTACCTCAGTAATCCACATGTCAGCTGTAATCAGGACATTATAATTAGGGAGAGATAATGGAAATTTCTAGGACACACATGGGGACATAGAAGCTCAATTAACAGGGCAGGAAACTTTATACTTAAAAGAGTCAGGAGGTGGAGCCCACCAGACAAGTAAGTCAGGGTCATTGGGGAGTGCATGCAAACCTCTTCTTCATGGGTTTAGCGGGTGTCCAGATCTTGGGTGGAGTAGCAGAGTACCTGGATGGTGTAGGAGGTTGCAGAAAGGCCTCTTCCGGCAGGGGATAGAGTCCCAGCTTTTTAAATAAGGAGTCCGCTTCATGCAGGTCACGGAGTAAGACTTGGGCATTATCTTTGGAGACAACAAGCTTAAAAGGAAATCCCCACCAGTAAAGGATACGGTGCTGCTGGAGATAAGTGGTGACCGGCTTCAAGACACGTCTTTTTGCCAAAGTGATGGGGGATAAATCACTGAAAATCTGAAGCATGTCTCCTTTAAATTCCAGGGAGGACTTGTTGTGGGTAGAAGTGAGCAAGGCTTCTTTGCTGTCAAAGTAGTGAAAACGAATGATAACATTTCTGGGCCTAGTGCCCTCAGGAGACTTCGGGCCTAATGATCTATGGGCCTGGTTCATGCGCCAATCAACATCTGGGACTTTGGAGGCCAGAGTGGTAAACAAAGACAGCAAGTAACGCTGAAGTTGGGAGTCTGGGACCATTTCAGAGATGTCACAAATACGAATATTCTGGCGGCGCTCCCTGTTTTTCAGGTCTTCCTGCTGAAGCTGTAACTGAGACACGGAATGTTTCAGATTCCCATTATCCTCTTCCAGGACATGTACATATTGCACCAATTCATCAAACTTTGATTCAAGGTGGTCTGCCAATTGGGTAATTTCCCCCGTAAGCTCCTGAGCCAGTTTCCCAATTTCAGAGATAGTGTGGGTAATATTGTGTAAAAATACTTGCAGTTTGTCCTCCAAGATATCCACTGTCAGAGAGAGGACCACCAGAATAGAAAGCAAGGCAGCAGGGGCGTCTGTGTCTGTCCCCTCCATTTCAATGGACCCTCCGGAGCACTCACTTAGACCACCACAACTACTCAAGGCCAGGAATGCAAGTCTAGTAAAGAAGCGATCCAGCATGGAAGGCCTTGGATCCGGAGGAGGTGGCATGGGTGGCTTCCAATGCCCGATTTTGCCCATGGGTGTACTTGAGGGCGTCCTAACTTGGGGGAGAGCACTCCTGGGACTGTGGCTGCTACAGAAGAGTAACAAGAGGTCTGTGAAGGCTGAGGATTGTAAGAGCTCATCCCTCACATGTCCGCTATCTTGGGATGCCGTGCATGGGCCCCCTGTGTGCTAATCTTTGTGAACAAACCATAGCTTACAGAACATTTTAAAAATGATAATATAACATGAATGCAGTATATTCATCAGATTTTTATGATAAAATCTTTAGTGTGCAGAAAATTAGCAAATAATTCATTATATAAAAATACAGTATGATCTTAGCCTTTGTTGATAATAATATCGTAAAAAAAAAAACCTAAGGCTTCACGCGCGCAGGATGTTTTGCTAACTAGTCCTAGAAGACTTTCCTTCTGGCAGCAGCATTTTGGCAGAAAGAAAACTTGATGCTTGTAAAAGTGTATAATGCATTTAGGCACATTTACCCATGTCAAGTGCTTAATTCATTTCACTGGCCAGAATAATATTTTATTTTGGCCATTGAAATTAATCAATGCTCTAGTGCTAAAAGAACCTAGCGCTTAGGCATGTTTATATGCGTTTACAGGCGTCAAGCATTTTTCTGACAAAACGCCATTGCTCCTGGATTCACTGCCCTCTAAACTCCTCTAAAAGCCTATGTGTGCATGGATACATAGGCTAGCATGCAGGAGCATTTAGAGGCAGAAAAAAGATGCTCCTAGGACAGGGGTGGGCAACTGTGGCCCTCCAGCTGTTGGTGAACTACAAGTCCCATCATGCCTCTGCCTTTGGGAGTCATGCTTTTAACTGTCAGTTTTGCAATGCCTCATGGGACTTGTAGTTTTACAACAGCTGGAGGGCAACAGTTGCCCACCCCTGCCCTAGGAGCAGCTGAAAAAATGTCCAGTGTGTCATTTTCACCCTAGAGCAGTTTTACAGTAACTCCAAATCAAACCCTTTCTGCTATACCTGCTACCTTACCAACAAGACCTTGCAAATGCCCTTTGAGAGACAAATTTCAAGGGACCTACACAGCTTGGGACTCTATATACAAAAAATGAATGCAAAAATATATATCCCGCACTTCTATTCGTGATAAACTACTGTATATACACTCACCGGCCACTTTATTAGGATCACCTTGCTACTACCAGATTGGTCAGTCTTTTGCCTTCAGAACTGCCTTAATTTTTCATGTCATAGTTTCAACAAGATGTTGGAAACACTCAGGGATTTTGGTCCATATTGAGATGATTGCATCATGCATTTTCTGCAGATTTGTCGGCTGCACATCCATGAACCATTGATACAAGGCAGGATGGCTCCATGCTTTCATGTTGTTTACTCCAAATTCTGACCTTGTCATCCAAATGTCACAGCTGAAATCAACTCCTGTCCATTCATTCAGTGCAGCTGAAGCTGCAGAGATGGAGATTGAGGTGTCCTCAATCTTTTGTTTCTGTCCCAAAGGTGGAACATCAGCGGTCTGTTTAGAGATCTGATATTTCACCAAAGCCCCTCAACAGGGCTTCTACAGAAATTGTAAAAAATAATAGAATATAACATTGTAAAAAAAATAAATATAATTGTCACGAACGCGGCATCAGACCCCAGCCCTTCTCATCAAACTCGTGACCGAAGGACATGCGTAACAATGCCACACTCAGCTGCACCCTGCACAACTATTTTCCAGCTAATTGGACCACAATCAATGTACCGGCAGCCTGAATCGATTGTTACTGGGTCAGGTTAATTACGCAATTAACCCTTCACACTGCCACCACCTCCTTTTTGTACAGAGAAAGAGGAAACTCTGCAATATCAGCAATACCACTGGTTGAGGTAATCGTCTGTATAACACGGTTATACAGAGGGTTAAACAAACACAGTAGCATTCTCTTTAGAGGCAGGAATTCATAAATTGAAATAAAGCGCTATAGAAAAAGTTCAACACTTTCAGAAGGAAAGATTTATTACTAAAAGGTCAAACGGGTGCAATAAAAATAGTTACAGAAAAGATGTAACTAAGATATATATATATATATATATATATATATATATATATATATATATATAAATATACAGAGACCAACAGTACAGCAAAGAGATATCAGAGAGAGGTGAAAGGGTTAAGGTACTTGCCAAAGTCCTGGGTTAGCAGATCCAAGTTTCAGAGCGAAAGGGCACGGGTCTCCGCAGGTGGTACTGATGTTAAAATGGGAGACGTCTTCAACTCCGCTCCTCACAAGACCTCCTTCTCTCTAGTTCCCTGGTCTCCTCCTCCCATGCCCGCCTCCAGGACTTCTCCAGGGTGTCGCCTATCCTCTGGAACTCCCTGCCCCAACCCATCAGATTATCACCTACTCTCCTCTCCTTTAGGCGCACCCTGAAAACCCATCTCTTCAGGGAAGCCTACCCCGCCCCCTGCTAACTTGCCGACCTCCTCCACTCTTCCTACCACTCCATCCCCCACAGCTATCTCCTCCTGTGCCACCATCCCCTCCCTCCTAGATTGTAAGCTTGAAAGAGCAGGGCCCTCGATCCCCTCATGTTTTGCATTGTATTGGAATTGTTCTGTCACATGTTCTGTCCCCCTTTGTAATGTACAGCGCTGAGCGAACTATTGGCGCTTTATAAATACTGTATAATAATAATAATAATAATAATAATAATAACTCAACTCTCTTAGGCCTGACAGCCCATTTTTGTAGTTCCCTAGCAGGGGGTGTCTGTGAAGTTAAGGACCAATACCCCGTGTAGGGAGGGATCATCTGGGAATGGACCTAAACTAGAGCCAAAATCTCTTCTAGCTCATACTTTGGCTCATAACTTTCCATCTGCACAAGTGACATTCCGCCCGCGGGTAGATTATTATGCAGACACGACTGAGGATTGTTTAGATATAAAATATGAAATTATACACTGCCTGGTTCACGAGATCTACTTTTCAGCTTTCCTATGTATTCGAGACAAGGCGAGTGACCCATCAAATTGTTCGTCTTCTCTTAGCCAATCTGACGATATGTCTGTTTTTTATGTAAGTCTCTCATATTCCAAGATATGCGACATAGGGGAAAATGGATTTTGAAAAGTGTTTATCTGATTTGTGCTTCGATGGAATGCCTTGAACTCCTGGGAAGGCTCCGTTATCTTTTTACGAGGTGTTAAATGGCACAGGTTGCTCAGACAGCCAGGTACCTTGCTCAGAGAGGTGTTTTATAGCTCTGGGCTTCCTGCCGTGCTCTAGCCTGCCCTTCCAACACACATATGTCCCTGTGGATTAACAGAGAGGAGAGGGGGAAAGATGAGGAACAACATGGAGATTCTTAAAAAATGGAGGACTGTGTCAGTCTATGGTGCACACGTTTGCGACAATAATGATAACAAGTAATAAAAAATAAAATAGTAAAAATAAAAATCCTACTGACACCAGTGGCGGAACTACCAGGGTCACAAAGATCAGACTTGTGACCAGGCCCTGACATTCCACCACCTGGACCAGAGGGAAGGGCCAGCTATACAGATTGTTGTTTGCCTCAACTACTGTTGTTGTCAGCAAAGACAACAAATAGGAGTTGAACAGAACAGTCACATGGCTGAAATTAACAACTAGATGAATATAATAATAAAATAGGTGTTTAAAGCTGTCAGAGAGAGTATTACTGCATTAAAATTAACAGATTAAAAAAAAAAATATAAACAGGTATTAAAGAAATTGAATGGGAAATAAAATAAAGGACAGCATTAGCTTTACCACCCACACAAGTATTTAAAAACGTTGGTAACTAGGGATCATGGAGCGTATAAAATGAGTCAAAAACCATCTTGATTTCATATTGAAATAAGACATTTTGAAATCCTTTTATTCAAAAACATTTTGTATTTCTTTTGTAATTTAATCGATATTAAATGATCATCAAATTGTTTAATATTAAAATGAATATGAATATTTTTATGATAATAAAATTAATAGGTTGTTTTCTATTGTTGTCCAAACTGTGGACTATTGCTTCTACTGATACCAATCATGGGGCTCTATTCCTCTCCCTAATACCAAAGAGTGGACACTTTTTACTCACACTGACAACAGGACATTAAACTGGCCCTTTGTTTAGAAAGTTTGGAGATCCCTGTTCTACACACAAATTAGAAGAGAAAAAAATTAGTGTGTTAATATATACAGTTTAGTTAATCCTTTAACAAAAACATTTGTACTATCATTTCTTTGTGTTTTCCTGTCTGGGAACAGGGGTTTTATATTCTGAAATTATTGGCCAGCATGCTAATAAATGTTTTGATTGTCACATTTTTTTTCTTTTTTTTTCTATCTGTATCTGTGAAGGCAAATCAGCAATATTTCACTTCTGCTAATGTAAAGCAGGAAATTCTACATTTCCCAATCTCTAGTCAAGCAGTAATTGAAAGAAGTCGGAGACAAATTGAAAACAAAACTTTCTGTCATCCAAGCCTCATTCATAACACTTTTCATCATCTTTTATCATTGTTTTTCTATGCTGGGTTTCACAAAAAAATCACATCACTGGCTTAACATTTACTATTTGATAAATTATCCCAAAAACTATGAGTGCAGTGAAGTAAAAGTTTGGTGATGCCTGCCAAAGAAAAACTACTATTTCTTTATATAAATTCAAAACTATGACCCCTGTCACATGTAACAGCACTTTGCAAAATCCATTTGACATTTTCCATATATAGTGAACAAGCACACTTCTGCTAGTCCTTTTTTTTTTTTTTTAATGCTAGTACTGCTTTTAATTATCCCCACGATTCAACAACTTGTGAGCATAATATTAAAGGACAGAAGACACTGCTAGAACTTCATACAGAGTTAAAGCAGAGTTACCTAAATAATGTAAAACCCTTTACATGTTCAACTCTGTCCTCCTATATATTTGTACAATAAAAGATCTGCTCATTGTTGTAAGCATTTGAAAGCATTTTTGCAGCTACTTTTTTGCTTTTTTGGTTTTTTTTTTCTAAAGCATTTAATTTGGCTACGTTAATCCATCCATGGCTGTTACAAAGGTTGGGCAACTTCTGTCACTCAGAGCACAAAAAGCTATTTATTTTGGTATACTGGTATTTATAAGGATAGAAACACACATTCTTCACAGTTAGTTGTAGTTTTCCCCGTAACATTTTCAGCAGGGCCCTAATACGCACTGGTCCCCTGGGAGGACTGAGGTTCAGAATATGACTTCTCCTCATTGTTGTATTATCTTAAATTACTGACAGCTCCATTGTTCCTTTGCAGAAAGAGGAGGCTTTTTAAACACATTTACTGATTTTTCTCTGTACACAGTCATCCTATTGATCCATTCACACAGTCTCTGCATCCCATAACACATTGCTATACAGCATCCTACACATTTACCACTGCTTGATTTGGTACCAAGAGCCCTACACCTGCAGCTTTAACAAACGCCATAGAGGTTAAAATTATTGTGAACCATTTAACGGGTGGATTCAAAGGTCATTCCATTGTGCCAGCCTACAGAATAATACAGACTGAAAGTTTGTTACTGCTCTCTGTCCCATTCACTTGAAAAACTTTCACTGCATGACCCTTTGGTGTCAAACCATCCTGACTGCTGGCCCCTTGTTGCCATTTCAAAAGGGGCTTAATTATTGGTCTTTGTTATTAAGTGCTCATTGATTGGGTAATCTGGCCACATAATGTGTGATCATTAAAGGTCACAAACTGTTATTCTAGGTTAAGAAGTGAATTGGCCCTGTAACCAGATACTCAGAGGTTTGCCTTTGAAGGTCTTTCACTGTGTTGATGGGAAGGTGGGAGGATTGCTACTGAATTTTAGTGGGTTAAAGGGAAGCTGAACAGAAGTTAAGCAATGCAATGTTCTGCTTTATGTTCACACTGCCTGAAGCATTTTTACGATTTACAGGTTTTTTTAAAAAAAAAACTTTAGAAACAAACTGGATGCTGCCCTGTATTTGTCTGATTCTTATAACTTGAACACTTTTCATTTCAGACATGTAAACAGTCATCCAATACACCTTTTATTTGAAAAAAGAAAACCAACAGAGAAAAATGTATAATAAACTATTTTTTTTAAAATTTAGAATCCCACCTTTTTTTTTACTTAATGATAATAAAAATGGATAGGCGTTAAAATAATTAAACTGCTTGATTTCTTGAATTCTATCCACCAATAAAAATAGGGACAGAGCATAAACAATACTCTAGTTACATTAATGGCAGCACTCATGGGCAAGCAAAGTATATTGTAGCCTTTTTCGTTGTCGGTGGACAACACCCCCCCCCCTCCTCCCACTCAGGATAACAGAATAGATGCCCCAAACATGAGTAACAACAGCCCTGTGTATTTAGAAAACTGTATAACATCAAAATGAAGGTATGCTGCAGTGTCAAGCTACATCATCACTGGTGTTTTTATTCCTGTGAGTGTCAAACTAAGAATGTCAAAGCAAATATCAGTGACTGATTTTAGCAATTGACACTCAAATGCACTCTGTGTAAAGTTATCACTTATGAAAGTATTCAGAACTAATGATGAGCTGATCTGTTTGTGCTCGATTAGTGGGCAGACTCGGCGAACATGTCCATATCCATCAAATTGCAAACTTTAAAGTGGTTCTAAAGGCATTTTAGGCATTAATGTAAAAAACCTTCTGGATGCAGCTCCACTCTAACCCCCCCCTTTCCCATATACTTACCTGAGCCTCATCTTGATCCAGTCATGTGCATGAGAGCCTTGGTTCTCCTGGGTTTCTCTCTCCTCATTGGCTCACACAGCAGCGAGAGCCATGGGTTCCTGCTACTGTTAATCACAGTCAGTGAGCCAATGAGGAGAGACCAGAGGGTGGGGCCGAGTCTTTCTGTGTGTGAAAGGACAATGTCCATTTACAGCAGCATGGCTTGGGAGCGAGCCTTCTGGAATGCCCCCATAGCAAGATGCTTGCTATTGAGGGTACTTGGCAAGGGGGAGGAACCAGGTCTGCTGGCGGGGGACCCAAAAACAAGAGTATTGGGGCTGCTCTGTGCAAAACTATTGCACAGAGCAGGTAAGTATAACATGTTTGGTATTTTTTTTTAAATTACAACCTTTAGAATCACTTTAATGCAAACCACTTTGACTTCAATGGGAGGCAAATATTGAAAGTTAATTATCTCCATTTTGAAGGCTAATAGGCAAATGATTGTAAAACAAAGAGCATGAGGAGCTTAGCACTGCCAGGGGGACAATGCAAAACGTTTTTGTTTTAAATGACCATTTAGAGGTAGCAGCTTTTTTGAAAAGGCTTAAAGGGCAAAATTAAAAAAAGTACAATTCCTTTAAGCAATATGCTTGGGGGATGCCTTAAACCTGCCTGTGAGGTTGTGCATCTTTAAAATGCACTAGAGTAAAAGCTACATTTCAAAGCAGAAAAATACCTTTTAAATTGCTGGCTTGCAAATTACATTTCTCATTTGTTAGATAAACAGCCAGGGAATCCCTTCATTTATACTAGACCAGATAGTATATATTATAAAGGAGACCCCCACAAAATGCGTGAGATTTCCCCTTACAATCTATATCAGAACTCTATCTTTGATGAGGGTACAGTATGGATTTTAAAAGGGATCTTTCACAAAAAAGTGAGGTTCCCCCCCCCCAATAGGAAACTGGCATGGAATTACAAGGGTTTCCCCAGTCAAAAACAAGCAAACAAAAGTGTGGGGCCCCCCTCAGTATCTATATCAGAACTGTCTGAGCATGCAGTCTGGCTGGCTGGGAAAGGAGGGGCATTAAGCATTTAGCCTCTGAACCATACCAGGGTTCATCAACATGGGAACAAGGTGATATGCCAGGGGAATCCTGCTGGAAAGGTACCCTCTCCATGCTGAGGGCATGTGGCCTGGTACAGTTTAGGAGGAGAAGAGTGTCCTAGCCAGCAATGCTGCTTGCTCAGATATGGATCTTGTATGTGTAAAGAAAAGATTTACCAAGGATTTATCAAGCCATACAAGCTATACAATTTAAACAGGTACAAATTTTAGTCAACCATTATATTAAAACCAGTGAAACATTAAAAAAAAACCTCTCCTGGAGATCATTTTGCCACTATGAGGGTATGTAACATTCTCTCAAACAGCTGTTTCCCTTTGGACTATCACTCACATTATTATTATGCAGGATTTATATAGCGCCAACAGTGTGCACAGAGGTTTACAATATAAGGGAGACAGTACAATTACAATATATTTCAGTACAGAAGGAATAGGAGGGTCTTGCTCGTGGAGCTTACAATCTAAGTATACAATATACAGTATATTCTTAGCAAATGTACAGTATGTACCAAAATAACATTAAGCATACATCTTGTATAAGTCTCCAACAGAGACTGTCTGAGTGAAGAAAGTCAACATGTAGTGTTATGTTCTTGTATGGATTTTGGGGGGAACCACGCATTTTTTGTGTGTGTTGTTTTTTTTTTGCATGTGGTTCCGCCTTAAAATCCATGAAAGTCTCCTAGCTAAGGGTCTGGTGACTTCATCATTTTCTAGGATGTAGATGGAACAGCATTGCTAAGGACATGTGGCAGCTTGTGTCCTAGCAACTAGAAATGCTTGCACTTGCACAACAGGAAATTGTGATTTAGTGGCACTAGCAGTACTGACATTAAATGAATAACTTCCATCTGTAGCCGGGGGGCTCGCTTCGACTGGTCGGCAAACCCCATATGTAGTTTGCCCATTTTCTGAAATGCAAACACTGAACGTTCAAGCCAATTCTGCATAGTGGCAAGCGTGAACCCCATTCTTATTCATTACAAGTCATTTAAGCTTATGATACCAGTTATCACCTAGATGGGCATATAAAATTGCATTGATTGGTGAAAAGAAGAATGTATTGGGGGAGAATCCATATATGAATTTATCTTGGAAAATCCTTGTAGTGATTACTCTTAATGGTTACCCTACGAAGCATATTCTGTGGAGGTTCTTCAATACAGCACTGCAAAGAGCATGTCTAAAATAGAAAAAAAAATTAAAAGCATATTTTTCTATTTATCTGGCATACTGTATGCTAGAAAATTATAGAAAACATTGTCCATTGCTATATACAAACATCAGTACTTTTCTCAAGGAATCAGATTTTTATAATTTTTATCAGTTGCTTTGTTACATTTTCATTAATTCTTGCTTGAGGTGATTGTAGCCATATTAGTGCATTTGCGACAGAAACAATTGAGTACTGTCTGTGATACTTTTTTTATTTGCACTAACATACAATTTTGAGGATAAGCTTTCAGGGAGTGTCTCCTTCTTCAAGGTCCAAGCAGTACTAATTTTGAGCTTCTGTTTTATAGTTTAGGATCCCAATAGCCATCATTGTAGTGGATACATGCATTTTCTGCAGTTTTACATATTTACTTGGAAAGCCTAAGCACTGTGGGGTGAGTTGTAATTTTTGATTGTGATTTTAGACATACTTTTTTCATGTTTTTGTGGCACTCAGTTGATCATATTACACAATACCAATATAATATGGATGTAATTAAAAATATCAGAAGATGAAGCTGTCCTTTAATTTCAGAGCTAGATGGCACCACTAACCGTCATCCTGCTTCATCTCTTACACAACATCTCTCTTGCATTTTTCTCTTGCATCTCATTAGACTCAAAGCGAGTGGATTGTTTATCTCGTTTACGCAACGCCTCTGTTATCTTTGGTGTGAAATTTAGCTTGACAACGATTAATGCTTTCTAAGCAGAGCTCAGTATAAAGAAGGCTAGCATAATCCACAGCAGGAAGCCATAGTGGCTTCAAAGCTTCTTGTATGGCAAGCAAAAATTTGATACACTGTTTATTGGCCATACAAAAATTAAAGTGTGCTACAATCTTAGCTACACAGAGCTAACAGAATTAAGATATTTGTATATTAATTATCCTCTTAGTTTATTGAATTATGTAGAGCACTACACTAGGTCCTCGTATTTGTAATTGGTGAAATCTCCATTAGGGCTGGGCCTACCACAATAAACACAAAAGCAAAAGGAGAGATTGAAGTGGGCTATATATTTTAAGAGTTTTTTAAATACATGTACTGTAATTTCTGTTTTTATGCATTTTATACATTCTAATAATTGCTAAGTCTAAGCGTGCTATTATACTATTTAAGTGCTAGATAACAATCTGACCATCAAACTATTTGTTATTCATCTCAGGTCTGACAATAATTTAATGGAAAAACAACCAAGGAGCAAACTCCAAACTATTATAATATGGACTGCTTCGTGCAGTTGAATAGTGCCCCCAATAGCTATATTTTCTTATAACGGGGTCATTGGTGCAAATCCCAACCACAGCACCACCTGCCTGGAGTTTGTATGTTCTCCCTGTGCCTGCGTGAGTTTCCTCCGGGTACTCCAGTTTCCTCCTGGTACTCCGGTTTCCTCCTACACTCCAAAGACCTGCCGGTAGGTTAATTGGTTCCTGCCTAAATTGGCTTTAGTATGTGTATGAATGTGAATTAGGGACCGTAGATGGTCCTTTACGGTTAGGGACTGATATGCATGTACAATATATATACATGTAAAGGGCTGCGTAAATTGACAGCACTATATAAGTACCTGTAATAAATAAATAAAAGTGTTTATTCACACATGACTTATTTTCTGTAGTAGTAAAACACATTGTGGCTGATTTACCATATGAGTTGAGATTCTTTACTAATAAAACTGGTGAATATGCACTTTCATTACCCCATTAGGTAAAAAGCAAATTCCTGTTCTGTTTGATTATACAGTCATGTGCCAATGAAATAATTAAACAGGAATTTGCTTTTCATATGGTTGGATAATTTAAGTAATTATTCACACAAAATGTATAGTAAAGATTCTCAACTTCTTTGGTAAATAAGCTCAGTTACATTTACTGCATTAAAATAATTTTCATGCAGAAATCTAATTCTTCCCTATGTGGCTGGTTCACATCTATGTGCTGCAGTGTGTTTTTAAAGGGATACTACAAGGCCCCATTTGCACCTATGGCTGTTCATCATCACACACAGCAATGTGCATACATAGTGTAAAGCTGCCCATAGAAGGATCAAATCTCGGCCAGTTCAGCAGGAACCAAGTTCAGCAGGAACCAGTTGAGATTCGATCCATCTATTGACAGGCCAAATTGTACCCATGTCAATCAATCAATCAATCCAAGAGAACACAATAGCTGTGCGGGAGGGAATCCCCCATTAACACTGACTGTGTTAATGAGGGAATCAAACGATTTTAGAAAGAAGGAAAATCCCATAATCTATGGCCTGCCTAAATGTGGAATAGGCCTGGGCGTTGTGTGTAATACAGCAGATCTAAGTTTGAAGTGCCACATCACAGATCAATTGTCCAGATACAATTTTATTCCACTAGAATAAGAGAATCCAATGCATTTCAGGTGTCCGAAACACCCCCTTCCTTAAAGTTTGAAATGGAAATTAATATTTTTGGACTGCATTGTGGATAAAATCAGTTGCTGACGAGACCTGTACCTGTTATCACACTGGTAAAAATACCAGTACCATTTTAGTCTCAATTCAGTCCATTTCAAACCCTCATAAAGAAGGCATTTATAAACTTGTATCAGGACCACCAATCTGTGGTGTGACATTTCAGTTTTAGATCTGTTGTTTTGCCCTACAAACCAAGGAAATTATGGGAATCCTCTGAGATTAAGAAATTGCCAGTAACCAGCCTACCTGTACCAGCCTATTATAAAAATATTATAGAGCAATACCAATAGGACAACTCTAGGGTCCAGCGCTATCTATTCTTTTTCTCAAGCTGGCCTTGTGTGTGTGTTCAAACAGCCTGATGTGTTAAAAGCTGATTTTCAAATGCATCAACAAAAAAACTTTTTTTTATTTTCTTGTTTTTACACATTTTTGGCCAACTTTGGGTATACTGTATTTTTGCAAACTGTCTGGGAAATTCTAGGTAATTGACAATCATGTTTCATCTGCCCAACAAAGTTATACAATAATGTATTGGTATCTTACAAATGTACATATATTGGGGATCAAGACAGCAAAATTACGGGGGAGATTAAAATTGGTGCACACAGAATCTGGTGCAGCTGTGCATAGTAACCAATCAGCTTCTAACTTCAGCTTGTAAATAGGCTTTGACAATAAAACCTGGAAGCTGATTGGTTACTATGCACAGCTGCAGATTCTGCGTGCACCAGGTCGAGAAGAGATCCTCTTCACCAGTTCAATGCAGTCTGAATATAAACTACTATATTTATTTCACCAACTGCTCTGAGGCTTCCAGAAGTACTGTGACTCTCATAAGAGAAGTCAACAACAGCGTTTGTATATCAATCCACCAATCGTCACCTGATCGCCAACAGATAGGTATCTTCCGTTCAGATCATCTCCCATATGTATGGATAGCCTCAATAAACCACATGCACAAAAAGAAATGCTCCAATAGTGTAAATCCGGCACAAGTTTAATGTTAAAATGGGAAAACGCACAAGCACTCACATGTAAACCATGTATACAGGCATTTCAGTAAAAACTACACATCCCAAAATTTCTCATATTGAGCACATGCATGCGCATAGACGTGATGGCTTCTGGCTCTGCCCAATATGTTTCATCAAAAATGACGTTATCAAGGGCACAGAGACCGTCTGAAGCCGTACATCTTATATAAAAGGCAGTCATTAATAACAAAGGAAACAAAGAAGGAAGTGACTGTTACCAGCCACTGTAACTGCCATGTTGGATGTGGGAAACAGAAGCAAATGCCCTCAATGGCTGAATAACTATGGAAAGTATAAAACGGCACCATTTTGCAGGCAAAAAAGAATATAACTATAGAAAAATAAATTGACAAGTAACCATATAATGGTCTATGAAATTTGCAAACTATCATCCCGTAATGGAGTTTCAATAAAATCAACCTGCTAGAACCTATTCTGATGCCTATTCTGGCATGTGTTGACAATATCAATATATCAAAAAACATAAATTAATTAACAAAAATTGGATACAAAAAAATTTATAAATTTATTTATATATATATATATATATATATATATATATATATAAATATTTGTACAATAAAAACAAATGCCCACAAATCAGATGTCCACCTGGTTTCCATCTTTGATATTTCACGTCTGTGTATATATACACAGTAGCACTCCATATGTACACTACACTGGAAAATGCAAAACAAATGTAAGAAAAATAACAATATTATGTTCCCTAAACTTTCTTATAACTAAAATATCAACCCAGATAACAGATCAGATCAGTACAAGTGCAAAGGTACACATACTGTACATGCATACATCATAGTTGCCGGATTTTAAATCACTGTCACTGTCGGTCTTCATCCTGAGTTCCATCCTGAAAATTGGAAATATTCCTGGATAATGTGTCCCCTCTGCCAGGTTGCCGACACCACAATTCTCCTCTGTGTACTTTTTACATTGCCGCTCAGGTGGGTGCCGGCACACAGAGGAACATATTGTTGTGCTTCCAAACAGAGAGACATGAGGACAGATCACGCCTTCTCCCCCCTCCCCCAGGCACTGTGATTGAGGACTCCCTGTGAGGGCGTTTGTAGGAGGGGGTGCGGCCAGCCTCACAGATAATTGTGCCTGGCCCCTCCTTCTACCTAGGACAGTGTGGAGAATGAAAGTAAGTGCTGTGGTGGTGGGACGTATGTAGTGTATGTATATGTAGCATGTGTGTATGTAGTATGTGTATACAGTGAGGAGCAGAGGTATTTGAACACCCTGCGATTTTGCAAATTCTCCCACTTAGAAATCATGGAGGGGTCTGAAATTCACATTGTAGGTGCATTCCCACTCTGAGAGACAGAATTTTTAAAAACAATCAGGAAATCACATTGTATGATTTTTAAAGAATTTATTTGTCTTGCACTGCTGAACATAAGTATTTGAACACATGAGAAAATCAGTGTTAATATTTGGTACAGAAGCCTTTGTTTGCAATTACAGAGGTCAGCTCCCTTCAAAGATGTTCTATTGGATTTAGATCTGGAGACTGGCTAGGCCACTCCAGAACTTTGATATGCTTCTTACGGAGCCACTCCTTGGTTATCCTGGCTGTGTGCTTCGGGTCGTTGTTATGTTGGAAGACCCAGCCAAGACCCATCTTCAATGCTCTGACTGAGGGAAGGAGATTGTTGCTCAAAATCTCGCAATAAATAGCCCCATTCATCCTCTCCTTAATACAGTGCAGTTGTCCTGTCCCCTTCGCAGAAAAGCACCCCCAAAGCATGATGTTACCACCCCCATGCTTCACAGTACGGACGGTGTTCTTGGGATGCAACTCATCCTCCTTTTTCCTCCAAACACGATGAGTGAAGTTTAGACCAAAGTTCTATTTTGGTCTCATCTGACCACATGATTTTCTCCCATGCCTCCTCTGGATCATCCAGATGGTCATTGGCAAACTTCAGACGGGCCTGGACATGTGATGACTTGAGCAGGGGAACCTTCCGTGCAATGCATGATTTGAAACCATGACGGCGTAGTGTTCTACCGACAGTGACCTTTGAAACTGTGATCCCAGCTCTCTTCATGTCATTGACCAGCTCCTCCCTTGTAGTTCTGGGCTGATTCCTCACCTTTCTTATCATCAGTGATACCCCATGAGGTGAGATCTTGCATGGAGCCCCAGTCTGAGGGAGACTGACAGTCGTCTTTAGCCTCTTCCATTTTCTAACAATTGCTCCAACAGTTGATCTATTTTCACCAAGCTGCTTGGCAATTGCCCCGTAGCCCTTTCCAGCCTTGTGGAGGTCCACAATTTTGTCTCTGGTGTCTTTTGACAGCTCTTTGGTCTTGCCCATGGTAGTAGTTGGCGTCTGAATGACTGTGGGGTGGACAGGTGTCTTTAAAGAGCTCAGACAGGTGCTACTAAGTTAGATTAATGAGTGGAGTAGAGGTGGACTTTTTAAAGGCACAGTAACAGGTATTTGAGAGCCAGAATTCTTGCTGTTTCTTAGGTGTTCAAATACTTATGTTCAGCAGTGCAAGACAAATAAATTCTTTAAAAATCATACAATGTGATTTCCTGAATTTTTTAAAAAATTCTGTCTCTCAGAGTGGGAATGCACCTACAATGTGAATTTCAGACCCCTCCATGATTTCTAAGTGGGAGAACTTGCAAAATCGAAGGGTGTTCAAATACTTCTGTTCCTCACTGTTTGTAGTATATGTGAATGTAGTATGTGTGAATATAGTATGTGTATATGTAGTATATGTAAATGTAGTATGTGTGAATGTAGTATGTGTGTATGTAGGTATGGAAGGGGGTGCAGTGGTGTAACAGGTGCTCAAAAGGGGGCGCAGAGGTGGACCAGGTGCTCAGAAGGGGGTGCAGAGGTAGACAGATGCTCAAAAGGGGGTGCATAGATGGACCAGGTGCTCAGAAGGGGGTGCAGAGGTGAAACATGAAGGGGTGTATTTTAAGCAAGAAGGGATGGGACAAATTTAGATACACTACTGGTTCACTGTCCTACATACTGTTGACTTCTGTACAATGCCCTATACACTACTGACCCCTGTACACTTCCCTATCTACAATGTATTCCTTATTTACCATTACCACATTCTCCACTATGTATGTCATCTCATACTCTATTTAACCACACCCCTTTAAGCCACACCTAATAATTAGTGTAATTGAAACAACATCCATTTTTCACCAAGGCGCACTTTGTGCCGCATTTTTATTTTCAATTAATGTTGAGCCATACCCACAATTAAATGCCCCATCCATAATTAAAATGTTACTCTGCCCATACCATGGACATAGAGAGAAAAAACATTTTTTTTTTCAAGGAGCTTTGGCCCAAATATGCTGTAGGTCCTTTTCTTTCTTGGCAGTTCTTTCTGCTGCACTGAATGGCGCTTGTGTTATGAGATGTGAGTGTTGTGCAGTGCTATAATGCTCTGATCCTATGGCAACATGATGATCCCAATCCCAGATGATGCCATTCCAAGGGAACGTTCAATGACATCTTGGGTTCAAAGGTAGTGAGGTAGTGGGTGGATTGATGTTATCCATTATTCAACACAAAAGACGTAGGAAGTATCAGAAAAGAGGTACTGCTCCAGATTATTTAAAATTATTTTTGGCTGAAGTTCTACTTTAAGCTTTTATATAAATTTCAGGATGCTAACACAGGATTTGATTTATGAAAAACTGGAAAGTGCAAAATATGGTGCAGTTCTGGACAGAAACTAATCAGCTTCCGGGTCTTATGGTCAAAGCTAATCGAACTAGCTGAAGTTAGAAACTGATAGGCTACCATGCACCAGATTTTGCACTCTCCAGTTTTAGTAAATCAACCCCAAAGAATATTTCTGTAACAAAACCAGATTCACTTTACACATACACGTTACCTCCAAGCGTGACAGATATACAAACTTTCAGAAGTAGTTGGGTACATTTTAATAGACTGATAAGTACACACCATAAGGCTGGCCATACATTATACAATTTTCTTTAGAAAATTGCTTTAGATTTACCAAAAACCTTATAATATGAGGTCGAACCTAAACAACTTTCAATTGTATCCAATTAGGCGGGCCCTTGCATTACATAGTTGAAGGTAAATCTAAAGGAAATTGGGCAGAAATTGGAGAGAAAATTGTTTAGTGTATGGCCAGCCTTAGTCCCGTTGGTTGAAACTTATACCCATCACAACAGGTAAGTTGCAGAAAATTTAGACAGTAATTTCAGTTATTCCTTATTGGAAATATTAACTTGCTTGCTGAATCAAGACATCTTTCATTTTGCTTTTAAATATTAATAGATATTGTTATGAATGTTAAAATATGTCAAAGGAATGTGACAAGAAGTTGTATTGGGTGAAATAAGCCCAGGTGTATTAGAAGCAGTCAGTCTGTTTTATACAGATTCCAAGCATTGTCTGCTTTTCCTCAGAGGCTTTTTATAATGGAGCATCCAGCATTGTTCTGTAATCAGCTTGCTCTACACGCTTAACTTCCTAACGAGAGCCATGTTTATACAAGTGTATAAAACACATCTGTCCAGGCGCTGGGACCTCAGTGCCTGTGACCGATTCAGCATCTGAAAGTTAAATTAATGGTAAAGAGTTTAATTGTGAGTAAACAATGCCACATTAACGAGTGTTAAGTACAGCAGTGGGGACTAGGAAGCGGCTGTTTGGGCACAGATGTGGCTTCTTTGGTGCGTTTTTCTTCCCCTCTTAATTATCCCATCTTGCTTTATTTTTTTTTCTCATGACATACCAATTTATCAGAGGGTTTCCATTATTCTATTAACCATTCTATAGCTGAAGAAGCTACTGCATCCATTTTTTTTATTGTATGGTGCCAGGAACTTTATTTTAAAATAAGAACAAATTACATTTAATACAATGAAAATGTCTTTATCCTACAATATATCATTATTTAAAAAAATGCATTCCTTATTTGATAGCTCATGTAATAATTAAGACATAAAATCAGGTTGTGCAGTATTATCCTGAATTTTGTCCAATATATGTAAATGCAGCACTCTTCAAAGTTACATTTAATAAAGGTCACCTGAGCTGTTATATTTTGTTTAAAATGCAGCATAATACCTAATATGTGTGTTTTTGGTCTTTTCTGGCTTAACAATAAACTCCAGGTAGGTAGGTAAAAACACCACTTATGGATTCCAAAACATCATGAAATGTATTTCACATTAGTGTGAGTATCAGACTTTGATGCAATCAATATCTAGTATTCTCATTCACAGCAGCACTCAGACTGAAAGGGGGAAAGGGAGCGCTAGGAGCCAATTAGGTATGCGGCATGTATATGTTCTGACAAGGAATGTTAGGACTAGAAAGTAAAGGGATGACTTATACTGAAAAATTCTATCACTTCTTGCTTGTCCACTAACAGGTTAGGGGCATCGAGGTGACCAACCTGTATTGCTTAATTGCACAAAGAAAAGTAGGGTCACACGCCTGACTGTGTTATCTGCCAGGGCTGTGTAAATATCAGGACTGCACAGACAGAAACACAAACCTCTTGGCAGCTGTTAGCCTGGAGTTCAACTTTCAAGTAATCATGTAATGGTTTTATATATCATTTTTCAGCAAGAATAGAAAATACAATTTCAAGTGAAGATGAACAGGTAGTTGAACAACAATTATTACTGGCTTGTAGAACTCCATAGCAAGTGCCTCTTATCCTTAATCATAAAGGCTTGTATCTTTCACTTTATTTGTACCAATGGAAAAAGTATTACTGTATTTGTCGGAAGACTCATGCGCTCAAGCTGGCTTGACCTTTGTGTGTTTTATTCATATTAGGGTGACATGGATCTTGTCCACATTTTGTGTTAAAAGGATAAGTTCAACTTTCCACCCATATTTAGGATTCAACATGTAACATGCTCCTATACACCTACCTCCTGTCACCAGTGCACCCTCATTCATGGTTTCCTTTGAATTAATAGACTACAAGTACCATCAGCCATTGCGGCCGATGGCTTGTGGTTCTCAATGAACTGAATGGGTGCTGGTGAGAACTCCAGTAGTTAATTGATTCTTCTTGCCATTCAGTAACTGCCTCCCGTACAGGAGGTATGGGCAGACAGCATTTTGAGAGTCTGCAGGATCCAGGCATTGCATCTGCTGATCATGGGTGCTTTGCTTTACAGTCTGAAATGTAAAAAAATAATAAAGGCACAAGATACAAATTTAACTGGCTTTATGCATTTTCTAGCATAAATACGTGCTGCCAAGATGTTAATCAAAAACCCTGGGAAAAGCATAAAAGACTTGTTTAGGTTTAAAACAATATGAACAATGGGATGGACAAAGACATATTGGATATTCACCTGTTAAATCATAGTTCCTGGTGGGCTGGAACAGCCTGGAAATTTAGTTCTGCAGATGATGGATAGCCACAAGTCTAGCATGTCTGAACTACAGTGTTTTTTCTGCCAAGGGCATTGACTTTTTTTTAAGCATCTGTGCATGGGCCCTTAATGTGTATACACTAAGTAATATGTAACTATAATAGTTGCCAAAAAAAGGGAACAATATTGTTGTGGATAGACTTACTGTCCAATCTGAAATATGATCAAAAAGATCATTTGATGCACCATACGCTTAACTATCATAATCAATCGTCCACTTTTCTACAATCATATTTTCCACCCAAATCAATTAGAATAATTCAATTATATCAATCAGTTTTGCTCGCAATCTGTCAGTGACACAGTGGGGTTTATTTACTAAAGCTGGTTCAGTCAGAATCTGGTGCAGCTATGCATGATAGCAAATCAGCTTCTAACCTCAGCTTTAGCAATGAAACCCGGAAGCTGATTGGTTTCTTTGCAGAAGTGTGCAAGATTCTGAGTGAACCAGCTTTAGAAAATAAACCCCACTACTGTATGTACTGTAACTTTTTAATAATTCATAGGTCCAACTGTATAATCTGAAGAATCATTTTATTAGATCATCAGATCATTACTTATATGGCCACCATTACACTGAACTTCATTACCACTCCCATAGATGACAATTCTGTCACCATCTTTATTTAGGCATATTCTTCGGTCAGGACTTACTTCCTGGAGTCAAGTGTTGGCTCAGAGATGACACAGTCATGTACAGATTCTGATGCCTGAACAATTCTTGGCTACATTCTCAAATATCAGATGACCTTGAACGGGAACATGGGAAATTTTTCACTTGATCAACGCATGCAATCAGTCCGATGCAGCATTGATCAGTGTATTCTGACAACGGAGGAGCCTTGCTGTCAGAGTACAACAGCGTAGCAGAAAGCATTCCTCCATCTATGGGCAGCCTAAGTTAATTTGCCCATTAGTTTGGATAGTTTACCAACTTAAAGTAAAGATTGTGTAAAGCTCATGGGTATGGCTGCTTAACCAATTCTTGACTGCACTATAGCCAAATGATGGCTACAACGCGGTCATCCAGTCCTGGGATGGCGTCATATGACAAACTCCCAGAACGGGCCCCCCTTGTGCCCCCAGAGGTGCGCACACCCAGCACTGTCCATATCCATGGACACAGCTGATCACATGACACAGTAAAGGGCCAACCAGAGCGGCCTTTTACCACGTGATCAGCTGTGTCCAATCACAGCTGATCACCATGTAAATACCAAAAAACCAAAAATATTCCTGCGCCAATCAAAAACAATAAATCACCCTTCTAAATTGCTGCTGTGCAAAAAATGTGTAAAAACACAAACAGTAAATTATATAAATAAACAGCGCAACATAGACCTCAATTCAAACCACAATAAATCACACAATATGAGTGTCCATTATTAAATCATAAGTGTATATATCAAAAATCTTCAAAAAAACAGACAAAGTCCCTTGTGAAGATAGCTGAAGATTCCAAAAGATGTGTATAGCCTTCCACCTTTCCCCCGTGTACACCAACATCAAATACGCTCACCAGATTTTGGTGAGTAAGAAGCCTTTAAGGATTTTAAGGGAATCCTAAACCCCCTTTTCATCAGCTCACTGATAGCCTCCCCTCCAAGTTTAGATCTACTTTCAGGTCCTCACCTAGGATACTCCTAGTTGGCTCCACCATACCGCCAAAGAGAAAGCTTATATAGTGTAATATTGCCACAATAATATTGTACCAAAAAAACAAATCCAGGCCACTCACATTTCAAAAGCTTATAACAGGCACGTTTATTAAGCCCATGACAGCCTTAAGATCACCAGCCAGCATGATTCAGGAGTCCCACACCAATGCAGCCAGATAGAGCAGAGAGACAGCAAAATCCAGCCTAGATCCCAAAAAATGGCCGCTGGAACGCACCGCTCAGCGTGCGCTCCACTCACCGGAAGTGACGTCAGACGTATGGCAAAACGACCGGAATTACGTCAATGCGTTTCGCCCCTCCCACCGGGCGTTCTCAAGACCAAGGCTGTCATGGGCTTAATAAACGTGCCTGTTATAAGCTTTTGAAATGTGAGTGGCCTGGATTTGTTTTTTTGGTACAATATTATTGTGGCAATATTACACTATATAAGCTTTCTCTTTGGCGGTATGGTGGAGCCAACTAGGAGGATACGGTGAGGACCTGAAAGAAGATCTAAACTTGGAGGGGAGGCTATCAGTGAGCTGATGAAAAGGGGGTTTAGGATTCCCTTAAAATCCTTAAAGGCTTCTTACTCACCAAAATCTGGTGAGTGTATTTGATGCTGGTGTACACGGGTGAAAGGTGGAAGGCTATACACATCTTCTGGAATCTTCAGCTATCTTCACAAGGGACTTTAATTGTCTGTTTTTTTGGAAGATTTTTGGTATATACACTTATGATTTAATAATGAACACTCATATTGTGTGATTTATTGTGGTTTGAATTGAGGTCTATGTTGCACCATGTAAATACACTTGCTGGTTATCAGCAGTACTTTCTTCACGCTGTCAAAGCGTGAGGAAAGTACTGCCAATAACTGGCAACTGTAAAATAATTCATCTACACTCATATTAAGGGCACTGATTATCATTACCTTGATTATCAGTGCAGCCCCAAAAGTGCCCATCAGTGTCCAACAGTGCTGCCCATCAGTACCCAATAGTGATGCCAATCTTTGCCCATCAGTGCTGCCAATTTGTGCCCATAAGTGTACCAGTCAGTGCTGCCAGTCAGTGCCCTTCAATGCTGATTATTAGTGCCCATCAGTGCCACCTATCGGTGCCCACCCCATTGCTGCCTATAACTACCCATCAGTACCGCATATCAATGCAGCCTCATCAGTGCCTCCTCATCAATGCCAACCAATGCCAATATAATTATACAAGCGTACCAGAAGCTGTGTGTCATTACATAAAATATCATAATTATAATTCATGTTCAATGTGCATCTTCCAAAAGAAAACTGGAAACTGACAGTCGATAATTACTGGGCAAGTTACAGAAGGCTTTAACATAAAATTCTGTTGATAACATCAGCAGCTGCATGTCTCTTAATGATTTTAACAAAGTTTAGCTAGGCAGGGGTTCTCAATCACACACTCCATGCTCAGCACTTCTTACATTTCAGTTGTCTGACCACATATCTGGACTTGTCAAACAAAGTTTTAAACTGTATCAGATTAAAGCCAGCCATAGATGTGCAGATGTCTACCTTAGAACAAAGGGCAGGGAGGCATCTGGCTCTTCCGTTTACCAGTGAGACATGTTGCTGTCATGGGACATGAAAGCAGCAGTGCACATGCAGTATGGGATTTCCTTCCCTGTTTTTTACAGAAAAGAGAAAGGATCAACAACTTGGAAAACCTCTATTAAGGATGTTCTTCCACCTTTTTCTAAATAAATTGACTTAAGTCATAGCCAGCATTAATAATGCTATCCTAAAACTGTGCATCCGGCACATGTGGCTCTGTACCACGAGTGTACTAGTTTATAAGCCTTTCAGCACCATGTACATACCTTAAGATGTGGCCTTCCAGCAATGGAGATAATTTACTAAAGGCAATTTGACTGTTCACATTGCAAGGGAACATTATTATTATTATTATTATTATTATTAGAGATGAGCGAATCGAACTTGGCGAAGTGGAATTCGTTTCGAATATTAGGAAAAATTCGATTCGCACCGAATCCGAATTTTAGCAAACTTCGGGTGCACGAATCGAATTTTCCCCGATCAGCCGGCAAAAAGTGTCACTGCAGAGAGCTCCGCTATTTCTGACAGTTCTCTGACAGTTCTGACAGTTCATTTACAGCGGTTGAAACATTGTATCTATTTGTTTCCATTTAGGATACAGATGTTTTTATTCGGAAATAAATAGATACAATGTTTCAACCGCTGTAAATGTGAAGGAACTGTCAGAGAACTGTCAGAAATAGCGGAGCTCTCTGCAGATACACTTTTTGCTGTACTGGAATTCTTCTTCTTTTCATTCTTCTTCTTCTTTTCATTCTTCTTCTTCTTCTTCTTCTTTTCATTCTTCTTCTTCTTTTCATTCTTCTTCTTCTTTTCATTCTTCTTCTTCTTCTTCTCATTCTTCTTCTTCTTCTTTTCATTCTTCTTTTCATTCTTCTTCTTCTTCTTTTCATTCTTCTTCTTCTTCTTTTCATCTTTTCATTCTTCTTCTTCTTCTTTTCATTCTTCTTCTTCTTCTTTTCATTCTTCTTTTCATTCTTCTTCTTCTTTTCATTCTTCTTCTTCTTCTTTTCATTCTTCTTTTCATTCTTCTCATTCTTCGTTTCATTCTTCTTTTCATTCTTCTTCTTTTCATTCTTCTTCTTCTTCTTTTCATTCTTCTTCTTCTTTTCATTCTTCTTTTCATTCTTCTCATTCTTTTCATTCTTCTTTTCATTCCTCTTCTTCTTCTTTTCATTCTTCTTTTCATTCTTCTTTTCATTCTTCTTCTCATTCTTCTTTTCATTCTTCTTCTTCTTCTTTTCATTCTTCTTCTTCTTTTCATTCTTCTTTTCATTCTTCTTCTTCTTCTTTTCATTCTTCTTCTTCTTCTTTTCATTCTTCTTCTCATTCTTCTCATTCTTTTCATTCTTCTTTTCATTCTTCTTCTTTTCATTCTTCTTCTTCTTCTTTTCATTCTTCTTTTCATTCTTCTCATTCTTCTTTTCATTCTTCTTTTCATTCTTCTTTTTATTCTTCTTCTCATTCTTCTTTTCATTCTTCTTCTTCTTCTTTTCATTCTTCTTCTTCTTCTTTTCATTCTTCTTTTCATTCTTCTTCTTCTTCTTTTCATTCTTCTTCTTCTTTTCATTCTTCTTTTCATTCCTCTTCTTCTTCTTTTCATTCTTCTTTTTCTTCTTTTCATTCTTCTTCTTTTCATTCTTCTTTTCATTCTTCTTCTTCTTCTTTTCATTCTTCTTCTTCTTCTTTTCATTCTTCTTTTCATTCTTCTTCTTCTTCTTTTCATTCTTCTTCTTCTTCTTTTCATTCTTCTTCTTCTTTTCATTCTTCTTTTCATTCTTCTTCTTTTCATTCTTCTTCTTCTTCTTTTCATTCTTCTTCTTCTTTTCATTCTTCTTTTCATTCCTCTTCTTCTTTTCATTCTTCTTCTTCTTCTTTTCATTCTTCTTCTTTTCATTCTTCTTTTCATTCTTCTTCTTCTTCTTCTTTTCATTCTTCTTCTTCTTCTTTTCATTCTTTTCATTCTTCTTCTTCTTCTTTTCATTCTTCTTCTTCTTCTTCTTTTCATTCTTCTTTTCATTCTTCTTCTTCTTTTCATTCTTCTTTTCATTCTTCTTCTTTTCATTCTTCTTCTTCTTCTTTTCATTCTTCTTTTCATTCTTCTCATTCTTCTTTTCATTCTTCTTTTCATTCTTCTTCTTTTCATTCTTCTTCTTCTTCTTTTCATTCTTCTTTTCATTCTTCTTCTTCTTCTTTTCATTCTTCTTTTCATTCTTCTTCTTCTTCTTTTCATTCTTCTTTTCATTCTTCTTCTTTTCATTCTTCTTCTTCTTCTTTTCATTCTTCTTTTCATTCTTCTTCTTCTTCTTTTCATTCTTCTTCTTCTTCTTTTCATTCTTCTTTTCATTCTTCTTTTTATTCTTCTTCTCATTCTTCTTTTCATTCTTCTTCTTCTTCTTTTCATTCTTCTTCTTCTTCTTTTCATTCTTCTTTTCATTCCTCTTCTTCTTCTTTTCATTCTTCTTTTTCTTCTTTTCATTCTTCTTCTTTTCATTCTTCTTTTCATTCTTCTTCTTCTTCTTTTCATTCTTCTTCTTCTTCTTTTCATTCTTCTTTTCATTCTTCTTCTTCTTCTTTTCATTCTTCTTCTTCTTCTTTTCATTCTTCTTTTCATTCTTCTTCTTCTTTTCATTCTTCTTTTCATTCTTCTTCTTTTCATTCTTCTTCTTCTTCTTCTTTTCATTCCTCTTCTTCTTTTCATTCTTCTTTTCATTCCTCTTCTTCTTTTCATTCTTCTTCTTCTTCTTTTCATTCTTCTTCTTTTCATTCTTCTTTTCATTCTTCTTCTTCTTCTTCTTTTCATTCTTCTTCTTCTTCTTTTCATTCTTTTCATTCTTCTTCTTCTTCTTTTCATTCTTCTTCTTCTTCTTCTTTTCATTCTTCTTCTTCTTTTCATTCTTCTTTTCATTCTTCTTCTTTTCATTCTTCTTCTTCTTCTTTTCATTCTTCTTTTCATTCTTCTTCTTCTTCTTTTCATTCTTCTTCTTCTTCTTCTTTTCATTCTTCTTCTTTTCATTCTTCTTTTCATTCTTCTTCTTTTTATTCCTCTTCTTCTTTTCATTCTTCTTTTCATTCTTCTTCTTCTTTTCATTCTTCTTCTTCTTCTTTTCATTCTTCTTCTTCTTCTTCGTCGTGCCCCGTGACTGCCCAAATGAGTGAAGTGTGCGGTGATTCTAAGATCGACGGCACTCATCTGCATGTCATACTGACTGACAGTATTATTTCTCTTCCCCAGCAGACTCCAAGGGCATTTAAATTAAAGGTACAGTGTTCTGCACTAATATAAAGGCTCTCTGAAGCCTAGAAACCCTTTTAATAAGTTAAATTCGCAGCGAATAAATTCACATCGAATCGAATTTCTCACGCAAATTCGGCGAATCAGCCGAATCGAATTTTTGAATAATTCGCTCATCTCTAATTATTATTATTATTATAGAGTATTTATGTAGCGCCAAAGGGTTTGCTCAGTGCTGTACATTAGAATGGGGGACAAGACATGAGACAATACAGTAGCAAAACAATACACGAGGGTTAGAGGGCCCTGCCTTGTCGAGCTTACAGTCTAGGAGACATTCCCCAGAGCTTAGTGAATGAGGTGAAGCTCTGCTGGCTTCCATCATCCAGTCATATGCAAGGAAAAATTATGTTTTTTTAAAATATTCCCTGTACATGATTGGATATTCTGTGCAAAGTAAAATTTAATTAAGCTCTAGGACAAATTTCCTTTGAAAGTGAACAGCCTATTTGTCTTTAGTCCCCCCATAAATCCTCCTTTTAAAAGACTTGAGATTCAGAAAAAGCCCACAGAAGCTGTTGTGCTTGGTGTTCAGTCGTTGAAACATGGGTATCCATAATGAATTTGGGGTTCCCCTATTGAAGCCCCCTTGTAATACTGCAGGGCATATAGCCTGATATTAGTATGGTAGTGTTGCAGGCTGGTGTAATTCCAGGGGCAAAGGAGAGGACGTGCTGATTGATATCTGGGTATTAACCCGATGCACCATAGATCACTCATCTTTAAGTAGCAGTTTTTTCAAAGCACTTAAAACTGACCATGGGTTTCTAGAATAATCTGATCACTGAAGAAGACAGCTTCTGTCACTGGAATATCTTGGATAAAGAATAGTGATCAGACAAGGTATTTAAGCTGCTCCAATCTTTGTCCTCAAAAGCGGTCAGCCTGGGGTTATCTGCTGCAGCTGCTGCTATAAAAATGAGATCTTCATTTAATTTTCTCCTGACTAGGCTAAGATGATGGCCATCCTACATATATAGGTAGATTTAATGATATCTTGGCCTTGCCAAAATGTGTATTTTGGAATGACTAGAATCATTAAAAAATATTAAGCAATAAACAGAAATAAATCCATGTAAAAAAGAAGTCATGTATAAGATTCAGATTACATTTTTGTATTTCATGTTGAAAATAATGAGCTGTGAGCACACCAAATAGTTGTCAAAATCAGATGTGTTGTATTTCCTCTAAAGCAACACATTACCACGTCTTGCCTTATATTGTGGGACACTGCAAAGCAAGTGTGTTGCCTTTTGACTATGCTGGAATGTGTTGTGGTAATGCTTCACTTACCATGCACCTTACCACATGCAGATAAATGCATGTTAAGAGTATTAGTATATTGCAGTGCCATTCATTTTGAATGCCACCCCAAAACACAAAGGCAACGCAGCACCAGTGAACATGTGTTGCAGTGCACCACAATGCATGGTAACAAACTACCATACGTTGTGGTGTGTTACATTGCCAAAACTAGTGTTTTGCCAGTTTTCATGTTGGAGTGCATTGCCAGCCCATTCAGCTGACCAGGTTGCCTGAACGTAAACTCAGTAGTGTACAAAAAAATGCATATTTGTCAATGAAATCTACTTCAGTGGAAAAAGTGTAAACTTAGCCTTAGTATGCTGGAGTGCCATTCAAAATGAATGCTGCAGCAATGTATGTAACATTTCACATATTTCAGTAACATGCATTAATGTGTGCATTGCCTCCATGCAAAAATGTGAATGAGTTCCAATGGTTATCTAAAGCAATGCAACACATATATTTTGTTTTTACAAAAAAATCTTTTCATAATAAAAATGCTAGAATTGACAATTGCCACTTAAAATATCAAAAAATGAAAAAAGTCCTATAGCTTAAATTAAAAAAAAAAGGTAAAAGAGTGTTAACAAACAGTATAGTAATTACCACTCCTCAGATGTAATGCTTGACAAAAGGTAGTATTGGTTAAAAGCTCCTACTATCTTTAGACACCAAAGAAAACAACAAGAAGTGTTAACAGCTTTTACTCTGAAGCGCTACACTGATACATTATCCATTATACTTATCCGCACACAAGGAAATGGCAAACAGGTTTGATCAATTAGATTTTAATGCAAAGTGGAACTGGGAAAGAAAGGCAGTCAGCTCAGAAGACCTTTGAGTTGCTAATGTGTCTGAAAAAAAGCACTTAATTGAGGTCATAATAATATTAGTGTTATCATCATCATCAATAATTTGGCTTTATTTATTGCTACATGGGAAAGCCTGTCAGAATCCAATGGTATGGTTTTTGTTCTGCGTGTTAACATGAAGTTAGCTGATGGATGAATGGGGAATATTTCAGCAGCTGCTTCATAATGTAACACAGGATGGAAAAAAAATGTTCATTAGCTTCCTTTCACCTTGAGATTATGAGATTTCCATACAGATAAAATATTTTTGTTGTCAATAAGAACAGTTTAAACTTTGCATCAGACCATGATAATTGCAACATAAATCTATTATTCTAAATTTTGTTCACATTGTGTTCAGAATTTAAGTTTATTAAGCATTTATTAGAAATGCATGCATTTATTTGACCAATATAATGAGCAAAATTATAATGTGGAGACAAAGACAGAAATATTCCCTATTCTCATATACACCTTAAATGTTTGTTATGCTTTGCTGTTTAGGTCTTTTTTTTATAAGATTTTAAAATAATTTATTTTATATATATTTTAAAAATAATTAATTTAGTTTAAGTACATCTTTTCCCAACTTAGTTTGGATAAGGAGATTATACAATTGTTGATATTTCAAAACTGGTAGGTAAAATTTTGTGTTTAGCTTTGGATAGCATGTGGAAGGGTTTTTAATTAACACTTCTCTAGAATGTAGGGAAATCACGCATTTGACAATTTTCAACATTATTCTTTTTTTAGTGATAAGCATGACATTTTGAATTTAACCTCACTTACCTTCCTGGTGGCAAAGGTTACCATGACAAAGTGCAGTACAACATGTAAAACCCAACAGAGGTTCAAACCCTTCTCACTTTACTCTAAACTAAAAAAAACGACTGATTTTATTGTGTTAGGTGCTTCCACACATGTTTCATCAAGCATAGAGAAAAAAACATGAACATAAATTCGAAAAACATTTAGATGTGTTTCTTAGCAAACACAATGTACAGAGATATTGAAAATGGTACACACACAGACACACAGACACACATACTCAGGTTGAATTGAATGGACTGGTGTCTTTATTCAACTTTACTAACTATGTAACTATGTAACATACAGAGTACCAAGGTTCCTTATAATAGTGCAATGGTGATGTCAACTTGGCTTGTGTGGTGTTCATACCTCTAGCCTGTAGATGTCTTTACTTACAGATGTTACATTTGTAATACTTTCTATACTTTGATATTATCAGAAGCCTGCACATGTTTTATGGATGCCTGAACTTGTTTATAAAGCATTCTATAACTACTCTGTAGGAACTGAATTTTTTCTTGGGAAGAGGAGATTAAGGGGGGGGGGATATTATCAGGATGTATAAATATATAAGTGGTCCATATAGTGAACTTGGTTTAGAGTTATTCACTTTAAGGCCATCACAAAGGACAAGGGGACATTTTTTTACATCTGGAGCAGGGGCGGAGTGACCATTTAAGCACTCGGGCACTGCCCGAGGGCCCAGGGTCAGTAGGGGACCCCATGAGATGCCCCTGGTACCTTTCATTGGCTTTTCCATAGGCTTTTTTGAGTGTGGGCCAAGACACAGGGGCCCCATGATCCCCTATTGCCCAGGGGTCCCATGAGTTGTCAGTCCACCCCTGATCTGAAGGAAAAGAGATTTAACCTCCAAACACAGAAAGGCTTCTTCTGTGCAAGAGCTGTTAAAATGTGGAATAAACTCCCTCAAAAGTTGGTTCTGTCCAGCTCAGTAGAGTGTTTTAAAAAGTTGATATGGGGTATGTCCAATTGTCTCTTGGGGGGACAGGAAGAATTTTTTCCACTGCTGAAGCAAATTGTATCATGCTTTATTGGTGGCTTTTGTCTTCCTCGGGATCAACTGTGGGTATAGGATTGTGTAATTATACATGTATATATTTTTTTTCCCTTTTATTGGTTGAACTGGATATACTTGTGTTTTATTTCAACCAGACTAACTATGTAACTATTCAACTATTTATCCCTGTCTCCCAGACTATAGAATATAACAAGATTGGTGAGAAGTCTGTTCTATCTCAACAGCAACCTACATATTTTCTTCCACACCCGGAAGAGCCTGCAATGCCTTTCACTGCTTGAATTTATATGTTTGAGAATTACATACTTGATGCTAATCAAGCAGGATATTTCAAATATTTCATTTGGCATTTTCCTTTTTCTACTGATAACAACCAAAATGGAGACCAGGAACCCCAATCACTTAGACATAATAAAAAAAGAAGGCCTCCTGTGTGGACCAATGGTTGTGTGCTATGATTGAAATACATAGTACTGTTTTGTGATGTAATCCATTAGATTGCTGTTGACTGTAATTTTCAGTATTGGGGAAAGGACACATTTCTACTAAAAGGGGGAATGTGTGGTGATCTTACCTCTAACATGTAGATTTTACTATTTACAGTTGTTATATCTACAATACTTTCTATGCTCTGTACAAGGTAGTTCCAGTTCCTGTATTAGTAAACTCTTACTACTTACTACTTACACACTCTAACTACTATGCCTCCTAGACTACAGGACACAACAGTCTGGGTCCTATTCAACCATGAAGAGTAGTCTACCTAGTATGCAACATTTTATGAATTCACTAAAGCAATACATGGTTAGAACTTAACTCATAATTGGAGACAGTACCACATCAACAGGCATATTCTTTGACATTTTGTGTACAATGTTAGACACTCTTATGGAGTGTATACATTTGGTCTGGACTTATTTTGTGTTAAAGTGGAATTTTGGGTTAATTTTTAGGTTTACTTTTGCCACCACACCCCACGTTAAATAAAAAAATCCCAAACTGAACTTACCCTCTCCATACTCCAGCACTGTCCCCAGGTACCACCTGTGAACCCAGCTGGGGAGCTGCATCATCATATAGGTTGGGTTTGCTGTGCTTCAGGACTGAGCAGCACTAAAGTTGGATATGCACAGTCTGAATATCGACCAGATCAGCAGGAACCTGCCAACATTCAGACCATGTGTACAGCTGTCCTTACATCAGAAGCCAGTCTAAGGACCTCCTTTTGTCGAAGGGACATGCTGGAAAACAAGCATCCAATCAGTGCTTGCCACCAATGGCAGCAAGCACTGTTTAGTATGTTCTGGAAGGGGGAATCCCTCATCAAAACTCAAAGGCACAGCAGGAGAGATCGCTGTACTAACATCGCTTAGTTAGTACAGAAATTTCTCAGGGTTTCCCATTGGGTTGAAAAAAAAAAACCTCATTGTGTGTAACAGGCTTTAGGCATGCAGAAGGTACAATATATTTTAATGAAGGGAAAGTGTGCTTAGTTGGACAATTAATTGTGGATTTCTAATTTAAATTATATTAAAGTGTAAGAAGATGCAAGACTTTTTTTGGGACCACTGTATTTGGGATTAAAAGTAATACAGAAAAGGTCTGCAACCCTTCCAAGCATGCATTTGTTCTAGTGACAACTGTGTAAGAGGGACTTTTCCTTGACCCTAGGTTCATACCTAAGCGTTTTCCGCAGTGTTTTGCAGAAACGCACTACAGTCCATTTAACATGATGTCCTATGCGTTACGTTCACATCTCCACGTTTTCACTTGGTGCCCTTTTGGAAAGGGTCAGGGACTTTTTGGAATGCAAAAGGTTGCATTTTTAGTTCTAAATACTTCAATGAAATGCTGCAGAAAAGCATGTAGTGCGTTTTTAATGCATTTTGCGTTTTAAATCTGCTTAGCAAAAAGAAATATAAAAAAAGTAAAAAAAAAAAAGCAAAACACACACCGCATCAAAAAAACAGCAAAATGCGGTGCAAAAATGCAAAACACAACTCAAAACGCAATGCAGAAATGGGTCAAATGCAAACTGCATAGGTGTGAACCTAGCCTAGAGTTTTTTTCTCTAACACCAGGTTGTGTTTGTAAAACAGGAAGTGAAAGGTAATCTCCCAATGGGGCACAGATGGCAATTACTGAAGGGGTTTAAAGCCTTAAGTATAACTAAAGGCAATTTTTTAAAACATTTTGGACACAAGAGAGGGATTTAAACCCCTGTCAGGTTTTTATTGCTGTATGTATGCTTCATTTAGGGAGATTCATCTTCTCAATTTGCCATGTTTACTTTTATCACCAAAAGTGAAAGTAAAAAAAAATCCCACATTTTGGGTGATCCCCAGATCAGGAATCATGGGGATATCTTACATTAGGGACTCTAGTTCTTGTGATCCAGGTGACAACCATGGATTCCCTCATTTTGCTTAGACTTTCTCTCACTTCCTGTTTTGGCAATGGGATACAGATGGCAAAAATAAACCTTACAGGGGTTATAACCCTCCTTTACTTTCTCCAAAATGAAAAAAAAAATAATCCTTTAGTTCTACTTTTACTGCTGTATTCAAAACAAAACAAAAGAAATGGTATCTAATATACGTTAACTCTTTATTTTATGTTTATTTATACACATAATATAGAACTCAGTGCAAAAGGATGTTAACCTTTTTTTTTATTATTATTATACAGGACTTATATAGCGCCAACAGTTTGCTCAGCGCTTTATATTATGGAGGGAGACAGTACAGTAACAATACAGTTCAATACAAGACGGATTAGAGGGCCCTGCTCCTTGGAGCTTACAATCTAGGAGGTATTTTAAGTATGTTTTTTGCCTAAAGTTAAAGTGGTTGTAATCTCTTACATATAGCCAGAAGGGACTATCCTCAGGTGACACACAGGGATAAAACAAATCCACCTGCATAAGTTGTACCTGTTTATCTGCGGTTTTCTCTTCTTTACATCCATTCAAAGTGCTGAATTTATAAGCTTGTCCAAGAATTCACAAAAAAGGGAGTGGACAGCTGAAGTTACACTCTGCAGAGCTCAGTGAGAAGAGCACTGCTAATTGGAGGGAAGAGACACACAACTCACAGGAACAGAGCTGAGGCTGTCAGTTTGGTGGAGGTTCCTCCCCTTCACCATTTTTCTCTTGGTGTCAGGAAGACCTGTCAGAAGTGATTAATGCAGATAGCAAAGGAAGGAAGCAGCAGACAGAAATGACACTTAGTGCTCTTAATTGAGACAAGTACACACTATAAAGGGATATGCTTTGCTCATATTTAGTGTCTGAGGTTTACAACCACTTTAACAGGAATTCCTAATAAAAATTTGAAAAACTTTCACAAAACTAGTGAAAAACAAAAACAGCTTTTTCTTCACTTAATTTTTCTAAAGTGTTAATTATTTGTTTGCAGTTTTTGTATTAAGTTAGTATATTATATGTTATTAATAAAGTTAATAACCCGTTTTAACCCTGTTTTTAGTCAGTGCTACTTTTTTTTAGTATACCCTGCAGTCTGAGTGTTCATCTGTAGTGATAAATACTTTACTATTTTTGTCCAAAGTATTTTACAGTTGATCTTTGATGAACTATGTCTGACTACCTTAGTATCGACTCCAGAACACCAGACTTAAAGAGATGCTGGGAACTTTTACACTTGCATGTGTAGTCAGATGAAGGAAAATTTTCAAAGAAGCTCAATAGCTCTGGGGAGGCATTCACCAGTAGCTCAAACTATAGAAATAAAGAAAGAAGTGCCAGATCAAAACCAAATAAAAGATTCCAACATACTGTAATTTTAATTGCTGCCAAAAAAAATCATTTAAAAACACATGAGTTTTGGGGCAATGCTACTCCCCCATCATCAGGGTTCAACAAAGGATAAAACATGGATGGGCTCAGAGAAAACACAGATCAATATCAGAACCAGTATTAAACTCTCATGGAGTAACAACTTGACTGCAGTTGCTGAGCATAAGTCCTCGCAATACGTCATGAAGCCATCCTGGGCTGTCAGGAGAATGATCTCAAGATGATATGCTGTGTCATCATTTGCATCAATGAGAATGCAGGTAAAGGAAAAAGAGGACAATAGGATATCATGCAACAAGATTGAAGACCTCCAAAGAGGAGGAGACAGGAGCACCCCAGTAGAGGAGGATGGGGGCTGCTCTGTGCAAAACCATTGCACAGAGCAGATAAATATGGCATGTTTATTATTTAAAAAAATCACTTTAATTAAAGCTATAATTCCTTTGTGTGTGTGTATATATATATATATATATATATATATATATATAATACCAGTCTAATACACACACATTGTCTGTTAACAATAATGGATTCATTAAAATATGTAAAGATGACTGAAATATTCTATATGAGGAATTAAAATATCCTTGCAAGAGTAGTAAAAAAAAGACTTGAGAACGAATTATAACTCATGTTCTCCAAAAACTATTTACATTCCTCTTGACTACTTGACTCAGACAGGCCTTATCTCTGTAACTAAAAACAACATCCCAGGAATTCAATCTATCTCCTTCCCAACTCTCAAATAAATATTATCTGAGCCCAACAGTAATGATGGACATGTTAGTTCCGAGAAGGAATAAGACCACCAAGCTCTGCCTATTTTAAATACAATTTAGGAGATTATTTATTTTTTATACTTAATGCATCCTAAACACACTTCTAGTAGTTTTTTTTTATTTTAAAACAGAGATACATAAACACATTGCTTGTTCTCTACACTTAGTCTCCTATCTGGTCTCATTCTTGAAACAGCTTCAAACATGTGACCAGAATAATTGTCCTGTGTTAGACATTCCCTTATGGCTTCCCTTAAGTGCTATGGGTGAAAGCCTGTTGGGTACTTGTAAGGCTTGAAGCTATGTGCATACAGAGTATGGCGCCTTGATCTTTGTTGCCATATTTAATTTTGGTGCCTACAGTGCTTAGTTATATTCAATTAATTCAAATCAATAAATCAGTCAAGCAATCAATCAATCAATCAATCAACCAATCAGTCAAGAACTGTCCTGTGTTTACACAACTTGGTTTCATTATTGGCTTCTGCTATACAAACACATACTCTTCTACAGTCAGGCAAACATGAATATTTGACAAGTGGCAAAACTTGGCAATAGGTGTACTCCAAATGCATTTCCAACTTTCACATTTGGGAAGCCCCCCACTGTATGCTTGTCATGAGTTCCAATTCACACAGCATACCTAAATATATATTTTTTTATTTACTACCTTTTTTTTAAGTTGATTATTTGGAGAAGGCTTATACATAGGACACTTTAGACAGCTTATATTGCTTTAGTAGATGGCACAGCAGATGTGGATATAGGGAGAAAATCCAGAAATATATATATATATATAT